>NC_080164.1:142506530-142872077 GCF_950295315.1 Erinaceus europaeus
ATCACTCTGGCACATGTGCTGCTGGGGATCGAACTCAGGACCTCATGTTTGAGAGCCAAAGCTTTATTTTATCACTGTGCCACCTCCCAGACCACCTATTAGTAGTTTTAGAATGATTATAAGTATTACTGTATTAAAAGTCAGTTTTAACAAAAAATTAATTTGAAAAACCTTAAGAATCATCAAGTGATTTCATTCATATGTGGAATCTAGAGAAATGAAACATAAATTTTCAACAACAACAAAAAAAAAGAAGCAAAACTATGATGGTTATTGTTGGGGAGCGTGGGGCACAGAACTTTGTGGAACTATGTGCATTGTAATCTTACAATCTTGTAAGCAACTTCAATCACAAATGAAAATAAATCAATTTTAAATAAGGTAAGCTTGGAATATATTATATATAATACAGAGACTATATAATAGAGACTATAAATATCATAGAGATTATATTATGTATTTAAAATTCATTAAGAATAGGCCTCAACAGTTTTCATAAAAAATAAAATCAGGGAGTCGGGCGGTAGCACAGAGGTTTAAGCACACGTGGTGCAAAGCACAAGGACTCTCGTAAGGATACCGGTTCGAGCCCCCGGCTCCCCACCTGCAGGGAGGTCGCTTCACAAGTGGTAAAGCAGGTCTGCAGGTGTCCTTCTCTCCCCTTCTCTGTCTTCCCCTCCTCTCTCCATTTCCCTCTGTCTTATCCAACAACAACGACATCAATAATAACTACAACAATAAAAAACAAGGGCAGCAAAATGTAATAAAGAAATAAAATTTTAAAATTAAAAAAAAAAAATCAGTGAATATCCCATATGTTCACTGCAGATTTTGTTTTTATTTTGGTTTGGTTTTGGTCATCACCAGGGTTTCACCACTCCAAGTTACCTCTTTTAAACAAAATGACAGACAGACAAGACAGGTATGTCAAAGCACCAGTTTCCGGCAGCGCAGTGAGGGCCACGTTCAATTGTAGATCACACACTACAGAATATTTCTTAAAAAACATCTTATGTGAGGGGTCGGGCAGTAGCGCTGAGGGTTAAGTGCACATGGTTCAAAGCACAAGGACTGGCAAGGACCCTGGTTCGAGCCCCCAGCTCCCCACCTGCAGGGGAGTCGCTTCACAGGTGGTGAAGCAGGTCTGCAGGTGTCTATCTTTCTCTCCTCCTCTCTGTCTTCCCCTGCTCTCTCCATTTCTCTCTGTCCTGTCCCACAACGAACAACATCAACAATAATAATAATAACCACAACAAGGCTACAATAAGGGCAACAAAAGGGGGAAAAATGGCCTCCAGGAGCCGTGGATTCATGGTGCAGGCACTGAGCCCCAGCAATAACCCTGGAGGCAAAAAAAAAAAAAGAGATCTGATGTGATCTAATTTCTACAAATGTCCCTTGGAAGAGTGAGCCACTGGGTTCTTCCTCTTTCCTGACAGTTATTCTTCCTAGTATTGTGTTCCCCCAGAAAGTCTTATAGCTAATGATAGGTATCACTTCCCACCTCACACACTTCCTCCTTGGGAGCCATCACTCACAACATGAGAGCTGGGAGAATAATTCCCAAAGGTCTCTCATGTGAGCTGCACAGCCTGGAAAAACAAGCTGTTTTTCATTTTAAAAAGAGAATTCCTTAATGCAGATTTCATTATGGTTTGTTCATATATTTTCATCAGTTCTATTTTCTTGTTTCAGCCTTTCGTAATCTTTAGGGGAAAAATATCCAGTTTTTAAAATCATTTTTTTTCTCTAATATCAATAAAAGCAGTGAACCTTTTAATCCATACCTCAAAAAAAAAAAAAAAAAAAAGAGTGGCTTTTCTCTTTTAGGATCCTGCATTATGCTCAATTACGGTACAGAAACACTGTTACTCTCTTCTAGCACCCTGTTAGTACCTGGGCACCAGCTGCTATTCTCATGAGCTTGGAGGCTAAGTGGGAAAATAGCACAATAACAAGTAGACAACAGAGTGTCTTCAAATCATTTGAAATACAGTTTTAATACAGATAATCACTGATACATCTGAGTCAGGGGCAGTTATCCTACACAGGGTAAGAAAGTGCAACTATGTAAAGAGAAAGCTCTGAGGACACCTGTGCCCGTGAGGTAGGCCTGAGATGAGAATGCTGAAGAGCGGAAAGAAGGGTGTGTTTCTCTTGCTCTCTACTGTTCAGCACAAGAGGGAGGGACAGGAGAGGATGTTAAAAGAGCAAAAGCAAGTCAGATTATGTGGGCTTCCACGGGTCTGGGTTTTACTCTGAGATAAATGAGAAGACACTGTAAGGTTTTAAGCAAGGAGGGGGCATGATATTATTTCCTTTAATAGAAGATGCTGGAAATGGGCAAGAGTGAAAGAAGAGCTACCCCTGAGGAAGATGGGTCCTGATATTGGGGCAGCTTGAAATGTTCCTACTCATAACCACAGAATGTGAGGTCAGATCTACAGGGATGCAGAGGTCACACAGGCTCCTAAGCTGAATATGGGCCCCAGATCACATCAAATCGATGGGGTTTACAATCAACAATATTTATACACCTTTCCCATATTTGGGAGCTACTCTCTTCCCTGACCCAGCTTTCTGGTCTTTCTTCCAGCCAAGACATATGTCTTCCCCAGACAATAATTAGGATCCACCTGCATATCAGATTTCAGGCTCAGGGGAAAAAACAAAACACAAAAAACTAGTATAGCCACAGGCCCTTTGGAATATAACTAAAATATGCCTACTAGCTATCCACAAAGTGGAGGTAACCACCCCCCCAACTCTTCATCTGCACTATTCCAGCCTTTGGTCCATGATTGGCCAACATTTTTTTTTTTTTTGGCTTTGTATGTTAACTCTCTTTTCAACCATCAGGTTCCAGATGCTAGCATGATGCCAACCAGACTTCCCTGGACAGACAACCCCACCAATGTGTCCTGGAGCTCTGCTTCCCCAGAGCCCTTCCCCACTAGGGAAAGAGAGAGACAGGCTAGGATTATGGATCGACCAGTCAACACCCATGTTCAGCGGGGAAGCAATGACAGAAGTCAGACTTTCCACCTTCTGCATCCCACAATGACCTTGGGTCCATATTCCCAGAGGGTTAAACAATAGGAAAGCTATCAGGGGAGGGGATGGGATATGGAGTTCTGGTGGTGGGAATTGTGTGGAGTTGTACCACTCTTATCCTATGGTTTAGTCAATGTTTCCTTTTTATACATAAAAAATTTTTTAAAAAAAAGAGTGAAAGAAGAGAAAAAGCTGAGAACCTGGAAGCCTAGGGAAATAGTTCAGCCTGCATAGGGCTTTCAAGCCTGAGGCTCTCCAGAGCCCCAGTGCTGGAGTGCTGCTCTTATTCTCCTCCACATCCTTCTCTCTATATATATTTCATGCAATAAATCAATCTTTTTAAAAGTAAGTCTTTTTTTTTTTTTTTTTTTTTTTTTTAGAGAATGTGGGACAATGCTAAATGTTCAAGAGACAGGACAGGGTGAGTTAAGAGTAAAGAAATGTCATGACAGGAGGCACATTTCGGAGGTGGATTTGCTGACAGGCTGATTCTGGGTGTGGTGGGGAAGCAACCAGTGACTAAAGGCAGATATCTGGGTTTCCTGCCCGAGGAAAGAGGATGATGGTCCTGCAATCAACCAAGCTGGAGATAACTATGGGAAGAATCCATTTTATGGATGATGCCAGGAATTCTATTTTGAATAAAATTAAAATAGCTGTAAGATAGTCAATCAGAAATTTCAGGCAACTGTCAGACAAGGATAGAATTTAGAAAAGAAACCAAAGCAAGCAATACTTTTGGGATTGGTCCCCTGTAGGTAATCTGTGGGTTCATAGCCAAATGGCCTCTTTTTTGGGAGTGGAGTGGGGTGGGGAGGGTAATGTCCACCTTTATAGAGAATGCAAACTAAAGTAATCTGGGACAATAGGGTATTATGTTAGCAAACTACTTGCAAATGGTTTCGGGAAAAAATTACTTTAAACTGTGGTAGGTCCACTGAGCTATGGACACACATAGAGTTATAAACATATAATATATACATATTCCCAAATTTTGTAGTATTGTGTCAAGGTTAAATCAACAAAAAAATTTTAATGAAAGACAAACATTCCCTATGACACAGTAATTGTTTTCCTAAAACATCTCTTTAATACAAGTACTAGGATGTTTGTGATGGAATTGTTTATATGACTCAAACACCGAAAATAACTTAAATATCCATCAACAGTAGAATAAATCAATAAACTTTTTATATATTTGTATGGTGGAATACCATGAAGCAATAAAAAGAGCAATACTTAGTCAGCAAAGATGGATCTCATATGCGATGTGGAATGAAAGATGTAAGATAAAGCTACTTACTAGAATTCAAAAGTGAACAAAATTGAACTGGATTGTTTAGGTGGTAAAACTTTGAAGAGTATGAAAATGACACATAAAATCAAGGTAGTGGAGGAAGAAAGAGAATGGACTTGATGGAGAAGATAGAAAAGGCATGCTTTCTGGATGCTGGCAATGTTCCACTACTGGCCAAGGGCGGAGTAGTTGCACTCATGCTTATATCATTGTTATTTGTGGAAATAATCTGTGAACTTCCCAGGTAGATATCATCTTTTCTCATTTTAAATTTACTTTAATCAATTGCTTATGTTTTCTGAATGATTATTATATGCTTGTTACTATATTGAGTACATAAACAAATATTCAGTTTTACTCCATTTTACTTATATGCAAACTAAAGTCTTGTAGCATAGCCAGTATCAGGGCAAATGAAGATGTGAATTTATTTAGCTTAACTTGAAGCTTGCAAATTTAATCACCAAGTGGTGCTTTCAAGAACTGCTTTGATTGCCTAATATGTTATTTGAATGTGGGTTTTTTTTTTTTAAGGTTTCTCTGGAAGTTCTCAGAGTATTTAATGCAGTGCTTTAAAATTGAAGCTTAGGGGGCCCTAATCAGGGAGTCCTGAGATTCCCAAACAGACATGATGGGCTTAGACCTCTAATAAATCACTCTGACCATTGTTACTGGTCATTTCTATCAGGAACAACATAATAGACCCCTTTGTGGGCCCCCATAGGACCTTGCCCTCAACTTGGATCAACAATGGTAGAAAATGTTCCATCCTCCGAAGGGAGGCTGGACAATATACTCTATGCTACACCTGAGGAAGTTGCGTCCTGATACTGGGTCAGCTTGTAATGTTCCTACTCATAACCACAGAATGTGAGGTCAGATCTACAGGGATGCAGAGGTCACACAGGCTCCTAAGCTGAATACGGGCCCTAGATCACATCAACTCGATGGGGTTTACAATCAACAATATTTATACACCTTTCCCATATTTGGGAGCTACTCTCTTCCCAGACCCAGCTTTCTGGTCCTTCTTCCAGCCAAGACATATGTCTTCCCCAGACAATAATTAGGATCCACCTGCATATCAGATTTCAGGCTCAGGGGAAAAAACAAAACACAAAAAACTAGTATAGCCACAGGCCCTTTGGAATATAACTAAAATATGCCTACTAGCTATCCACAAAGTGGAGGAAACCACCCCCCCAACTCTTCATCTGCACTATTCCAGCTTTTTAGGTTCATGATTGTTCAGCAATTTGTTTGGCTGTGTATGTTAACTCTCTTTTCAACCATCAGGTTCCAAATGCTACCATGATGCCAACTAGACTTCCCCGGACAGACAACCCCATCGATGTGTCCTGGAGCTCCACTTCCCCAGAGCCCTGCCCCACTAGGGAAAGAGAAAGACAGGCTGGGATTATGGATCAACCTGCCAATGCCCATGTTCAGCGGGGAAGCAATGACAGAAGTGAGACCTTCCACCTTCTGCATCCCACAATGACCTTGGGTCCATACTCCCAGAGGGATAAATAGGAAAGCTATCAGGGGAGGGGATAGGACAGAGTTCTGGTGGTAGGAATTGTGTGGAGTTGTACCACTCTTATCCTATGGTTTAGTCAATGTTTCCTTTTTATAAATAAGAATTAAATAAAAAAAAAAGAATAGGAAAGCTATCAGGGGAGGGGATGGGATACAGAGTTCTGGTGGTGGGAATTGTGTGAAGTTGTATCCCTCTTATCTTATGGTTTAGTCAATATTTCCTTTTTATAAATAAAATTTTTTTTTAAATTGAAGCTTAATAAGTATTGCTGACTATGGAATTTTTTATCTATAGTAGAATCATAAATTGTATAATATATTGAGATATTTTTCAGTTTTCTACTTTATGCTGTAATCTTGAGTTTTCAGTTACAAGTAGCTGTTCAACTTAAAAAGTCACTTAAACTATGGAAACATTTACTTTGAGACCTGAAGCAAAAGGTTTACATGATTCTGACAACAAAAATGCTTGAAAGCACATTACAGAAATTTCATGGACACTGACAAACTTGAGGAAGTATTATATGTATAGCTTATCAGAAGGAAGTTATGTGTAGCCATAACAATTCAAGCTTGTTCTGAATCTTAAATTTTTGGAATTAGCAAGTTTCTACGGAGCTAGACACATTTTTTAAAAAAATTTTATCTACTTGCTTTGGATTTAAGTAAAACTCTTTGAAAAACATCTTTCTATTTAAAGATTTAACAAAGGGTTGGATAGTGGTGCACCTAGTTGAATGCACATATGCAAGGATCCAGGTTCAAGTCCCCAGTTCCCACTTGCAGGAGGGAAGCTCCATGAGTAGTGGTGAAACGGTATTGTAGGTGTTTTTTTCATTTGTTTGTTTTTTGGTCTGTCTGTCTGTCTTCCCCTCCCCCATCCTTCTCAATTTCTCTCTCTATCCTAAGTTAATGAAGAATAGACATAGACATTTAAAAAAAGAAAGAAAAAGAAAGAAAGAAAGAAAGAAATTTTAAAAAGGAGTTAACAATTTCCATGCTTCATATCTTAACTGCCTTTCAGACACCAAGTTGCAGATGCTACTATGAGTTCATCCTAAACAACGTGGGCAGATAACCTGACCAATGTGTCCTGGAACATCAACTCTCCAGATCCCTGCCCAACTAGAGAAAGATAGAACAGGTAGGAGGTGTGTGTGGGGGGTATGGATGAACCTGCAAATGCTCATGTCCAGTGGAGAAGCAATTACAGAAACCAGAACTCCCACTTTCTACACCCTTTAAAGAATTCTGGTCCATACTCCCAGAGGGGGAGAAATGTTAGGGAAAGTTGACTAGAGGGCTCTGAAACCCAATTCCTTCAGGACCCAGAGAGAGAAGAGAAAAAAAGGAAAGATATTCAGAAGTAGTAATAGGTGTAGCTGTGATAGAAAGGAAGAGAAGGCAGGACCATAAAAAAATTATGGGTGATAGATAGATAGATATGTAGATAGATAGATAGGCAGGCAGGAGGCAGGCAGACAGACAGAATGTTATCATTATAGTTATCTGTGACTCTGGGAGAATCACTGCCGTTTTCAATGAAGAGGATGGGGACACAGAACTCTGGTGGTGAGAACGGTGTAGAATTTGAACCTTTGATTTTTGTAAACCAAAATTAAATAACTAATAAAAATACAAAAATTTAACAATTTCAAGTTGTAAGATTTAAGGATTCTGAGAATTGCATCTTACTTCTTGGAAGGTTGGGCTTTATACTGAACTTGTAGTACAATACAGCAAACTATTTTGAGTCTACTTGAGAAATTGAGAGGGGAGGGGGAGGTAGAGAGGGAGAGAGACAGAGAGACACCTAAAGCTATACTTCACCACCCATGAAGCTTTCCCCTGCAGGTCCTGGGTCCTTGCACACTGTAGTGTGTACACTTAACCGGATGTTCCACCCCCCTGGCCTCCTGGACAGTTTTATTTAACTTCTACTTCCTCTGAAAAAGATTTTCTGATTTTCACAAATCTGGGATGGAATCTCCTGCTATATATTCCCCTTGTCCTATGTATTTTTTTTTTTACAATGACCTTAAATGTTGTTTTCTTTTAACATATTTTTATTTATCTATTCATTTATTTATTGAATGGAAGTGGGGGCTGGGGACTTGAACCTGAGTCCCTCCATATTATAACATGTGTGTTCAACTGGGTGCACCACCGCCTGGCCCCCAAACATTGTTTTCCTAACTGCTCCTTAGCAGAACACAAGCTCTGAAATTACTGAGATTTTACCATCCTGTTCACCTTAAAATTCCCAAAACCTAAGAGGATTTCAGGAACACAACGGAAATATAATTATTTTTAATCTTTTTTTCTTTTATTTATTTGACAGAGATAGCCAGAAACTGAGAGGAAAGGGGAGACAGAAAGGGAGAGTAAGCAAGTCAGAGAGACATGTGCAACACTGCTCCATCACTTGTGAAGCTTTCCCCTGCAGGTGGGGACTGGGAACTTAAACCTGGGTCCTTGTGCACTATAGCATGTGTGCTCAACCAGGTGTGCCACCACCTGTCCCCCTAATATATTTTTTATAAAGAATGAAGTTTAACATTGAGATTATAGATAAAAATATAACACCCCTAATAAAACTGTAGGTAGGTCAATCTCATTTATGAATACAGATGTTTTATCTGAAATGTAACATTAGTAAGTCAAAACTAGCAGTATAGGGAAAGAAAAATACATCATGATTAAGATGGGCCTACTCTAAGACTGTAAGGATGATTCAATATAGGAAATCTTAGAATATAAATTTACAAAACTGTTTTGATAGATGATAAAGAACACATAATAGACTTTGAAAGTTACTATGATAATCACCCAGTAAAATTTAAATTAGAAAGACATTTAATTTTATATAACACATTTATTATAAGATAACAGAAAATTCTATCTTAAAGGTGAATAAACAGACAAAAAGATAAGTTAAAAGATCTATAAAAATTGCTATGATTGTTTGAACATTTCAGCTGACAATAAGACAAAAAAGGCAGTAAAAATATTGAAAAAAATTATCATTATTTAGTTTCTGGTTATCTTGACATATAGAACAAATATAAATTTTTTTCCCCCTCCAGGGTTATTGCTGGGCATGGTGCCTGCACCATGAATCCACCGCTCCTGGAGGCCATTTTCTTTTTTCCCCCTTTTGTTGCCCTTGTTGTTGTAGCCTTGTTGTGGTTATTATTATTGCTATTGTTGACGCTATTCGTTGTTGGATAGGACACAGAGAAATGGAGAGAGGAGGGGAAGACAGAGAGGGGGAGAGAAAGACACCTGCAGACCTGCTTCACCGCCTGTGAAGCGACTCCCCTGCAGGTGGGGAGCCGGGGGCTCGAACCGGGATCCTTACGCCGGTCCTTGTGCTTTGCGCCACATGCGCTTAACCTACTGCGCCACCGCCCGACCCCCAAAATATAAAATTTGAATACATTTTCTAAGAGATAACAACCTTCTCACATCAAAGTTATAAAATATTATAGAAAAGAGCCACAGTTCATGAAATCAATGAAAAACTTAAATTTCACATGGATTCTGTAGATGATATGTTCTGACAGATAAAAATTGAATGAAAAAGACCTTCAGAACATAAAGTTTGTTGAAAATACACTGTCACAGATAAATTCTGCCACAGCAGGGAGGGGTAGCATTACTACAGAGAGGAGGAGCTAGCGCAGGCAGCTAGTGCCCACAAAGCCCAGACTCCTTGCCTAGCAACAGGTTAACCAATGAATGAATGCTTAACCAAGCAAATGAAAATACAATATATTGGGAACTCCCAGTTTTCTCCAATGCATTCTTCCATTACAACAGTCCCTCTTAGCATTATTTAAAATTTTTATTTTGTTTTGAGAAGTACACTCATAATTTGCCATGAGGTCACATGCCTCAGGTTCCATTTCCAAATAAATCCATTTTACTGATGAAATACCTTACTGCATTTTTGTTTGAGGTCAACAGTGATAACAACGGCTGTTTCTGGAACTAAGAAAGCAGATGATTTTAATTTTCTTCATTCAGACTTTTCTTACATTCTAATGTTTTCGATCAATACCTATTACTTTCATAGCTGGTAAAGGTATTAAAGAAAACTCAAAACGAGAAGTTGAGTTTCATGACATAAGTCCTGTGTAAACATAATTACTTAAGCTGGAAGATAATTATCTTTAAGGAATTTTTTACACCAAATTTTGGAGTATCTCTTGAAAACTTTAGTGACAGCTAAATCACTGTCAGATGTCAGGTACTCTGAGAAAATATTGTAAAACGTTTGTTTTACAATGTGTCCTGTGTGGGTATTTCAAAACCTCCCATCAACTGGTCCAATATTGTCTTCCAGTTTCCCTTCTTTCCCTATGTAAACTTTATGTCAAGTCAGTGTTTGTTTCTTTGGTGGAAAACACAGAAAATATGTTCAGTGTTTATCTCTGGCATGTAGGATTTAAACAATTTTAGTTTTTGTTACTAAATGTTTAGGTTTGGTTCTTCAGGAAATACCACTTGGAAACAGTTACCAGAAGTAACAACAAAAAAATTAAAGAGAAGTTAGATCTCATCTCTACTCTGGCAATCCCAATTCACAACTATTTCCTCTGTATCTGATTTCTAGGACAAATATTCTGTGCCATCACAACTTTTTTTTTTTCATTCATATATTAGTGAACAGTGCTGTTCGCTAATCCAGCCACTCATGCATTTATTCTTGGTTGCATGACTTTGTTTCCCAGATGAACTCAGCAGCTTGGGATCAGGCCTGGAGGAAGCAGGTAATCAGGACTGATACAGGGTCTAAATTTTGCTGGGCTTGCATTATGGAAGAGCAGGAAAGTTGAGGGCATTTCCAAGAGAGTGACTACTGAGAATGGGCAATGGGTTCTTAATGTGTATAGAAAACAAATGCAGCTAGGAGAACCGACAAGTGTGGAGAAATGGAATATGTCAAAGAAACTGCCCTATGAAATGGTGACTAGGCTCTTGAGGATTTTTTTCCCTTTCACTATATGGACTATAAATACACATTTTCATAGAATAGGAAATGTTTCTATACATAAGTACTTATTCAGTATAAAGTATAAAGTATTTAGGTCATTCTATTAAGATTAATACAAAAAGAAATTTAATATCAGAGGGGCATGCCTTCACTCACACTTTTTGTTGTCGTTGTTAAGGACTTTTTTTTTTCCCCATTTACACCAGAGCACTGTTCTTTTCTGATTTATAGTGGTAATGAGGGATTAAACCTGGGACCTTAGAGCCTTGAACATGAGAGTCTTTTAAATAACCGTTATGCTATCTCCCAGCCCTATCACACTTACTTTTTACTTTAGTTTTTGCACAGAGACAGAGAGAGAAACTGAGAGTACAGAAAGACACCTGAAGACCTACTCTGCTGCCTGTAAAGCTTCCCCCTTGCAGGTGTGGGACTCGTGGCTTAAACCTGGTTCCTTCGGCACTGTAATATGTGTGCTCAACCAGGTCCATCACCACCCAACCCCTCACTCTTACTTAAGTAATTATCTTTATGTGTTTAATGCAGGTCTGCAGGTGTCTATCTTCCTCTCCTCCTCCTCTCTGTCTTCCCCTCCTTTTTTGATTTCTCTCGTCCTATCCAACAACAGCTATAACAACAATAACAATAACGACTACAAAAAGGGCAACAAAATGGGAAAAATAGCCTCCGGGAGCAGTGGATTCGTAGTGCAGGCACCGAGCCCCAGCAATAACCCTGGAGGCAAAAAATTTAAAAAGTAGTAAAAACAATCAAGCAGTAGTCATTAGACAATGTGCCTTTCCAAACCTAGTACTCAGAGGCATCTATAACCTTTATTAGGATACAGAGCAAAGGTGAAGTAAAGATCAAGGCTTGATACCCAGTAACAGAGACTCAGAGACTTCCAGTCCTTCTAGACCTCACTTCAAATGAACCTTAGAGAGTATCTCTAAGGATACTCTCTCTAAGGACAGAAGGGATAAAGGGAAAGAGAAGATAAAGTTGCATAAGATGCCAAAAGGAGTAAAATATACATTTCATCAAAATAGGGAGACGAAATTGTTTTCTCATCACTATGTTTTTGTAAGTACACACAGCAAGGCAAAACTGAACAAATATAACTCAAAGAATTTTATTGAAAACATACAAAATATTATGTGACTAACATCTAAGGGCCAGGTGGTGTCGCATCTGTTTGAGCGCATATGTTACAATGCACAGGGTGCCGGCTTCGAGGCCTCGGTTCCCACCTGCAGGGGTAAAGCTGTGCTGCAGATCTCTCTGTCTCCCTCTTTGTCACCCCTACCCTCTCGATTTCTGGCTGTCTCTACCCAGTGAATAAAGATATTTTAAAAAAAAATTTAAAAAACAAATAAACATCTAAATGGGAGCTGGCAGGTGTCCCCTCCAGTACAGCCCCCAAACAGAACATGGGATTGCCTACAGGGGGAAGCTTCACCAGTGGTGAACAGAGCTGTGGTCTCTCCTTCTCTTTGTCTTTCTGTTTCTCACCTGTTATCCAGAAGTGTGTGTGTGTGTGTGTGGGGGGGTGTCTAAAGCCACTGGGAGCAGTGGAGTCTTGCAGGCTCCAAGCCCTAGCATTAACACTGGTGGCAAAAACAAAACAAAAGAAAACAATAAACGGGTGGGGGTAGATAGCGTAATGACTATGCAAAGAGACACTCATGCCTGATGCTCCAAGGTTCCAGGTTCAATTCTCCCACACCACCTTAAGACAGAGCAGATCAGTGCTCTGGTAAAAAAAAAAAAAAAAAAAACTGGATACTACTTGTATTTATGTTATGATTTTTTTAATTATTTATTTTGCTGCCCTTGTTGTTGTTGTAACTGCTATTATTGTTGGATAGGACAGAGAGAAATCGAGAGAGATGGGGAAGACTGAGAGGAGAAGAGAAAGATAGACATCTGCAGACATGCTTATCACTTATGAAGCGACCTCCCTGCAGGTGGGGAGCCTGGGGCTCAAACTGGGATCCTGGCACTGGCCCTTGGACTTCAAGCCATGTGAGCCTAACCCGCTGCCAATACCAACCCGGCCCCCTATGTTATGATTTTAATTTCAAAATGGGGTGGGGGGCAGGCAGTAGTACAGCAGGTTAAGCACACATAGCACTAAGTGCAAGGACCAGTACAAGGATCCCAGTTCTAGCTCCTGACTCCTCAGCTGCTGGGGGGGGGGGGGGTCACCTCACAGGCAGTGAAGCAGGTCTGCAGGTATCTATCTGTCTTCCCCTCCTGTCTTGATTTCTCTCTATCCTATCCAGAAACAACAAGAGCAATGGCAACAACAACAAAAAGTACACAGATGAGCAAATATTGAAAGACATAGGAAAGTTTAAGTATGTGGTGATAGTTATGGTTGTTTTTCCCTGTTACATATAAATGTAGTTATATTTGTGTAAAAAAAAATCCTCTTCATGTAAATTTTTTTACATTCACTATATTCCTGTGTACATAAATCCTTGTTCTATCTGCCAATCTGTAGTAACAATAGTAGAAAACAAGGTTCTTTAGAAAGGAGTCCAGAAAGAGGGAGAAAGAGAAGACAAGAGATGGTCTAGCCTGAAAATAAACAGGTAAAGCACACTTTACTTGCTCCTAAGAAAGCTTTAGTGATATGAGAGCAAAATTATGACATGTGATGATGTTTTATCATATCAAAGAAAAGAGGCTGTATCACTTAAAGATATTAGTAGCTGAGAATATGGGAATACCTTTTGGAGAAAGCAATCTTCTGAAAGACTTGACTAGCTTAGTTTGAGCCCACTGGTATATAGATGGCAGTAACAACTTTATTAGCACTTTCCTTCATCTCATCAGGAGGCTTTTCATCAGAAGATGAAAAGTGGACTAATTCAGAAACCTATTAAAGCTACATTTATTATGGGAAGTACTAATAATCAGAGCTGAGATTTGTTGAAAAAAATACGTATCTTCAGAAAAGAACAAGAAGCAAAATTGATCAAATGTCCTTTCTTTGCTGATTAAAAGTGGGACAAGTTATTTTCAGTTTTCTAGGTCAAAAGGTTGAAATTCAAAGAGTTTTTCCTTCAAGCCTTAAGTAAGGTCAAACCTTTTCAATCCTCATGTTTCAGACTTTTCAGATAAGAGGAAATTAAGCAGTTCCTTTCAGGCTGGGAGGTGGTGCACCTAGTTGAGTACACGTGTCACCATGCACAAGGACCCAGGGTCAACCCTCCAAGTCCCCACTGCAGGGGGGGGGCTTCGTGAGTGGTGAAGCAGTGCAGCAGGTGTCTCGTCTCTCCATCTTCCCCTCTTAGTTTCTCTCTGTCCTGTCAAAATCTTCACCTAATAAATATTTGTTGATTGACTGGTCAATTGATAGGGGAAGACAAGAAATGGAAGATGAATTTAAAATTTAAGTGCCATCTTATTAACTTCATAATAGCTAAAATCAGAAAATAATCAAGAACAAATACATTATTTCCTTTGAAGGTAACATCAACATGGGGGGGTAGACAGCATAATGGTTATGCAAAAAGACTCTCATGCCTGAAGCTCCAAAGTCCCAGATTCAAACCGCACAAAACCATCAACCAGAGCTGAGCAGTGCTCTGGTAAAAAAAAAATAAATAAACAGATGTCACCTCGAAATGATGGAGATCTTTTTAAAAATTGTTATTAAAGTGGTGCTGGGGAATAAACTCAGGGCCTCTTGTCTATATGATATAACTGAGCAGTCTTCCCAACTCAAGTTTTATTTGACATTTTGACAAGGGAAAGTAGTAGAAGAGAGACATAGGAGAGAGGAACAGACACCAAAGCACAGACAGCCCCACCATCCATGCAGTTCTCTTAGTTCCCATGTAGTGCTGGAAATCAAGCTCAGAGCTTCACTCATGATAAGGATGTGCATTATCCACCAAGTTATCTCCTGGCCCCTAGAAACTATTTATTTAACCACACTATAAATTGTCTTTTGGCACTTTTATAACTATAAATTACTGATCTATTTAGTGTACTCAGTACAAAGGGTAAAATCCAATTTATATTATCACTGATAGTTCTGGCAAACGCTAGAAGAAGAAGACTGACAGTTCTTTCCTTAAACTGATTAAATTCCTAATGAAAAAATTGGTCTTTCACATTGCATAAGTGTGAAAATCCTGGAATCAGAATCCAGTCGATTTAACAGAATTCTGAAAGCATGATTCAGCATAAGAGTCAAGCTGTAAGGCCAATCAGACTCAAAGCAGCTTCCTGCAGGGTTGTTTGCTATATAAAAACTCAGATATCTGGGTTCTTTGTTGTACATGACCAGCAGCATCTTGGCCTTATAAAGGTGCTTTGCTTTTCTCCAAAGACCAGTAGCACTACAGAATGTATTTATTTTAAATGCTTGAATTAACTAGATCATTAGAGAGGGGAGTGAGAAAAAAGAAAATCTAAGAAAATACCTAATAACTTAATTATATGTTTTGCATCTTGTAAGAGATTACTGGTTGTCCAGTCTTATGGTAGCTCTTTCAAGAAGTGAGTTCCTGTCCTCCAGAACTCTATATGATTTGTTTGTGCTGAACCCATTACAGAACAATATGAAGTAGAATATAAGCAGTATGAGAGTTCGTGGTACAGCCCACCAGAACAAAGAATAAGGAAAAGAACAATTTTCATGAATTCAATGAGCAGTCTTCCCAACTCAAGTTGGGAAAAAATGGTAGATTAATGGAAAATGCTTAGGAAAAAGAGCAAAGTTTATAAGAGCTACATTCCATTTGCAGTAGCAACACTTTCATATCGATGCTGATCTCTGAATAGAGAACAACCGACTGACAGATCTGGGCTCTAAAATCAAACCTGATTTGGATTCTCCTGCATAGCTTCTAAGTAAATCTCAGTTTTAAAAAAGCCTCTGAGGGAGGACTGGGTGGTAGTGCAATGGGTTAAGTGCACATAGTGCAAAGTTCAGGGAGCCTCCCCCCACTCCCCACCTGCTGGGGGGGGTCACCTCACAAGCAGTGAAATAAGTCTCTCCCCCTCCTCTCTCAGTTTCTCTCTGTTCTATCCAACAAAGGCAACAACAACAATAACAATAGAAAAAAGATGGCCACTAGGCATCAAGCTCCAGCGATAACCCTGGAGGCAAAAAAAAAAAGTCTCCCGAAGCGAGGGTAGATAGCATAATTGTTAAGCAAAAAGTCTCTCATGCCTGAGGCTCTGAAGACCCAGGTTCAATCCTCAACACCACCATAAGCCAAAGCTGAGCAGTGCTCTGATGAAAAACAAAAACAAAACAAAAAACTCCTCAGTTTTCTGCAAAACACACTCATCCCCAGTCTGGGTCCTCCTCCACCAGGACTCTGCCCCCTTCCCAACCTCACACCCATACCCCATACCTCCAGAATCCTTTAGTTTAGTGCAATACACCAAACCCTGTTCAAGTTTTACTTTGTGATTCCTATTTCTGTTCTTATTTCTCAACTTCTGTCTATGAGTGAGATCGTCCCATATTCATCCCTCTGTTTCTGACTTATCTCACTTAACATGATTCCTTCAAGCTCCATCCAAGATGAGGTGAAAATGGTGAATTCACCATTGTTAATAGCTGAGTAGTATTCCATTGTGTATATATACCACACCTTACTCAGCCACTCTGGACACCTGGGTTGCTTCCATGTTTTGGTTATTACAAATTGTGCTGCTATGAATATAGGAATACACAAATCTTTTTAGATGGGTATTGGTTTGGTTCCTTAGGATAAATCCCCAGGAATGGAATTGCAGGGCCATAGGGTTGGTACATTTTTAGCCTTCTGAGAGTTCTCCAAATTTCACGTCACTTTTTATTTGTGATTAATAGTGGTTTACAAGATTACAGGGGATAATCCCACATCATTTTAGTTGCACACATAGTCAGTTTCCTCACTGTTATCCAAATACTTTAAGGAGCTTCAATACATCAAATGGAGTTAAGTCCTATAGACAGAATCACAGGAAAGTTCATCACACACATGTGGATGAGGAGGAAGGTTGAAGGAGCCAGGCAAACCTTTCCAAAGGCAGGCTTGAGAGGTCCTTAAAGAGGGAACATGACTAGAAAAGGCTATTTTCTGTACAAGTTTTTCAGTTTTGTATTTTCATTTAGGCTACATTTTCTTTAAAAAAATATTTAAGTATATTCTGGATCACCTGGAGGTTACCATGGGGCGGGGAGGCCAAGAGGGTGATTTGCAGTTGCTAAGATGAGATAGGTGAGTTCACTCACCTGAGTTCACTTATCTGCTAAGCCACAGGAAGACTTTAACTAAAAGTGACACAGCAGGAGTTATCACTTTTTAGAGGTGATTCTTTGTAAGGAGAATGTATCACACAAAGAAATAAGAGTAGAAGCAAAAGCACCAATGAAGGCAGGGAGGCTAGAGAAATTCTGATACATGATAATAACTATTTAGAGAAGAGATATCAGAAATGAAACTGAAGGAAGTGAGTGGATTTTCTAAGGACATAATTAGGGGTTCGTTTCTGTCTTTGTTTTTATTTTTTATTATTTGGAGGGGGTGGTTAATAGCTTACAGTCCAGTTGCTGACACATGGGCACAATTTCTCATTTCCCTGTGATAGGTGTCTGCAAAATATTCTCACAGGAGTTAGTTTTATTAAAGGAAAGCTTAAGTCAAGGGCTGGAGAGATAGCATAGTGGCTATGCAAAAGATTTTCAAGCCTGAGTTTCTGCAGTCCCAGGCTCAATCCCCAGCACCACCACAAGCCATAGTTGAGAGGTAATTTGGTTTCTCATAAATAAACTCAGGTCAAAAAGATAAGTAAGAACTGGCCCGCAAAGACACAGCCAAAGGACAGAGGAAACAGCGAGTCCTGGAGGTGGAGAGCTTGATACACTCAAAATAATGAAAGTTGGTCACCTGTTAGAATTTTATCAGTGAATGGAGAAATGTGCTGGAAGCATGAGTGAACCTACTAGCAGAGATACAACGAGTAATGAATCATGCTGAGGAGTGTCCAGTGCATTTCATAACAAGGAGCTGTCTTGTGACCTGGCAAAGGCAGTTTTGTGGGGTGGAGTGCAAGTCAAGTTGGTAGGTGGCCAGTTTTATCTCAAAGAAATGGAAAACAACTGCACAATTATTATGATTATGCACTAAACCTGTGAATGAGAAAATGAAATAGAATACAATCTTTTATAAAATAATTTATTCCAAACTACCTGTTAATTCTTAATTCTGAAAGACAATGAGGTAGACAGAGACAGACTAAATAGGTCAAGGTAGGTGAAGACAAAAACAGATGAATAAAACAGACATAAAGAGGTAGAAAGGGTGAATCATTAAAGTTTAATCTTCAAAGATTAGAACGGCAATTAACAATGGATGATTAACCAAAAAAATATTATGACACAGATATTCTTTTAACTCTAGGTCTTAAATAACTTTTCATTATGCATTATATTAAGTAATTATTTCTTAGTAATTAAGGACCTAGTTTCTTAATTATGTTATGGTTTTATAGAAAACATAGTATATTGCCTAATTCATACATATATTCATTATGTATATAAATTTAAATACCCTGCATTAATAAGTTATATCCTCTTGGAATCAGTTATCTGCAAGACTATCCTCACAACCATCCCTTCAACAAACAGCTAAGGGCTAAGTTCCCTTCAGGACACCTCCAACAAAATCAAAGCTAGCATATGTATGCTTTCTCTTGGTCCTTCCAGAGCAGTAGCTGCATAATTCTTCACTTTACTGGTCTTATCCCTTGTTCATCTATGTATCCCCAGTATCTAGCACAGTGCCTGAGGTTCACCAGAGGCTTGCTAGCCAGTTGAATCAATGAGATATCTTCCAGTTTGGACCATATGGACAAGTCTAGGCTCCACCATCCAGCTGGTGGCAGCAGCTCCACAGTACAATGTATCAAGGACAAAATAAAGTTTGTAGAGTGAGGCTCTCAAGCCTAAAAATGTGTTAAGTAACAGTCAATTCATAAAAAAGACCCTTGGACATTTCCTCCACCTCCTCTCTCACCTAAAACATCTAAATCCACACAATAAAAAGCTAATTAAATGTTAATGCTTTATACCTGATTTCTCAGAATCAGTCATGTAATACCTGTAGATGAATATTACAAGAAAGTAATTTTGTAAGTTGATAAAATAATTCAGTAATACTGTTATACTTTTTAATTTATTTTCCCTTTGTTGCCCTTGTTGTCTTTATTGTTGTAGTTATTATTGTTGTTGCTACTGATGTCATCGTTGTTGGATAGGACAGAGAGAAATGGAGAGAGGAGGGGAAGACAGAGAGGGGAAGAGAAAGTTAGACACCTGCAGACCTGCTTCACCACCTGTGAAGCGACTCCCCTGCAGGTGGGGAGCCGGGGGATCAAACCGGGATCCTTGGCTAGTCCTTGCACTGTGCGCCATGTGTGCTTAACCCGCTGCACTACCGCCCAACTCCCAACTGTTATACTTTTAAAATCAGATCCTCAACTATGATTGAATTATTTCCTTGAACCTGAAGGAAAAAAATGTTAATTCAAGAAATTTCACTTGAGAAAATTTCTTGCTGATTTAAACACTATTTATTAGTCCAAACAATCAAGCTCATTATGCATTTTAAAGAATTTTTAGATCTTGTATAGTCATCCCAGGATATGACCTTTGATATGTTTCAAATATAAAACAGAACATTTTCTATGAGATATTCTGAAAATGGAGGAATATTTTCATTTATACTTTATTTGAACTATTAGGTCTCCATTTGTTTCATAAAAATCAAAACTAAAACACCCTCCTAATTGCCTTTCCAGTTTGGTAGCATGATCCAAACAGCACAATATGATCCAATAACCCTTGTCATGAAGGATTTATAGAGATGGGATGAAGGTTCTGCCCAGAAAACTAATTAGTTATAAACTAAGAATCAAACTAAAGATTTCCAGCATCAGCAGTGACTAAGGAATCCTTTAAACATGAAAAGAGAAACAGGAACTCTGTTTCATGCTGATAAAAGCTCTGGCTCAGTGTTCTCTGAGGTCTCTAAGTCATGCTTTGCAAGCTACTTAATACTCTATGGAAAGAAATATATTTAAGTCATCTATTATTTTATAGGCTCTCGGTCTAGACAATGAGTTAAAATCATTTGCTGGCTGGCCTACATTTCTAGAATCTATATTTTTCTAACACACTCAATTCCCAGCCCCCTTCACACCACCATCCTCTAATTCGTCATCTGTCTACACACACACACACACACACACACACACACACACACACACACACCACTGACATTTTTAATGACAAGAAGGGCTATATTAACAACTTCCATGTCATTTGCTCAAATATTAGTACTTGCCTATACTCCAATCTCTTCCAATGCAAACAAACATTAGAAAAGAAAGAAAAAAAAAAGAGGCATTTCCCTGTTCTACCTATTGTGAAAGCAAGTACAATAACAGAAGTGTCCCAGAAGTGTCCCTTTGTGCAAACAAAGCCTACTGACAGCTTTGCTATGTGCTGCTTTGGAGCTGACACTGGCTCCCTGAAGGAAGGCTGCAATTTAACAAGGCTCTCCAGAGGCTCTTCATTACAGAAGAGATCCAAAAGGTCATTGATTGTCAGAGAAATGCAGATAAAGACAACACTGAGATACCACCTCACTCCTGTGAGAATGGCATACATCAAAAAGGAAAGCAGCAACAAATGCTGGAGAGGCTATGGGAATAAAGGAACCCTTCTGCACTGCTGGTGGGAATGTAAATTGGTCCAGCCTCTGTGGAGAGCAGTCTGGAGAACTCTCACAAGGCTTGACATAGACCTTCCATATGACCCAGTAATTCCTCTCCTACGGATATACCCCAAGGACTCCATAACACCCAACCAAAAAAGACATGTGCATACCTATGTTCATAGCAGCACAATTCGTAATAGCTAAAACCTGGAAGCAACCCAGGTGCCCAACAACAGATAAATGGCTGAGAAAGCTGTGATATATATATATATATATATATATATATATATATATATATATATATATATATATATATATCTACATATATATATATATATCTACAATGGAATACTATGCAGCTATTAAGAACAATGAACCCACCTTCTCTGACCCATCTTAGATGGAGCTAGAAGGAATTATGTTAAGTGAGCTAAGTCAGAAAGACAAAGAAAAGTATGGGATGATCCCACTCATAAACAGAAGTTGATAAAGAAATGTAGAAATGTACCCTGTGACTATTCTGTAAGTCAGTGTTTCCTCAATAAGGAGATACTGAAGTTGAACATAATTTTTCTATTAAAAAAGCTAAAGGCCATGAGTAGAAAATGAGGGAATATCATCAAAGAACAAATAATGGAAAAGGGAAAAACTAGAGTATTTTTTTAAAAAAATAATAATAGCTTTATTAGGGAAATGAGTCAGTTATTGTCAACACAAGTACAATTTCTTTTTTAATATTTATTTATTTATTTCCTTTTGTTGTCCTTGTTTTACTGTTGTAGTTACTGTTGTTGAATAGGACAGAGAGAAATGGAGAAGGAGGGAACAGAGAGGGGGAGAGGAAGATAGACACTTGCAGACCTGCTTCACCGCTTGTGAAGCAATCATCATGCAGGTGGGGAGCTGGGGGCTCGAACCGGGCTTCTTATGCTGGTTCTTGCACTTTGCGCCACCTGCGCTTAACCCACTGTGCTACCGCCCAACTCCCACAAGTATAATTTCTTATCTCTCCACGAGGAAGAAAGTTTTTTTAAATAATACCAACTAACAAATGTAGAAGAGACAATAAAATTAGAAAACTCACCACTCTGCAACCCCATGAAATTATTTAAGTAAGAATCATCAAAGAGCATAAGAATCACTAGGGATACAGGAGGGGTAGTAAAACAGCTTCCTAGGAAAGTGTGGTGCTTTGCCATGTATGCTTCCCAGGTTTGAGCCCAACTCCTACCACATTGAAGGACTCTTTGGTGCTGTGCTCTTTGTTTCTCTGTCTCTGTCTCTCTATATCTCTATTAAAATCAGTAGGGAACAATATACATATGGTCTCGAAGTCTAACCCAATTTAGTCCTTACTACCAAGGTTACCATTTCCTAAGCCTACATTTTAAGAATGAATATAATATTGAATATACTGATCAAAAGATAACTTGGTTAATGGAAATTCATTTTATTGACTATCTGTGAATTTATCAATTTGCAAAGAATTAGAACACGTCACTGAGTATACACACAGCATCATTTGATTACTGTTTGAGAATGCGAAGTGTTTACTTGACTATGCCTTTTTATTATCAGTATGAACACAAAAGATAAAAGGATCACCACACAAAAAACGGGTCCAAATACGGCACATTGACATTCTAAACAGTTTGTTGTTCCACTAACTTCCAAGTAGTCAACAGTTTCATAGAGCAATCATGGTCCATGGCTGTTCTACTATTCTCTCCCGGGATTTAGGGGGGAAAAATAATCTGCATTCAAAGACAGAGCAAGATAACATAGCAAAATTCCACCATATAAATGACCAACTATATTTATTCACCAAATAGCAGAAAAAGAGAGCAAGGAGGAGAAAGTAGTTATAGAACACAAGAGACTTAAGAAATAAGCTAACCAAATGTGATGTAGGAATAATATTTGGTTCTTGATTCAACCAAACACCTATAAACATACATTCATGAAATAAAGGGATTTATTAATTATTTTTAATTAGACAGAAGACTACCTAGATGAAGATAGTGACTATTTTAAATTTTAGGTATGTTAGTGAGATAATGTTTTTAAAGACTCTTTTTCTTATAGATACATACTGAAGAGTTTACAGATCAAGTAACATGGTACTCAGATTTGTAAAATATATCAGTAAAGAGGGGATAGCTTTAGGGGAACAAAGAGGAAAAAGATATGTTGATAATTGTCATGTGTTGATAACTGTCAAATCTGTCATGTGTTTTGACATTTGACAATTGTCCAATTGTCATGTGTTGATAATTGTCAAATCTGAGTGATGAGTTTATAAAGGTCCATTGTTTATGTTTGATTGGTCTTCTTTTTGCCAGGCCATTTTTTTCATTTGGGATTAATAGTGGTTTCCAAGACTATAAGATTACAGGTATATTCCACACAGCATCCACCATCACCGTTCTGTGCCCTCACCTTCCAAAGATAACCGTCAGTCCTCACAGTCTTAGAGATTGTTTGTTTACTTCTATTGTAGAAATGTAATAAATATGGCTCTATTCTTATATATAGTGATTTTTGTTTGTTTTGTCAGTTCTGATTTATGGTGTTGTTGAGAATTGAACAAGGAATCTCTGGTGCCTCAGGCATCAAAGTCTGTTGCACTAGCACTGTTGCTATATCTCCAGTCTTATATAGGTTTTTAAATTTTATTTTCCAGGGAGTCGGGTGGTAGCGCAGCGGGTTAAATGCAGGTGGCGCAAAGCTCAAGGACTGGCGTAAGGATCCCAGTTCGAGCCCTTGGCTCCCCACCTGCAGGGGAGTCGCTTCACGGGAGGTGAAGCAGGTCTGCAGGTGTCTATCTTTTTTTCTCCCTCTGTCTTCCCCTCCTCTTTCCATTTCTCTCTGTCCTATCTAACAACGACATTAATAACAACAACAACTACAATAACTACAACAACAATAAAAAAACAACAAGGGCAACAAAAGGGGAAATAATAAATAAATATAAAAAATAAAGAAACTAAAATTATTACTTTAAAAACTAAAGTTATTACAAATTTTGTGAAAATTCAGCCTCGAAAGAAATCTGCTATGTATAATATCACATCATCTGTAAACAGTAACAACTTCAATTCTCCAATCTATTTTTTTTCCAGAGCACTGTTCAGCTCTGGCTTATGGTGGTGTGGGGGATTGAACCTGGGACCTCAGAACCTCAGTCATTTTTTTCACATAACCATTATGCTGTATCCCCTGCTCTAATTCTCTAATCTTTAGCTTTAGAACATTGGAAATGTACCTACCATACAATCCTGCAATTCCTTTCCTAGGAATTTGTTCAAAGTATACAAAAACACTTGTCTGAAGAGATTTAAATTCACCTATATTAATAACAGCAATATCTGTAGTACCCCAATTTGGAAACAACCCAAATATATAATAATAGATGAGTGGCTAAGAAAGTTGTGGTATGGGGGCTGGGTGATAGCACAGCGGGTTAAGCACACATGGCTTAAAACACAAGGAAGGAGTAAAGATCACGGTTAGAGCACCCCGCTCCCCACCTGCAGGGGTTTGCTTCACAAGTTGTAAAGCAGGTCTGCAGGTGTCTTTCTCTCCCCCTCTCTGTCTTCCAGTGCTTTCTTGATTTCTCTCTGTCCTATCCAGCAACAACAGCAATAAGACTAACAACAATAGGGAAAAAATAGCCTCCATGAGCAGTGGATTTATAGTGCAGGCACCAAACCCCAGCATACCCCTGGAGGCAAAAAAAAAAAGAAAGAAAGAAAGAAAGAAAGGGAGAGAGAGAATAAGAAAGTCAGTGTTAGTGGGGGGAGGTAATATGGCGACGGCCTGAGAAGTCGCTAACAGCGAGTGCTCTGATAGCATCGTCGGCAAAGGTAGGATTTTCTGCCTTTAGCAGGCCAGTCAATAAGGGGGGGGGCACCAAAGAAGTTATTACAGTTTAATTTGGGTTAACAATTAGAGCAAAGGTGACACGGACTAGCGGGGCGCCAGAATTCCCAGGCGGCGCCAGGCAAGGCGAGTGCGCCGGGCATTGTCCTCCGCCCGCCCGGGAAGGCGGCTCCTCCGCCGGTTGCAGAGCGCAGTGGGCAGAGGACCCGGAGAGAGCACTTTAGCTCGGGGGCTGCCTCTTGGGAGTTGCCAGGGTCCACCGCGACCCTGAGGGTGGATCCAAAGACTTCTTGAGTATAGCTCTCATTGGATCAAGGACTTGGAGCTAGTTTTCATTTTTGAGAAATCCTTTAAAAAAGTCTGGAGGGCGGGGTTTCCCGGAAAATGGCGCCCGGAGAAGCAGAAGCGGCCAGCCTTTGAGCTCCGGACACATCTCGTGTAAACAATAGGATTTTCTGCCTTTAGCAGGCCATCCAATAAGGGGCCATAACGGTCATACCAAGGATGTTTCTATAACTTAATTTGGGTTAAGAATTAGAGTAGGGGGAAAAAATTCTTTTTTCTTCCTTTTAATTTTCAAGCATACATCCTTCCCGCCGCCCCCCCTCCCCCCATAAGCAGTGCCTGGGACCAGCTACTAGCAGGATACCCCATACCACCAAACAGGGTTTTTTTTTTTTTTTTTTTTTAATTCACTGATACACATTTGGGAAGTTCCTCGCACTGCTCTTTAATTACAACTCTTCTTCCTATCTTCTCCCTTTTCTCTCTCTTATCTCTCTCAATCTCTCTCTTTTTTTTTTTTTTTAATCTTGTCATACACTTCTTTCTTCTTTGCCTTTCTGAATTTGTGAATTACTTTGGGGAAGAAATCTGACCCAGAGTGGACTCTCTATGTGTGTATCTCTGCTCTAGTTCCCTTTACACTCTTGTTACCCTTAGAATATACACTGGATAGTAAATTTGCATAACTGTCTATTCTTGCTATCCTCTCTTCCTTTTCTCTTTCTTCACTGGGATTTGGTTACTATTTTTTCACGGACTGGAGAAATTGTTTGGCTAACTGGTAACGATTAAACTCCTTCAATACTTACTTCAGTTGCTACGGTTATTCCGGAGGTTGGTGAGTGCAATTGTCATAAAGATATTTAGTACAGTGTTACTTGTGCTCAAAACACAACAACTGAGGAACAACAGAACATTAAAAAAAAAAAAAAAAAGAGAGAAACACATAAATTAAAAAAAAAATGGGTAGATTAAAAACAAATAAAACTGCTACCCCAATGAATGAAGACAAGAGCCCAGAAGAAACCACAAATCAGTCAGAAGTAACCATAGATAAGAAAAGTATGCAAGCAATAATAAACTTATTAATCACAGAAATGAAAACAACATTGGAGGAAAGAAATGGCAGTATTAGGGAAACAACAGTTGAGACCCCCAAGGAAAATACTGATTATCTTGAGACAATTAGAGAACTGAAAGCTGAAATAGCTGTAATGAAGAAAGAAGCTGAGGCAAGGGAAAGCAGACTAACAGAAGCAGAAAACAGAATTAGTCAGACAGAGGATGAGTTAGAGAAAACTAAGAAAGAGGTGAAAGAGCTTAAAAAGAGATTGAGAGACACTGAAAACAACAACAGAGACATATGGGATGATCTCAAAAGAAGTAACATTCGTATAATTGGCCTGCCAGAGGAAGAAAGAGAGGAAGGGGAAGCAAACATCCTAGAGGAAATAATACAAGAAAATTTCCCAGACCTGAATAACAGAAAGGATATCAAGGTGCAAGAGGCCCAGAGAGTACCAAACAGAATCAACCCAGACCTGAAAACACCAAGACACATCATAGTCACAATGAGAAGAAGTAAGGATAAAGAAAGGATCCTAAAGGCTGCAAGAGAGAAACAAAAAGTCACATACAGGGGAAAACCCATAAGACTTTCTGCAGATTTTTCAACTCAAACTCTAAAAGCCAGAAGGGAGTGGCAAGATATCTATCGAGCCCTGAATGAAAAAGGGTTTCAACCAAGGATTATATATCCTGCTAGACTTTCATTCAAGCTAGATGGAGGGATCAAAACCTTCTTAGACAAACAACAGTTAAAGGAGGCAACTATCACCAAGCCAGCCCTGAAAGAGGTATTAAAAGACCTCTTATAAACAAGAACATCACTATAATACTTGTAATATATCAGAGCAAACAAATTGTTTTTTAGAACAATGGCACTACAATACATTAAATCCATAATATCAATAAATGTCAATGGCTTAAACTCACCCATCAAAAGGCACAGGGTGGGGGGATGGATCAGAAAACATAACCCAACCATATGCTGCTTGCAAGAATCCCATCTGTCACAACAAGATAAACACAGACTTAAAGTGAAAGGATGGAAAACTATCATACAGGCTAACGGTCCACAAAAAAGGGCAGGAACAGCCATTCTCATCTCAGACACGATAGATTTTAAATTAAATAAAGTAATAAAAGATAGGCAAGGACATTACATAATGATAAGAGGATCAATCAGCCAAGAAGACTTAACAATTATTAACATCTATGCACCCAACGAGGGACCATCTAAATACATTAAACACCTATTGAAAGAATTTCAAAAATACATCAATAGTAATACAATAATAGTGGGAGACTTCAATACCCCACTCTCACACTTAGACAGATCAACAAAGAAGAGAACCAATAAAGATATAAGAGAATTGAATGAAGAGATTGACAGACTAGACCTCTTGGACATTTTCAGACTCCTCCACCCCAAAAAACTGGAATACACCTTCTTTTCAAATCCACACAACACATACTCAAGGATAGACCACATGTTAGGTCACAAAGACAGCATCAATAAATTCAAGAGCATTGAAATCATCCCAAGTATCTTCTCAGACCACAGTGGAGTAAAACTAACTTTTAACAACAAACAGAAAATTATTAAAAGACATAGAATTTGGAAACTAAACAACATGCTCCTTAAGAACCACTGGGTCAGACACTCACTCAAACAGGAAATTCAAATGTTCCTGGAAACTAATGAAAATGAAGACACAACCTATCAAAATATTTGGGACACAGCTAAAGCAGTACTGAGAGGGAAACTTATAGCTATACAATCACATATTAAACACCAAGAAGAAGCCCAAATGAACGAACTTACTACACACCTCAAGGACTTAGAGGAAGAGGAACAAAGGAACCCTAAAGCAACCAGAAGGACAGAAATCACTAAAGTTAGAGCAGAAATAAACAACATCGAAAATAAAAGAACCATACAAAAGATCAATGAAGCCAAATGTTGGTTCTTTGAAAGATTAAACAAAATTGACAAACCCCTAGCCAGACTCACCAAACAAAAAAGAGAGAAGACTCAAATTAATAGAATTGTCAACGATACAGGAGATATCACAACTGACACCACAGAAATCCAGAGAATTCTGCGAAACTTCTATAAAGAACTATATGCCACCAAGCTAGAGAATCTGGAAGAAATGGAACAATTCCTAGAAACCTATGCACTTCCAAAACTGAACCAAGAAGAACTACAAAATCTAAATGCACCAATCACAGACAAAGAAATTGAAACCGTTATTAAGAATCTCCCCAACAACAAAAGTCCTGGACCAGATGGCTTCACAAACGAATTCTACAAAACTTTCAGGAAACAGTTAATACCCATACTTCTTAAGCTATTCCATAAGATTGAAGAAACAGGAATACTCCCTTCCACCTTTTATGAAGCCAACATCACCCTGATACCAAAAGCTGATAGGGACAGAACAAAAAAGGAAAACTACAGACCAATATCTCTGATGAACATAGATGCCAAAATATTAAACAAGATCTTGGCCAACCGGATACAGCAACACATCAAAAAGATTGTTCATCATGACCAAGTGGGATTCATCCCAGGAATGCAAGGCTGATTCAACATCCGTAAATCAATCAATGTCATTCATCACATCAATAAAAGCAAAGCCAAAAACCACATGATTATCTCAATAGATGCAGAGAAAGCCTTTGACAAAATCCAACACCCATTCATGCTCAAAACTCTACAAAAAATGGGAATAGATGGGAAATTCCTCAAGATAGTGGAGTCTATATATAGCAAACCTACAGCCAACATCATACTCAATGGAGAGAAGCTGAAAGCATTCCCCCTCAGATCAGGGACTAGACAGGGCTGCCCACTGTCACCGTTACTCTTCAACATAGTATTGGAAGTTCTTGCCATAGCAATCAGGCAAGAGAAAGAAATCAAAGGGATACAGATTGGAAGGGAAGAAGTCAAGCTCTCACTATTTGCAGATGATATGATAGTATACATAGAAAGACCTAAAGAATCCAGTAGAAAATTACTGGAAGTTGTTAGGCAATATAGCAAGGTATCAGGCTACAAAATCAATGTACAAAAATCAGTGGCATTTCTTTATGCAAACACTAAATCTGAAGAAGAAGACATCCAGAAATCACTCCCATTCACTGTTTCAGCAAAATCAATCAAATACCTAGGAATAAAGTTGACCAAAGAAGTGAAAGACTTGTATGCTGAAAACTATGAGTCGCTACTCAAGGAGATAGAAACTGATACCAAGAAATGGAAAGATATCCCATGCTCATGGATTGGAAGAATAAATATCATCAAAATGAACATTCTCCCCAGAGCCATATACAAATTTAATGCAATACCCATCAAAGTTCCACCAAGCTTCTTTAAGAGAATAGAACAAACACTACAATCATTTATCTGGAACCTGAAAACACCTAGAATTGCCAAAACCATCTTGAGGAAAAGAAACAGAAATGGAGGCATCACACTCCCAGACCTTAAACTATATTATAAAGCCATCATCATCAAAACAGCATGGTACTGGAACAAAAATAGGCACACAGACCAGTGGAACAGAATTGAAAGCCCAGAAGTAAATCCCAACACCTATGGGCATCTAATCTTTGATAAGGGGGCCCAAAGGATTAAATGGAAGAAGGAGGCTCTCTTCAATAAATGGTGCTGGGAAAACTGGGTTGAAACATGCAGAAGAATGAAATTGAACCACTTTATCTCACCAGAAACAAAAATCAACTCCAAATGGATCAAAGACCTAGATGTCAGACCAGAAACAATCAAATACTTAGAGGAAAACATTGGTAAAACACTTTCCCATCTACACCTCAAGGATATCTTTGATGAATCAAACCCAATTGCAAGGAAGACCAAAGTAGAAACAAACCAATGGGACTACATCAAATTGAAAAGCTTCTGCACATCCAAAGAAACAATTAAACAAACAGAGAGACCCCTCACAGAATGGGAGAAGATCTTCACATGCCAGACATCAGACAAGAAACTAATCACCAAAATATATAAAGAGCTCAGCAAACTTAGCCGCAAAAAAGCAAATGACCCCATCCAAAAATGGGCAGAGGAAATGAACAAAACACTCACCACAGAGGAGATCCAAAAGGCTAACAAACATATGAAAAACTGCTCTAGGTCACTGATTGTCAGAGAAATGCAAATTAAGACAACACTAAGATACCACCTCACTCCTGTAAGAATGGCATACATCAAAAAGGACAGCAGCAACAAATGCTGGAGAGGATGTGGGGACAGAGGAACCCTTTTACATTGCTGGTGGGAATGTAAATTGGTACAGCCTCTGTGGAGAGCAGTCTGGAAAACCCTCAGAAGGCTAGACATGGACCTTCCATATGACCCAATAATTCCTCTCCTGGGGTTATACCCCAAGGACTCCATAACACCCAACCAAAAAGAGGTGTGTACTCCTATGTTCATAGCAGCACAATTCATAATAGCTAAAACCTGGAAGCAACCCAGGTGCCCAACAACAGATGAATGGCTGAGAAAGCTGTGGTATATATACACAATGGAATACTATGCAGCTATCAAGAACAATGAACCCACCTTCTCTGACCCATCTTGGACAGAGCTAGAAGGAATTATGTTAAGTGAACTGAGTCAGAAAGTTAAAGATGAGTATGGGATGATCCCACTCATCAACAGAAGCTGACTTAGAAGATCTGAAAGGGAAACTAAAAGCAGGACCTGATCAAATTGTAAGTAGGGCACCAAAGAAAAAACCCAGTGGTGAGGGGTAGACATGTAGCTTTCTGGGCCAGTGGGGGGTGGGAATGGGCGGGAGGGATGGGTCACGGTCCTTTGGTGATGGGAATGGTGTTTATGTACACTCCTAGCAAAATGTAGACATATAAATCAGTAGTTAATTAATATGAGAGGGGGAAATCAATTGTATGTCTCAAAGGTTCTCAGGAGACAAACTGAATCTTTTTAATATATAGGCTACGTATTTGATATGCGGACTCTCTCAAAAGCATAGACCAAGTAGATTGGAGGCTTCCAATAGCACAGCTATATACAAGATACTGGGTACTGTACAGCAAACCATAACAAAGGGACTTTTCAAAGTTAACCCAATTAACAAATAATGTGATGATAATATTAACTATTGATTGTCTTTTTGAACCCTAAGACAGCAGGAACCTCACATCTTCACTATAGAGCCCCTACTTCCCCCAGTCCTGGCACCCATGGATAGGGCTCACTTTCCCGTATGCTTCTCCCAATCCATACCAAATAATATTGCATCCGCCGATCACAACCTAACCAAAGCAACGATTGCCATCACAACATGCTTCACCTCAGAGTGTATCCAGAGACTTCACGTGTGGAATGACAACCCTTCAGCTTCATTACTCGGGTGAGACCTTTCCTTTTATAGTACACTCTAATTTCATCTCAGGTAGTTCACTTTCTAACAAAGTCCCATAACCTAGACATACACCAGTTTCTGTGAGAGAGAGCGTATGCGCACACGTATCCATAAACTACTGCAAAATATATACCTGAAAGCAGGATTACACTAGAGTTTGCAGTGAGTACCTCCCCAACACTTCCTCTCCACTATTCCAATCTTGGGATCCATGTTTGCTCAACAAATTGTTTGGCTTTGTATGTTAACTCTCTTTTCAATCACCAGGTTCCAGATGCCACCAGGATGCTGGCTAGGCTTCCCTGGATTGAAGACCCCACCAATGTGTCCTGGAGCTCAGCTTCCCCAGAGACACACCTTACTAGGGAAAGAGAGAGGCAGACTGGGAGTATGGACCGACCAGTCAACGCCCATGTTCAGCGGGGAAGCAATTACAGAAGCCAGACCCTCTACCTTCTGCAACCCTCAACGACCCTGGGTCCATGCTCCCAGAGGGCTAGAGAATGGGAAGGCTATCATGGGAGAGGGTGGGTTATGGGGATTGGGTGGTGGGAATTGTGTGGAGTTGTACCCCTCCTACCTTATGCTTTTGTTCACTAATCCTTTCTTAAATTAAAAATTTAAATAAAAAAAAAAATAACAAAAAAAAAATGTATTTAAAGTCAAAGTCAGCTTCACTAATATCAAAAATAACCACAATTCAATATTTTAGTGACTCAATAAAATACCACCTCATTGATTCATTAATTTTATCATTTAAAAAAAAAAAAAAAAAAAAAAGTCAGTGTTAGTTGTGGTATATAAACACAATGGAATACTACTAAGTTCTAATAAGTGATGAAATTTCCTCATTTGCTACACCCTGGACAGAACCTGAAAGAATCATGCTAAGTGAGATACAGCAGAAAGAGAAGGGTGACTATGAAGTTGTCTCATCCATAGGTAGAACTTAAGAAACAAAGAATGGAACTCTCAGGTGAAACTTAAAGTAGCTGTGGTCTACTTTTTTGAAGCAGAGCCAAGGCCTCTAAAGAGGGGAGGTGAGGGCACATACTGGGATCCATGTGCACGAAGTTGGAGGGTGACTTCAATGAGTGCTGACAGTTGTGCACAGACACCTATCACATGGAGATAAAAACTGCACTTTTGAAATTCAGGGGTGGCTTACCCAGTAGAGTGCACATGTTCTCCTGCACAAAACCCCAGATTTTAGCCACTTAACACCACATGAGAGCACTTGCAGTGGAGTGGTGTGCAGTCTCTCATTCTCTTTGTTTCATTTTCTCCCTATATCTAAAAAGGAAAGAGAAAGAAAGAATGACAGGAAACCCACCTAACTCAACAAGACAAACACAGACTCAGAGTGAAAGGATGGAAAACTATCATACAAGCCAATGGCCCACAAAAAAGGGCAGGAACAGCTATTCTCATACCTGACACGATAGACTTTAAAATAAATAAAATTTAAAAAGATAGGGATGGACACTACTTAATGCTCAGAGGATCAGTCAATCAAGAGGACTTAACATTTATTAACATCTATGTACCTAATGAGAAGCCATCTAAATACATCAAACATCTACTGAAAGAGCTACAGCAATATATTAAGAGCAACACAGTAATAGTAGGGGATTTCTGTTGTTAAAATTTGGACGGCTCTTGCTGGGCGGGCTAGCTTCACGGGCGGGTAACAGAGACGCGGAGACAACGGCTGGGCAGGGAAGCTGTATTTCTTTATTCAGGAACAACGATTCATAAACTAAGACAAACTAATCACCAAACAGAACTCTGCTGTCTCTTTGTCGCTGCGCAAGCACTCTCTCTTTCTCTGTAACTCGGGAACTCTGGAACTCTTGTACTCGGGAACCCTCTGAAACTCTGGCACTCTCGAACTCAGGAACCCTCTCTCGGGGTTCCTTGGGGCGGGGCCAAGTGGCCGCGAAATTAACTGGACTGATCCAATTCTCTTGGCGGGGGAGGGCTAGAACAAACCAATGTATCTGACGTGATAGACTTTAAAATAAATAAAATTTTAAAAGATAGGGATGGACACTACTTAATGCTCAGAGGATCAGTCAATCAAGAGGACTTAACATTTATTAACATCTATGTACCTAATGAGAAGCCATCTAAATACACCAAACATCTACTGAAAGAGCTACAGCAATATATTAAGAGCAACACAGTAATAGTAGGGGACTTCAATACCCCACTCTCTCAACTTGACAGATCATCCAGGCAGAAAAATCAATAAAGACATGAGGGAGCTAAATGAGAAGATAGATAAACTAGAACTATTGGACATTTTCAGAGTCATTCATCCCAAGAAACTGGAATAAACATTTTACTCAAGTCCACATGGCTCATTCTCAAGGATAGACCATATGTTAGGCCACAAAGACAACATCAGCAAATTCAAGAGCACTGAAATCATCCCAAGCATCTTCTCAGACCCCAGTGGAATTAAACTAACACTTAAAATCAACAAAAGATTAGTAATAGTCCCAAAATGTGGAAGCTCAACAGTATACTTTTTAACAACTACTGGGTCAAAGAGGAAATAAAGAAAGAAATCAAAATGTTTCGAGAGTTCAATGAAAATGAAAACATAAGCTTGTTATCAAAATATCTGGGACACAGCTAACGCAATACTGAGAGGGAAGTTCATAGCCATACAAGCACACATTAAGAAACAAGAAAAAGCACAAATAGACAGCCTGACTGCACATCTTAAAGACCTAGAAGAACAAGAATAAAGAAACCCTAAAGCAACCAGAAGGACAGAAATCACTAAATTTAGGGCTTCTGCCCTAACTTTAAATAACATTGAAAATAAGAAAACCATGCAAAAGATCAACAAAAGTAAATGTAGGTTCTTCGAAAGAGTGAACAATATCAACAAAACTTTAGCCAGACTCACAAAACAAAAAAGGGAGAAGATCCAAATAAATTGGATCATAAATGAAAGAGGAAATATGACAATAGACACAGCAGAAATTCAACATATCATGCGAGGCTTCTATGAACAAATATATGTCACCAAGCTTAGAGAACCTGGAAAAAATGGACGATTTCCTAGATACCTATGAACTTCCAAAATTAAATAGAGGGACTAGATAATATGAACAGGCCCATCACAGCTAAATTGAAACAGTTATCAAAAACCTTCCCAAAAGTAAAAGTTCTGGACCAGATGGTTTTACAAATGAATTCTACAAAACCTTCAAAGAAGAACTAATACCTCTACTTTTAAAAGTCTTCCAGGATAAGCTGGGAGTATGGATCGACCTGTCAACGCACATGTTCAGCGGGGAAGCAATTACAGAAGCCAGACCTTCAACCTTCTGCATCCCACAATGATCTTGGGTCCATACTCCCAGAGGGCTAAAGAATAGGAAAGCTATCAGTGGCAGGGATGGTATACTGAGGTCTGGTGGTGGGAACTATGTGAAGCTGTACTCCCCTTATCCTATGGTTTAGTCAATGTTTCCTTTTTATAAATAATTTAAAAAAAAAAGTCTTCCAGAAGACTGAAGACATAGGAATTCTCTCTCCCAGCTTCTATGAAGCCAACATCATCCTGATACCAAAAGCAGACAGGGACTCAACCAAAAAAGAAAATTACAGACCAATATCTCTGATGAACATAGATGCTAAAATATTGAACAAAATTCTAGCCAACCAGATAGAGCAGTATATTAAAAAGACTGTTTATCATGACCGAGTGGGGGTTATTTCAAGGATGCAAGGTTGGTCTAATATACATAAATCAATCAATGTGATCCACCACATCAATAAAAGCAAGACCAAAAACCACATGGTCATATCAATAGATGCAGAAAAAGCCTTTGACAAAATACAACATCCCTTTATGATCAAAATGCTACAAAAAATGTGAATGTATGGAAAATTCTTCAAGATAGTGGACTTAATACATAGCAAACCTACAGTCAACATCATACTCAATGGTGAAAAACTGGAAGCATTTCCACCCAGATCAGGTACTAGACAGGGCTGCCCACTATCACCATTACTATTCAACACAGTGTTGGAAGTTCTTGCCATAGCAATCAGGCAGGAGCAAGGAAAAAAGGGATACAGATTGGAAGAGAAGAAGTCAAACTCTCCCTATTTGCAGATGACATGATAATATACATAGAAAAACCTAAAGAATCCAGCAAGAAGCTCTTGGAAATCATCAGGCAATACAGTAAGGTGTCAGGCTATAAAATTAACATTCAAAAGTCAGTGTCATTTCTCTATGCAAACACTAAGTTAGAAGAAGATGAAATCCAGAAATCAATTCCTTTTATTATAGCAACAAAAACAGTATAATATCTAGGAATAAACCTAACCAAAGAAGTGAAAGACTTGGATACTGAAAAGTATGAGTCACTACTCAAAGAAATTGAAAAAGACACAAAGAAGTGGAAAGATATTCCCTGTTTATGGGTTTGAAGAATTAACATCATCAAAATGAATATACTACCCAGAGTCATATACAAATTTAATGCTATCCCCATCAAGATCCCAACCACATTTTTTAGGAGAATAGAACAAATGCTACAAATGTTTTTTGGAACCAGAAAAGACCTAGAATTAATTGCCAAAACAATCTTGAGAAAAAAGAACAGAACTGGAGGCATCACACTCCCAGATCTCAAATTGTATTATAGGGCCATTGTCATCAAAACTGCTTGGTACTGGAACATGAACAGACATACTGACCAGTGGAATAGAATTGAGAGCCCAAAAGTAAGCTTCCACACCTATGGACATCCAATCTTGACAAAGGTGCCCAGACTGTTAAATGGGGAACGCAGAGTCTCTTCAACAAACGATGTTGGAAAAAATGGGTTAAAACATGCAGAAGAATGAAACTGAACCACTATATTTCACCAAATACAAAAGTAAATTGCAAGTGTGCCGGGATAGCCTGAGGGTACTTCTTCCCGAGCTAGTGCTCTCTGGGTTGGAGAGAACTCAACTGGAGCTGATCTAGGCTGCTGTGTGGGAGAGGGATCAGGAACTCGTGCTGCACCAACTTCCGCAGGAGATACACTCTGGAACTCTCGGAGCCAGAAAGCAATTTCCAAGTGTCTTTAATCAGAAGAGCAGCTGTTTTTATACTCTCCAAGTAGGGTGGAAACAGGATGTGATATAGAGAGGGTGGAGAGAAAAGTGACTGGTGAAAATCAGAGTGTGACAAAGAAGGGATCAGTGTGTGACAAGGAGGGGGTGGAGCAGGAGAGAATCCTATCATAGAACCACCAATGCCCTGGAGTGCTTTATGTAAAAGTGATTTATGTAAATAGACCAAAGCTTTGGATCAGTAAAATCCCTATATAGGCATATGGTTAAGCAGAAGCCAGGGGGAGGTGGCAACTACCCAACACAAGTGGATCAAGGACTTGGATGTTAGACCAGAAACTATCAGATACTTATAGCCAAAACCTGGAAGCAACCCAGGTGTCCAACAACAGATGAGTGGCTGATCAAGCTGTGGTATATATACACAGTGGAATACTACTCTGCTATTAAAAAACAGTGACTTCACCATTTTCAGCCAATCTTGGATGGACCTTGAAAAATTCATGTTAGGGAGTCCAGTGGTAGTGCAGCGGGTTAAGCACACATGGCACAAAGCACAATGACTGGCATAAAGATCCCAGGTCGAGCCCCCAGCTCCCCACCTGTAGAGTAGTCGCTTCACAAGCGGTGAAGCAGGTCTGAAGGTGTCTGTCTTTCTCTCCTCCTCTGTCTTCCCCTCCTCTCTCCATTTCTCTCTGTTCTATCCAACAGCAATAATAACAACAACAATGACAATAAACAACAAGGGTAACAAAAGGGAATAACTAAATAAATATTAAAAAAAGAAAAATTCATGTTAAGTGAAATAAGTCAGAAACAGAAGGATGAATATAGGATGATCTCATTCTCAGGCAGAAATTGAAACACAAGATCAGAAGAGAAAACACAAGTAGAACCTGAACTGGAGTTGGTGTATTGCACCAGAGTAAAAGACTCTGGGGTGGGTGGGTGGGTGGGTAGGTGGGTAAGGAGAATATAGATCCAATAAAGATGACAGAGGACCTAGTGGGGGTTGTATTGTTATATGGAAAACTGGGAAATGTTATGCATATACAAAAAGAAAGAAAGGAAGGAAGAAGGGTAGGAAGAAAGAAAGAAAGAAAGAAAGAAAGGGAAAGAAAGAAAGAAAGAAAAAAGAGAGAGAGAAAGAAAAGAAAGGAAGGAAGGAAGAAAAAGAAAAACTGTATTCATATGACAACTGTCTTATAAAGAATTACTTGTCTCTATGGATCGACCTGCCAATGCCCATGTTCAGCAGAGAAGCAATTATAGAAGCCAGATCTTCCACTTTCTGCACCCTACAATGACACTGGGTCCATACTCCCAGGGATAAAGAATAAGAAAGCTATCAGGGCAGGGGATGGGATATGGAGTTCTGGTGGTGGGGATTGTGTATAAATGTACCTCTCTTATCCTATGATCTTGGCAATATTTCCGTTTTATAAATAAAAATTGTATAAATAAAAAAGAATTATTTCTCCCAATAAAGTGACTCGAGTATTTAAAAAAAAACTTAATTTGTAAACTAGGCAAAGTAAGTAATAACAACAGCTAATAAAATAATTTTAACAAAACACAGCAGAAAAGAAAGAAATCTGCAAAGAAACAAAGACCCACTTTCAGTATACTGTATGATCACTATTGAGAGTACAAGATGGAACTAGAAGGACCTGGGGTTGAATTATAATTCAGAACTTACTCTGCTCTGATAAAATGAAGACAAGAAAATTTATACCACAGAAATGAAGATAATAATGTATGTGTTGATTGTGTGAATTGTAACTATATGTGTTAAATCTAGGCTGAGATATGATTTGCTCCATCTATTTTTTTTTCTTAAAGAATTTCCTTTTCTTATTGTATCATGAAACAGTATCAGTGCTATGATTTTCTATGTCACAGAGGAGGGCTATGTAACTCATGGAACTAGGTAAGGTCTATGCAGGCACAAGAGTAAGAAATTTCATTATAATTTCTTACAGGACAGAACTGGTGCGACTTATTATCATATCACCTCTGCACCACACAGAGAAGACTAAGCTTGTTGGTTAAAGCAATTATTCAAGAGTGCAGGCAGAGGCAAACACCTAACACTGACTGGCAAGGAGACAGATTAGCTGATCTTTTGATTCTGAAAATGGGTCAAAGTATCCTTGGCAGTAACCTCAGAATTATAATGACTGCAGAACCCAGTTTGTAGAAGAAAGAAAACCGACCACAGGACAGAGCAGTGGGGATGAAGACGACTAACTCTATAGCTCTATCTACATTACACAGTGTATAAGGCATGAAATCATTATGTTTCTAGTTAGCATTGAAGGCCTCCTAATTATTTTCTCTTAGGCTCTCACTTTCTCAAGCCTCTTAAAGTTACCAGCTGGAGGTAGTTAAAAAAACAGCAATGGGCTGGGAAGTTGGTGACCCAGCTTGTGTTCCTGGTTTGCATTTCATTACTTTCACTTCCTTTCCTCAGTATAAATCAGATGAGACTGAATCACATAGCTCTGAAGTATCTGCCAAAATTAAAACTAGGACTTTACGAATACTTTAAATTTTTTTGAAAAATGATTGTTTATTCATTTATTGGATAGAGACAGACAGAAATCAAGAAGGAAGGGAGAGATAGCGAGGGAGAGTTAAAGAGAGACACCTACAGCCCTGCTTCACCATTCACAAAGCTTTCCCACTGCAGGTGGCGACCAGGGGCTTGAAGCCGGGTCCTTGCACATTGTTACATGTGCACTCAACAAGGTGTGACACCACTTGGGCCCCTTTAACTTTTTTTTTAATGAGTCTTGTTTTATTTTATTGGCAAAACCAATCTTATACGTGTTATAGTTTTACTGATTTTTTTTTTTTTTACTGAGAAAATAAGGAGACATGTATATGAGTTTTTTAAAGACAAAGAAGAGGAAGCAGAAGAGAGTGAACAAGACCACAGTACCAAAGCTTTGAATGTAGTGGGTGCTAGGCTTGAACAGGGGTTGTACACATGGCAAGCAATACATTATCCAAGGGAGCTATTTCATAGATCCTATGGTCTTGTTTTTCCTTCAGATAGAGACAGCAATTATCATCTGAAGCCCGGAAGTAAAAATGGTTTGTTCAAAAGTTACCCTGGTGTTCTGGGATTCAGAATACACAGTCATTTTTTAAGACAAAATGAGTAAGTCAAGTTAAAGCTATTCTTAAAATGTCTATAATTTTAAGATAAATTTGCCATGAGATAACTTAAGGTTCAGAAATGGGCACTGTCAGCTCTCATACAGGAAGAGCTGATAATCTTTCAAATATCTATTCAAATGCCATCCCCTTCAAAGAACTTTCAGGCCATTCTTCCCCCATCGGAATGACTATAAATCAAGTTTCACTGTCCTTCCACAGCATAATAATAATAATAGTTATTATTATTATCACCCCAAGGGTTATTGCTGGGGCTTGGTGCCTGCACTATGAATCCACTGCTCCTGGAGGCCATTTTTTCCCTTTTGTTGCCCTTGTTGTTCATCATTATTGTTGTTATTGCTGTCATTGTTGTTGGATAGGACAGAGAAAAATGGAGAGAGGAGGGGAAGACAGAGAGGGGGGAAAGAAAGATAGACACCTGCAGACCTGCTTCACCACTTGTGAAGCGACCTCCCTGAAGGTTGGGAACCAGGGGGCTCAAACTGGGATCCTTATGCCGGTCCTTGAGCTTCATGCCATGTGTTCTTAACCCACTGTGCTACCACTCCGGCCCCCTTCCACAGCATTTATTGGTGTCTTTTACACACACCAGCCTTCATGGATTATAAATTTTTATGTATATGTTTTTTATGTATATGACATGCTCCCTAAAAAACACCCAAATTGCTTACAGTAATAAATACTTGTGAAATCACTGATTTCCCAGAACAATGACTTTCTACTAAAATGCACAGAAATGTTTTTACAATGTGACCCAGTACCCATATACTGAAAATAAATATGCAAATGAACTGTTTCACAAAACAATTTCACTAACCAAGTGTGACATACCCTGGTGTTTTAAAGATTCACTTGAAAGAGACAGACAGAGACAGAGACCAAACAAGACCAAACCACTGATCAGCTCTCATATATGGTGGTCCTGGAAGCTGAACATGGAACTCAGCCACTTAAGACGTCAAATTTCATCTGCTATACTCTTACCTGTAGTTTCATGATTATTAAAGCAATTTCTTCTGCTTTGTATGTTAATGCTTTACAGCCTCCAAGTTTTAGATGCTACCACGATGCCAACCTGACTTCCCTGGGCAGATGACCTCACCAATGAGTCCTAGAGCCCTTTCATAAGCAGCAGAGAGGTGCTGTAATAATCTTCCCCTCCTTCAATTTCTCTTTATTAAATAAGAAAAGAACTTTAAAAATAAAAGTAAATATCTGAATAGCTTTTTACAGCCTAGGAAAAAGACTTATTGCTTGTCATCTCACATCACATTTATTTTGAATTTGTCGGTTATACTGATGCAATTGTGGGTGTTAATTAACTTGTATTTTAGCACTCTGAAATGATCAACAACTAAAGATAGCTGATGTTTTCATTCATCAACACTAACTAAAATAGTTACTAAATTATGTCAAAAAAAACAAAGGTAAGAGGCAAAAATTTAAAACACCACATATGAAAAGTAAGAGCTTTTATTAACATAGATCCAAATTAGTAATTTAAAAAAACCTACTTAAGACAAATTATTAGAGAAGAATCTTACTGATTTCAGTACAATGGTTTCACATAAGACTGGACAGACATCCTGCTCCATTTAAAGCCAATCTGAGACTTTTGCTTGTTCTTTTTAGATGCAAAAGATCTACTCACAGAGACTAAATTTGCAGAAATTAATGACACTTAACTGCTGAAAGTGAAACTAGCTTTAAAAAAACAATAATTTAATATAAATAAGAAGCAAGTCTGGCCCCACCTACCCAGTATAAATGAGGAAAGGAAGAGTAAATCAGTGCTAAGTATAGATTTCAAGCATTATGGTCTAAATTAAATTTCTATTTTAACCTACAACTGCTTTTTTTTTAAAAAAAAAAAAAGATATTTTTCCAAGGTGTGTGTGTGTGTGTAATTAATAGTGTTTTACAAGAATATAAGATTACAAATACAGTTTCACTCCCTGGTGAGGTCCACCCACCACCAAAGTCTTGGGCCCCACTCTTTCAACAATAACCACCATAGTCTTACAGAGAGTTTGCTTAATTCTGGTAACATTTTTTTTAAGAAACTCTTTTAGAAACAAACAGAATGTGTGTAAGAAAGAGACCACAGTACCAAAGCTTCCTTCAGTGAGGTGAGGGCTGGGCTCAAACTTGGGTCATGCTCAAGGTAGAGCAGCACACTATCCAAGGGGTTATTTTGCCAGACCAAAAAATAAATTTTTTTAAAGGAGGTCTAGTTTAATTTATGCCAATGACAATCCAAGTGAGCCATATTGCTGGCCCTACACATGGTATTTTATTTTCTTCTTTTTTTATATATATTTAACTCTGAAATGATTTCCAGTTTACATAAAAAGTTGCAAAAATTTTATAATTCCTAGATAACTTTGCCTCAGTTCTCCCTAATGTTGAGCACCTAGGTAACCATAATGCAATTTAGAAAACCAGGAAAATAATATTAGTATGGTAATAATATTAGCAAAACTACAAACATTATTCAAATCTCATCAGTTTTTCCTTTCTTGCCTTTTACTGTTTTAGGATTCAACCCAAGATCCTAAAATGTGCTTGTTGCAGCTTCTTTAACTCCCCCAACCTCTGAGAGGTTCTCACTGTTTTCTCATGTTAAATAATCCTGACACTTGGATGATAATCAGTGAATTTCTCAATCTGTTATTTTCTTGTGATTAGAGTGAGATTACTACTGGGGGTAAAAAATACTAGAAAAGTGATGTTGTGTCACTGACACTGTATTAGATTGTCCAGGTGTCTTAACCCCCTGGACAATCTGATACAGTGGTTGTCAATCTTGGTCACTTAGTGAAGGTGGTGTCTGGCTTGTTTACCAAAGCACTGCTCAGCTCCAGTTTATGCTGGTGAAGGTAAATGGAGGGGGGGGTGGTGCGTGTGTTGGGGCTATGACCTCACAGCCCCAAGCCTGAGAGTCTATTTGCATAACCATTATGCTATCTCCCCATCCTCTGGCTTGTTTGTTTCCACTGTAATATAATGTTTTACCCTTGGTAGCTGAAAAATTAAAGGCAGCAAGCAGGCAACTAAGTTAGCATGCTCATTTTGACCAAAAGCAATTACTCTGAGTTTAATAGATACTTTTTTTTTTTTTTTACACTCGTCACCTACAACAAACAGAATAAAAGGCTCCTGTCCCATTGAAAACTTCTAAATTAAGGAGTTGTTCAGGGCAGTAAATTTCACAGAATCCTTAGATTGAACATAGTCTCTGGAACTATTCAACACATAGTGTTTGCTTATGGCAAGCAATTTGCAATGACCTAGTGTTTGACTATACACATAACAAAAAAATGCAGGTGCTGGGAGTCGGGTAGTAGCGCAGTGGGTTAAGCTCACGTGGCGCAAAGCACAAGAACTGGCATAAGGATCCCGGTTTAAACCCCTAGCTCCCCACCTGCAGGGGAGTCACTTCACAGGCAGTGAGGCAGGTCTGCAGGTGTCTAGCTTTCTCTCTTTCTCTCTGTCTTCCCTTCCTCTCTCCATTTCTCTCTGTCCTATCCAACAATGACATCAACAACAATAATAATAACTACAACAACAATACAAGGGCAACAAAAGGAAATAAATAGAAAAAAAAAATTTAAAGGTTTAAAAAATGCAGGTTCTAAGGAAAAGGAAATTTGTGTATACACATTTGTTCTGTAATATCTTCTCCATCTGAGACAACACATTCTCTTCTCGTCTCCCAGTAGTAAATTCCCATCCCAGCTGCAACACCAATTGTGTTGCCATTCCCTAAGGCAACATGAGCACCTGGGGTCAATTTTCCAAAGAGGAGACTAAGCTAGAAACTACATAAACAAAAGGAAGATCTCAAACATCTCATCTCCACCATATTATGTATTGATAGCTGTGAATATATCAATGGAATCGGCAAGATTAGTGGAGCCCTGGGTGTGGATTCAAAAACCGCAGAAGTGGGAAGGAAAGAAGAAGTGAAAAGAGTGTTCAGTTAGAAATAATCAAGAAGAAGGAAAGGGAATAATCATAATAGCTAAAATTTACTAAGCTTGCAGGTGTCAAATGTTATTGGAAATATATTACAAGCACAAAGATCTTTCAAGGTAGGTAGCATCGCTGCCCTCACTGTACAGAGAGGGAAATGGATGTATTCAGTGAAAAACCTGTTCAAGGTCACTCAGTAACTGGCCAGCCTAAGATATAATCCCAGGCAGTTTGACTTTGGCACTGATGTTCCTTAAATAGTATACAGGCAGCCTCCATTAGCAGTTCATGTGCATGGTTGACAAGTTACATCAATCAGCGCTGGTATTACCCAAGACACTACTAGCCTAAGTTGCTAGGTCTTATTCTAAAACAGAGAGTTTGTTTTTTAGATATCCCTTATGCTTTTATAGTAAATGTGTTTTTGCATCAGGACTACTATCACAGGTCAGTGGTATTCATTACATAGTCTTATGTTCTTGTACAACCCAAATGAGATCTGATTATTAAAAACCTAGCTACTACAGAACCAAGGAAAAGGGGGAGGGGAGGAGAATAGATCTGGGGGCCGAGTGATAGCACAGCAGGTTAAGCACACATGGCACAAGCGCAAGAATCAGAATAAGGATCTCGCTCCACACCTGTAGGGGGGTCGCTTCACAAGTGGTGAAGCAGGTCTGCAGGTGTTTGTCTTTTTCTCCCCCTCTGTCTTCCCCTCCTCTCTATTTCTCTCTGTCCTATGCAACAACAACAGCAACAGCAACAGCAATAACAACAAGGGCAACAAAAATGGAAAAATTGGCCTCCAGGAGCAGAATCCTCGTAGTGCAGGCACTGAGCCCCAGCAACAACCCTGGAGGCGAAGAAAAAAAATAGATTTCCCTCACTATGTTCAGTCTGCTATTTGCTTTAGGGAACTGAGTGGCCTCCTCTGACTATAAAACAGCTCTCAATGGCTGATGAGAAAATTTCCACACAGCTAATACTGAAAAACTTGCAGATTGGTATAAATTAATCTTGCAGGTGAGGGCCAGGAGCTTGAACCCAGGTTCTTGCACATTATAATGTATGCACTTAACTATGTATGTCAGTGCCTGAACCCCCCATTTTATAATTCTTTTTTCCCCCCGATTTTATTGTTGCTGTTGTTACTGCTGTCATAGCTGACAGATAGGACAGACAGAAATCGAGAGAGGAGGGGAAGACAGAGGGGGAAAAGAAAGATAGACACTTGCAGACCTGCTTCATCACTTGTAAAGTGACACTCCTGCAGATGGGGAGCCAAGGACTAGAACCGGAATCTTCAGGCTGGTCCTTGCGCTTTGCACCTTGTGCTAAATTTTACCTGCTATGCTACCACCCAGCCTCCCATTGTTATAATTCTTTAGAGTAGAATTCACTCTTGGAATATAAATTTCATGTCTCCTCTTATTTGTTCTTTCAGTTGTTTATGGTTTGTAATTCTGAGGATCCTCAACTTCTGTAGAAATCTAAAGCACAGAGAAGACTTAGCGTGAGGATGTATAGTCTCAAAGTTTATAAAAAGCAAAAGAGACAAGAACCTCATACTCGCAGGAATCATTTAACACATCAAGACTCCTGACGGGATTTAGAAATGTCACTGTCTAAAAAAATGGTCTACATACCATTCATCTAGGAATGATACTCCTTCAACAGAAGCCAAACTATAACACCTTAATTTCAATACAAGTAAAGGTTTTAATAAGGATAAAAGTTTGGGGCTAACATAAGAAACTTCCATATTCTGCACCCCATAATGACCCTGGGTCCATACTCCCATGGGGTTAAAGAATAGGAAAGCTGAGGTCGAGACAAGATGGTGACTTGAAGGCAGCTCCAACAACAATTGCTAGAAAGGGTAGGATACCTGGCCGTCAGCAGGACTGTGAATAAGGGGTCCTAAGTGTGACACCAAGGAGGTGACTATAGCTCAGTTTGGGTTAGAAAACAGAGAAAAAAGAAATTTTTTTTATTATTTCTGAAGCACACCCCTCTCCCCCACCCTATAACCAGACCCCAGGGGCTGGAAAGCTGCTACTAGCAGGCTCCCCGCTGAGCTTTTTTCTTTACCAAGATTCCTGGCTCACCAGGGGTATGATTGGCAAACGCTAGAAGAAGAAGGGGTATGATTCCAATCCTTTTCCTTTCTGATTCCCTTTGCCCTTTTTTTTTTCTTTGTAAGTGACTCAGGCTCAATTGGAATGACAATATATCTGACCAATCAGAGCCTCACCCCACCTGGGAAAAACTACCTGGAGGTTTTTTTGGTTTTTTTTTTTAAACAATGTCTTTCCATTTCTTGGTATCAGTTTCTATTTCCTTGAATAGTAACTCATAGTTTTCAGTATACAAGTCTTTCACTTCTTTTGTCAGCTTTATTCCGACCAGTCAATGCCCATGTTTAGTGGGGAAGCAACTGCAGAAGCCAGACCTTCCACCTTCTGCATCCCACAGTGACCTTTGGTCCATACTTCCAGAGGGATAAAGAATGGGAAAGCTATCAGGGGAGGGGATGGGATATAGAGATCTGGTGGTGGGATTTATGTGGAGTTGTACCTCTCCTATACTATGGTTTTGTTAATATCTCCTTTTTTAAATAAATAATAAAAAAAGAAGCTGAATGCATTCCCCCTCATATCGAGGACTAGATAGGGATGTCCACTATTACCATTACTCCTCAGCATAGTATTGGAAGTTCTTGCCATAGCAATCAGGCAAGAGAAAGAAATCAAAGGAATACAGATTGGAAGGGAAGAAGTCAAGCTCTCACTATTTGCAGATGACATGATAGTATACATAAAAAAACCTAAAGAATCCAGCAGAAAACTACTGGAAGTTATTAGGCAATATAGCAAAGTGTCAGGCTACAAAATCAATGTGCAAAAATCAGTGGCATTTCTTTATGCAAACACTAAATCTGAAGAAGAAGCCATCACTCCCATTCACTGTTGCAGCAAAATCAATAAAATACCTAGGAATAAAGCGGAGCTCCAGGACACACTGGGGGGGTCATCTGTCCAAGGAAGTCTGGTCGGCATCATGCTGGCATCTGGAACATGGTGGCTGAAAAGAGAGTTAACATACAAAACCAGAGAAATTGTTGAACAATTATGGACTTAAAGGCTGGAATAGGGAGATGAAGTGTTGGGGGGTACTCACTGCAGACATCCCCTGCTCATAGACTGGAAGAATAAATATCATCAAAATGAATATTCTCCCCAGAGCCATATACAAATTTAACATCAATGTTCCACCAAGCTTCTTTAAGAGAATAGAACAAAAACTACAATCATTTATCTGGAACCTGAAAACACCTAGAATTGCCAAAACCATCTTGAGGAAAAGAAACAGAAATGGAGGCATCACACTCCCAGGCCTTAAACTATATTATAAAGCCATCATCATCAAAACAGCATGGTACTGGAACAAAAATAGGCACACAGACCAGTGGAACAGAATTGAAAGCCCAGAAATAAATCCCCACACCTATGGACATCTAATCTTTGATAAGGGGGCCCAAAGGATTAAATGGAAAAAGGAGGCTCTCTTCAATAAATGGTGCTGGGAAAACTGGGTTGTAACATGCAGAAGAATGAAAGTGAACCACTTTATCTCACCAGAAACAAAAATCAATTCCAAATGGATCAAGGACCTACATGTCAGACCGGAAACAATCAAATACTTAGAGGAAAACATTGGTAAAACACTTTCCCACCTACACCTCAAGGACATCTTTGATGAATCAAGCCCAATTGCAAGGAAGACTAAAGCAGAAACAAACCAATGGGACTACATCAAATTGAAAAGCTTCTGCACATCCAAAGAAACTATTAAACAAACAGAGAGACCCCTCACAGAATGGGAGAAGATCTTCACATGCCAGACATCAGACAAGAAACTAATCACCAAAATATATAAAGAGCTCAGCAAACTTAGCACCAAAAAAGCAAATGACCCCATGCAAAAATGGGCAGAGGATATGAACAAAACATTCACCTCAGAGGAGATCCAAAAGGCTAACAAACATATGAAAAACTGCTCTAGGTCACTGATTGTCAGAGAAATGCAAATTAAGACAACACTAAGATACCACCTAACTCATGTAAGAATGGCATACATCAAAAAGGACAGCAGCAACAAATGCTGGAGAGGTTGTGGGGACAGAGGAACCCTTTTACATTGCTGGTGGGAATGTAAATTGGTACAGCCTCTGTGGAGAGCAGTCTGGAAAACTCTCAGAAGGCTAGACATGGACCTTCCATATGATCCAGTAATTCCTCTCCTGGGGTTATACCCCAAGGACTCCATAACACCCAACCAAAAAGGTGTGTACTCCTATGTTCATAGCAGCACAATTCATAATAGCTAAAACCTGGAAGCAACCCAGGTGCCCAACAACAGATGAGTGGCTGAGAAAGCTGTGGTATATATACACAATGGAATACTATGCAGCTATCAAAAACAATGAACCCACCTTCTCTGACCCATCTTGGACAGAGCTAGAAGGAATTATGTTAAGTGAGCTAAGTCAGAAAGATAAAGATGAGTATGGGATGATCCCACTCATCAACAGAAGTTAACTAAGAAGATCTGAAAGGGAAACTAAAAGCAGGACCTGACCAAATTGTAAGTAGGGCACCAAAGTAAAAACCCTGTGGTGAGGGGTAGACATGCAGCTCCTGGGACAGTGGGGGGTGGGAGTGGGTGGGAGGGATGGGTCACAGTCTTTTGGTGGTGGGAATGGTGTTTATGTACACTCCTAGCAAAATGTAGACATATAAATCAGTAGTTAATTAATATGAGAGGAGGAAAATCAATTGTATGTCTCAAAGTTTTTCAAAACACAAACTGAATCATTTTAATATATAGGCTGTGTATTTGATATGCGGACTCTCTCAAAAGCCTAGACCAAGTAGATTAGAAGCATCCAATAGCACAGCTATATACAAGATACTGGATACTGTACAGCAAACCATAACAAAAGGACTTTTCAAAGTTAACCCAATTACCAAATAATGTGATAACTAACTATCGATTGTCTTTTTGAACCCTAAGACAGCAGGAACCTCACATCTCCACTATAGAGCCTCTACTTCCCCCAGTCCTGGAACCCTTGGATAGGACCCACTTTCCCGTATGCCTCTCCCAATCCTTATCAAATAATATTGCATCTGCCGATCACAACCTAACCAATACAACGATTGCCACCTCAACATGCTTCACTTCAGACTGTGTCCAGAGACTTCACGTGTGGAATGACAACCCTTCAGCTTCATTACTCGGGTGAGACCTTTCCTTTTATAGTACACTCTAATTTCATCTCAGGTGGTTCACTTTCTAACAAAGTCCCAAAACCTAGATATACACCAGTTTCTGTGAGAGAGAGCTTATGTTCACACGTATCCATAAACTACTGCAAAATATATACCTGAAAGCAGAAGTACACTAGAGTTTGCAGTGAGTACCTCCCTAACACTTCCTCTCCACTATTCCAAGCTTTGGGTCCATGATTGCTCAACAATTTGTTTGGCTTTGTATGTTAACTCTCTTTTCAATCACCAGGTTCCAGATGCCACCAGGATGCTGGCCAGGCTTCCCTGGACTGAAGACCCCACCAATGTGTCCTGGAGCTCAGCTTCCCCAGAGACCCACCCTACTAGGGAAAGAGAGAGGCAGACTGGGAGTATGGACAGACCTGTCGTTTTCGACGGGTTAGGTTGTTTTCACCGGGCTGGCTTCACGGGCAGGTAACAGACGACCAGGGACTCATAGTTGAGCTGTAGGCAGTATCTCTTTATTCATGCAGGACGCAGCACAATCTAAGCCGAGCTAAGCTAAAGTATAGTAAAACTCACAATGCTGTCTTTATATATACTTGCCAAGTAGGGTGGAAACAGGATGTGACATAGAGAGGGTGGAGAGAAAAGTGACTGGTAAAAATCAGAGTGTGACAAGGAGGGGGCAGATTAGGCGAGAATCCTATCACTGAACCACAAATGCCCTGGAGGGAGGGTGGAACTTGTTAACAGTAAATAGAATGAAGTGGTTATGTAAATAGAATAGTGTTAAGCAGGGGGGATTTAAACCAAATGAAACAGAAAGGGTCTCATGCATACCAACAATTCCCCCTTTCTTTTTAACTAATGGCCATTGTGGGGTGAACAGAAACGTATATCATACAGGCGTTTTCAAAATAACTGGCATAAGACATGGAAAACAAAATAGGCGAGCAGCAATAACCAGTGTGATGCCAAGGGGAGCTTTTCTTGCCTCAAAGGGAAAGGCCTAGCAGGCGAAAGGGCATTTCTTGCCTCTGGGAATGCTTCATGCCTCTGGAGGCATCTCTTGCCTCAAAGGGCATTTCTTGCCTCTGGGAATGCTTCATGCCTCTGTGGGCATCTCTTGCCTCAAAGGGCGTTTCCTGCCTCTGTGGGCATCTCTTGCCTCTTGGGGCGCTTCATGCCTCTGTGGGCATAACCTAATAAGGAGGGGGAGCTTTCTGCCTCTGGGACAGAGCCTGCAGGCGAGGGAACATGGTCTATAAAGTCTCAAGGCAATTGGCTGAAGTTAGTCTTTGAGAAACACAGCAGCGTGTACCAGTAAGTCCGATGGAGGTGTCAGTCCAAAGTAGCTGACCACAGAAGAAAATGTCAGAGGATGAAATGCTGTACGTCTGTCTCGATGGGGAATGTCAGCCACCTGAATTCTGCTTTTCTGTAGAGAGTGATCTTTGGAGTCTGTGAATCTGTTTCTTCAGGTCGTGCCAGGTCTCATCATTGGTTTCCGGGGGCGATGTCAGAGAACAGGGGTCCAAATGGATTTCCGGGAATTTCATTTGAGTAGATGCTTTTTCATGTGAATACTTGACAGCTGAAATTCACTTACTTGTTGAACAAAACTTGTAGCAGATTAGAAGTTTACTATAATTGATTACTCCATTATAATTGGAAGTCCTTTCTAGTATGATTTTAAGGTTGTTTAAACAGTTTAAACTCAATAAAATGTGGAAAGGTAAACAGAAGAACCACGGTTAAAAGCCTCAGGCATGAGAATAATTAACATAATCATTGCACTATCTGCCCCACCCATAACTCATACAGTTTTCAGGATTAAACGTTTCAGATTCATGTCAAGACGTAAAAGAGAAATCAAAGGAGGAAAAAAACAACTTTTTGCATTGTTTCTGGATGTCTCTAGAAATCATGGCTGCGTCCAGCATTTTTTTTTTTAAGTCAATGTCAAACAAAAATTCAGTCATTCAAATCATTTTCTTATGAAACGCAACTTGAACCAGATTATCAAGATCTTACCATGTAGGATTAAGAATCCCCGGAGGGCGTCCTAGTCCAAAAAGGTCCTCAAAATTCCATTTAGGGTGCTTCTGACTGTTCCTGCTGGATTGCTTCAGGCACCCATTTTTAAAAGTGTCTTCCCATCGAAGAAAGTATCCAATCAGGAGAGTAGAACTAACCACATGTCTCCATACTTGGGAACTGCCAGGGTACTCGAGAATGTTCTTCAAATTAGAGTAGTCCTTCTCCATGGGAAACATGCGAGAAGAAGTCCAGAAAGTCCCAGTGGAAATCCCCATGCATATCCCAAGGTCTATGATTACGGTCATAAAGAACCAAATTGTGGCCCGGAGCAAAATGTAGTCCTTTTCCTCAGAAAACATGGGAGAGGGAATCCAGAAAGTCCAAGGAGAAATCTCCGTGCATCTCCCAAGCTCTATGATCCCGGTCATAAGAAACCAAAGTTCCCAGTCAGGGAACCGAAATGTGGCCCAGAGTAAAATGTTCCAGAGACAGACTAACTGTCTCATGATGAAACAGTATAGGCTTTGGCAAACCTCTTCGTAAGTAAAAGAGAAGACCATAGTGCATAGGTAGGCAAAGTCTTCACTTATCTGGGAGTTGCGCAGGTCTGGTCCCATGTTGTAGGCGCCATATGTCGTTTTCGACGGGTTAGGTTGTTTTCACCGGGCTGGCTTCACGGGCAGGTAACAGACGACCAGGGACTCATAGTTGAGCTGTAGGCAGTATCTCTTTATTCATGCAGGACGCAGCACAATCTAAGCCGAGCTAAGCTAAACTAAAGTATAGTAAAATTCACAATGCTGTCTTTATATATACTTGCCAAGTAGGGTGGAAACAGAATGTGACATAGAGAGGGTGGAGAGAAAAGTGACTGGTAAAAATCAGAGTGTGACAAGGAGGGGGCAGATTAGGCGAGAATCCTATCACTGAACCACAAATGCCCTGGAGGGAGGGTGGAACTTGTTAACAGTAAATAGAATGAAGTGGTTATGTAAATAGAATAGTGTTAAGCAGGGGGGATTTAAACCAAATGAAACAGAAAGGGTCTCATGCATACCAACACAGACCAGTCAACGCCCATGTTCAGCGGGAAAGCAATTACAGAAGCTAGACCTTCTACCTTCTGCAACCCTCAATGACCCTGGGTCCATGCTCCCAGAGAGATAGAGAATGGGAAAGCTATCAGGGGAGGGCGTGGGTTATGGAAATTGGGTGGTGGGAATTGTGTGGCGTTGTACCCCTCCTACCCTATGGTTCTGTTAATTAATCCTTTCTTAAATAAAAAAAAGAAAGTAGTATATATAATTAATATCCAATAAATATCCTATATTGTCCATGTTAAAATCATGTGCTATTCAATCTTCCAACTCAGTGAATTAAAAATTATTATTTATTTATTATATAGAGACAGAAACTGAATGCAAAGGGGGAGAGGGAGAGATGAAGAGAGGAATTTGCAGTACTGCTTTACTACTTTCAAAGTTTCATCCACGTAGGTGGGGACCAGGGGCTTGATCCCAAATGCTTTTACATTGTAATATGTGTGCTCAACTAGGTGTGCCACCACTCAGCCCCAAGACTCAATGAATTGTTGCAAAGGTTGTTATCTCTTCACTGATAAAGACAACATATGTTTGGTGGCTGGGTGGTGGCGTACCTAGTTGAGCGCACATTGTTACAATGCACAGGGACCCAGGTTCGAGTCCCCAGTCCCCACCTGCAGGGGGAAGGCTTCGTGAGTGGCGAAGCAGTGCTGCAGGTGTCTCTCTTCCTTTCTATCTCCCCCTTCCCTCTAGATTTCTAGCTGTCTCTATCCAATAAATAAATAAAGGTAATAATAAAAAAGACAAAATATGTTTACTGTCTTGAAAAATATCATACAATAGTTAAATAAGGTTTGTAATACATCATTATAACTTATATAAATATATTTTATAGTAGTAATAACACTATAATAGTCAACACTTAGTATAGAGCTTACTATAGGTGAGGCAAGCCACATAAGCCTATAAACTCTCATTTCCTCATCTAACCCTCACACAACCATGTGCAGCAGGTTCTTTAATTACAGATAAGTAGTTCCTAATGTTTCATTAAGAATAAGAACATATTTTAAGCATTAAACATCAAGCTTACTGAATTGGTTATTTTTACTGTCAATAATAAAACAGCTTGTATGTTCTTAATTTCCTTAAAGAGTACTTTGAAAAATCAATAGATTTCAAGCAAATATCTTCTACTTTAAAACAAAAGACACCATACTTATGTAGAGCCAGACAGTTGTATTTAACTAGCTTCAAAGGGTCCTGTGACCTTAAAGAGTAATTTAAAAGATCAATAAAGTACAAGTATCTTTTATTTTGCAGAACAAGACATTATACTTATATAGGGGCAAGTAGTTTTGATCCAGTTAGTTCCAAAGATCCTATGTGTCATCTTTGCCACACCATAAGGGTTCTTTGCTATTAGTGAGCAAAGAGCATGTTGCACCAAGAAACCTGAGTTTCCAGCTTGTAAGCAAAGGGAAGACATGTAGACGATGTTCTTAATTCACATCTAACAAACAGATACTGAAGTTAAGCAGAAAATGTTTCCTATACCTAAGAAATATGTATTTGCTAATTATTGGTAAGCAACCAGTCCAAAGATAATATAACTCTACTGGAAGTGAATTAAGAGTAACATAGAAGCATTACTAACATAGAAGCATTACTACCCTAAGCAATACTGAAATTACAAAGGACTAATAACACCACAATAGGAAATCAAATAATAAAAACAATATGTCTACTTAGACAAAGAACCTCCTAGTTTGAACTATACAAGGAGTTCCATTTTTAAAAAAAATTAATATTGCATAATGACTATTCAAATACAGAACCCATGTTTATTGGGATTTTTTTCCAGAGAGAGACACCACTTTATGCAACGATAGGGGTTAAAATCAGCGTCTCATTCAGTCTACTGCTGAGCCACCTCCCCAGCTTCCACCCTTGTGCACAAAAAAAAGTAATCATCTGAGGGAGGAAAAGAGAAAATGTTTTTTTTTTTTCTTATACTGAACTCTCATTTTGAGTTCCTCAAACCAGAATATTAGAAGGCAAAGCCCATTTAAGATCTATTCATAGGTTTTCCCCTCTAGTTAATAATATCTGCTCCTAGACTAGAAGGGGCCTGTCTAGCCACAGTTGAGATCCTTGTAAATCTGGAGTTCACCAGGTCATCTCCCTGTTGTGGAAACCCTCAAAGGAGTTCAAATAGCCCATTATCAGCGCCACCTGACTAGGTTATTATTGATCTAGCTCTCTTCTGTCCACTAAGTCTCCTTTTTCTTTTTTCTCCCCTTACCATATACTTTTAACTATAAATATAAATATTTAAATAAATCCATATGGTATGGTTCTTTTCCTGAGAATGCATATAGGGCTCTAATGAGAAGGAAATGAGCGAGTCTAACTAGAGACAGTTTGCCTCTAGGCAGTCAGGTAAGATGAGCTTTTTAGAGATCTGACCACTTATTCATCTGCTCATTCCAAAAATATTTATAGAGCTCCAACCATATGTCAGGCACACTGCAAAAAGCTAGGAATAGAATAGTGAGCAAAACCAGACTCAGAGTCTGACTTTATAAGACTTAAGGACTAGTAGAGAAGAGAGCACTTAACAGACATTTGTACACTTAGTTGTAAATCTTCAGCTGTTGAATGCAATGAAAGAAAGGTTAAAAAAGCTTAACAGGGCTCAGGAAGGCTTCCCTGAGGAAGTGGCAGCCACAGTTGAGAGCTCATGATAGAGAGAAAAGGAGAAAGCTGGAGGCAAAGAGAATAGAAGGAAGCAAGCTTAGTAAGAATGAAGCTGAAAGAAAGGCAGTGGGCTGTGGGAGAGAAATCCAGGAGGGGGTGAAGGGATAGGAGGAGCTGATTAGTAGAGTTCACAGGTGTGACTTTCCAGCAATGGGAAATCCACAAGGGTTTTTAAAGCTGGAGGTGATGATTAAGGTTCAGGCAAGATAGGGTGTGTTCAGAATGGTAAGGCCATACACTGTGATCCAGGTTCATACATAACAAAATCCTACTTAGGATCCTCATTCACTCATGAACAAAACTCTTCTGCTTGATCAGTGTGTCCCTGGACCCTGTCCCTGACACCAAAAAGGTAACTGGCTCGGGTGCAGCAGAAAGAACAATGGACTAGGAATCACTATCATGATTTACCTTCTTGAATTAAAATCCCATTTCTCTAGCTTCTGTGCCCTCATTTGCAAAATAGGAAAGTAGACAGATGCTAGGTCCACCCAGTTGATTCTCACTTTAGGACTTAGATTAAAAGAAGAAAATAAAAGAGATTTAAAAATAAATAAATAAAAAGCAGACAGCAGCCTGGGAATTGGCACAGTGGATAAAGTATTGGACTCTAAAGCATGAGGTCCCAAGCTTGAGCCTAGGAGTTTCATGTGCCAGAGTAATGTTCTGAAAAAAGATGCTGATACCCATTCATGGCTAGAAAAATGAAAATGGATCTGACTAACACAAAAGTATTGTTGGCAAAGATGTGAATCAACAGGAAGTCATACTATTAAGTAGGAGTGTGAATTGAAACAACTACTTTGCAGAACAATTTGGCAGTATCTGGAAAGACTGGAAATACATACAACAACCTATGACTAAGCAATTCCACCCACAGAGATAGACCCTAAAAAAAACTTTCACACATACGTACAAGGAAATATATACAGGAACATTCATAGTGTCAGCCATTTGTGAACTAGAAACAGTCTAAATATCAGGAAGACAATAGATAAATATAGTACATTCACAAAATAGAGAAGTATACAGCAGTGGAAAGGATTGACCATAAAGTGAGAGACCTGGGCTCTAGGTATCATGCATATGCCATATGCCATACAGCCTGCATGAATCCTCTAGGTGCTCCAGATAATTTTACTTTCTATAAACATGGAAGATGCAATGTGTCATGTCCAAAATATTTCCTTCCCAGATCTAAGTTTCATGATTACCTCCTATACTCCTCGACCCCTCCATGGAACTCTGAAACTGACAAAGCCATGGTACCTCCCACTTAAATATTTTAAATCCAAATTAAAGTTTTAAATCATGCAGTTATTTCTTTTCCTAAAAAACCATATGCATTTTAAAAATTTATTTAGAAAATAAAAATATCAACACAGGCTCCTGTGCTGAGTATGGGTCCCAGATCAAATCAATGGGGTTTACAGTTAATATTTATATACTTTTCCCTTATTTAGGAGCTACTCTCTTCCCTGATACAGCTTTCTAGTCCTATTTCCAACTCTGACATCATGTCCCCAGACAATACCTTTGGTCTATCTGAATGTTAGCTGTTGGGCTTAGGCAAAAATTAGTAAAGTCACAGATCCATGGAATATACTTAAAATAGACCTACTAGCTTCTTCCAATATGAAGACCCCAAATCTCAACTACATGCATTTTTAAGGCATCACTAAGACTTTACCCACCACTGAGTGGCCTTCCTTGGGCCAATTTTCTTTCTTTTTAATTTTATTTTAGAGGGATAGCAACATAATGAAGCAAGAAACTGAGAAGCGAAACAGCAACCGACAGATGAGAGACACCACAGCACCAGTCCACCATCCATGAAGTTCCCTGGGTGATGTGCTCCTTTGTGGCTTTGGGGCTTAAGCCAAGCCCTGATACATGATAAAGTGCATCTTCTATCAGGTGAGCTATCTCCAGCCCCAAGTCATATATTTTTACTTTTTGCTCACAGTCAATACATGAATTAATTTGCTACAACTGCTCTAACAGAGTACCACCAGACTGGATAGTTTAAACAACAGAAAGCTATTTTCTCACAGTTCTGAAGATTAAAAGTACAAGATCAAGATGTCAGCAGGGCTGCTTTCTTCTGAAGACCTTTTTCTTTGACTTTCAGATGACCATCCTCCTTCTGTCTTCACACTGTCTTCTTTCTCTGGCTATCTACATTTCCTCCCATTATAAGGACAACCATCACACTTAAATAGGGTCTTCTCTTTCTTTTTTCATTTATTTTTTATTTTTGAGTAATAGTGGTTTACAAAATTGTGAGATTACAGGGTTAGTGTTTCACACCACACCCACCACTAAAAGTTCTGTGCCCACAATGGAAAAGGGTCCATTCTAATAACCTCACTGCACTGGCTCACTTAATAATGGCCTTTTGGTCAGTATCACACCACCTCATCATCTGGGGTCCTAGTCAGGGAATCCTTGGACTCCCACAAAAACATTATGGGCATAGTCTTCTAGTGGATCCCTCTCTTCACCACCACTGGTCACTTCCATCAGGAACATCATCATAAGCCTTCTGTGGGCCTTCCCAAACCCTACCCTCACCATAAAGTAGTGATGATAGGGACTGCCTCAGTCTTGGCAGGGAGACTGGGGTATCCTGCCCTGCCATTTGAGGAAGATTGGTCCTGAAATGAGTGCAGCCTATAATGTTCCCAGCTGTGACCATGAGCTGCAAGATCAGACCAATAGGAGCTTAGAGATTACATAGGTTCTGGTGCTAAATATAAATACACACACACACACACACACACACACACACACACACATATATGGAGGGGCCAGGAGGTAGCGCACCTGGTCAAGCACACAGGGACCCAGGTTTAAGCCCCCAGTCCCCACCTGCAGGGGGAAGGCTTTGTGAGTGGCGAAGCAGTGCTACAGGTGTCTCTCTGTCTCTCTCCCTCTCTGTCACCCCCTTCCTTCTTGATTTCTGGCTGTCTCTATCCAATAAATAAATAAAGATAATAACAAAAGGGAAGCTTCACAAGTGGTGAAGCAGGACTGCAGGTGTCTGTCTCTCCCTCTCTACTTCCCCCTCCCACCTCAGTTTCTCTCTATCCAGACAAATAAGTAAATATAATAAAATTTATATATATTAGGCCCTGAGTCAGGTGGGTAGAAGTAAATAGTTAATTTTATCCACATATTTTTTTCAAGAATGGGAGCTTCTTGCTGCCCTAATCTAACATTCTAGCCCTTTTCTCTACTCTGACACCTTTTTCTCAGACAATATTTTTATCCAACTTCATGTTAGCTATCAAACTCAAGCAAAACTACATAGTTGTGGGCCCCCAGAAATATGCCTACAATGGACTTCCTAGTTTTCTTTCACCTCTAATCTCATCTGCTCTGTTCTTACTTTTTGGTTCCTGTTCATTAACCATTTTACCTCACTTTATGTCCTGCCACCTTCCAGACACCAAGTTGCAGATGCTACCATGATTCCATCTTGACTTCTCTGGTCAGACAACCTCACCAATTATGTCCTAGAACCTTGCCTCTCCAGAGTTCTACCCCACTAGGAAAAGACAGAAACGGGCTGGGAGTATGTATTGACCTGCCAATACCCACATCCAATGAAGAAGCAATTACAGCAGCCAAAACCCCTACATTCTGCACTCTCAAAACAATCTTGATCCATAGTCCCAGTGTGGGAAAAGTGATAGGAGGAGGTAAGAGGGCTCTAACTCCAGTTCTATCAGGACTCACAGAGAGAGAGGAGGAAGAAGGGAAGACCATTTAGATGTAGTAACAGGGACATGAGTGACTTGGGGGGTGGGTGGGAGAAAGAGAGGATTGAATGTGGAAGAAAAAGGGGACAATTATGTACAGATCTAGACAGCCCATGTCTGTAACCTTGGGAGAACTACAGTGGTTTGCAATGGAGGGAGACTGGGGATTCAGAACTCTGGTGGTGGAAACGGTGTAGAATTATACCCTTGTTGACATGTAGCTTTGTAAATCAATATGAAATCACTAATAAAAATAATAACCTCACTGTAGCTTAATTGCCTCTATAAAGTTCTTATCTCCAGGGGGCTGGGCGGTAGTTCAGCCAGCTAAGTGCACATGGCAAAGCGCAAAGGCTGGCATAAGACGCCCGGTTCCAGCCCCCAGATCCTCACCTGCAGAGGGGTGGCTTCTCAAGCGATGAAACAGGTCTGCAGGTGTCTATCTTTCTCTTCCCATCTCTGTCTTCCCCTCCTCTCTCGACTTCTCTCTTTCCTACCCAACAACAGCTATAACAACGATAACAAATAAAACAAGGGCTACAAAATGGGAAAAATGGCCTTCCAGGAGCAATGGATTCATAGTGCAGACATGGAGTCCCAGCAATAACCCTGGAGGCAAAAATAATAATTAAATAAATAAATAAAAAGATGTTATCGGGAGTTGGGCAGTAGCACAGAGGGTTAAGCACACGTGGCTCGAAGCGCGGCTTAAGGAACCTGGTTCGAGACCCCGGCTCCCCACCTACAGAGGAGTCGCTTCCACAGGAGGTGAAGCAGGTCTGCAGGTGTCTATCTTTCTCTCCCCCTCTGCCTCCCCCTCCTCTCTCCATTTCTCTCTGTTCTATCCAACGATAGCAACAACAACAACAATAATAACCACAACAATGATAAAACAACAAGGGCAACAAAAGGGGAAAAAATGGTCTCCAGGAGCAGTGGATTCATGGTGCAGGCACCCAGCCCTGGCAATAACCTTGGAGGCAAAAAAAAAAAAAAAAAAAAAAGATCTTATCTCCAAATACAACTGCATTCTGAGACCAGAAACTAGGACTTCATATGAATTGCAGTGGAGACATAACTAACTATAATAAGAGAAATCTGAAGTTATTTCACTGATAGGTTTATGGGCAGAGGTAGTAAAATTACTAACATCAATTTAGAAAGGGCACTAACTATTCTAATTCTATAAATGCTTATTTGTCACAAAATGTCAAGCCTTTTCAAAATTAACCTAATGAGAGTATACAGGGCTGCTTGAAACTGAGTAAATTATTAGATGTAGCTGTTTAGCTGCGTTAAACAAAGTTGGTTCTATCTGGTGTTGAAATTAAATAATTATATTTAGTAACAAATTTAATAAAGAAAACACATTCATCTCTGGAAGTAATCTAGCTGGAAAAAGATTACACAACTGGTTTCTAAAGACTCGCATCTGGTGCCAAAATAGACATACATATTGTTTTCCCAGCACAATATTTCAACAGGTTCTTCTAATGGAGAGGCACTGCCATTTCCAAGTTAGTCCAGGGCAAGACATATGGTGCTGTACCATGTACAGTTGGCCAGTCTGTCCCAGTTCCAGCTTACTTCTCACTTAATTTAGCCCAGTGAGTGACAAATTGAACTCTGCTGGCTTAGACCACGGAAGTCTCTGTGTCTGCAAACCCACACAGAGCCTCCTTTCTTGAGCCTGTAACAGGAAAGAACGCCAGGTCTCATTCAAGCAGAACCATCCAAGGACACCAGGAACCATGGAAACTGGCCATTGTGGAACCTAAAACACCCAGTTGTGGGCAGCTGAAAGACACTGCTCCTTAAATCCCAGGCACATCGATTTTTAATTTGGGGAAAATAGGGTTTTGGCCAAGTCATACCTTACAACAACAGCAGGTGAATACATCATCAAAGTGTGTCCTCAAAGCACAGCAGGCATTTGTAAGACAAAGAACATTTGAAAACATAAAGAAGCCCAAGGAAAGAAAGGTCATTAAGCACTAATGTCAGATCCTGGCTCTTAAAAAGAGTGCCATGAACAGATGGAAACAATTCCAGTCTACCCGAAGTCTTCTCTATGACTCGAAAGCTACCTCCAGTACTTTTCTTAGAAGATGAAGGCCCAGATTCTTAATACAAGCTTTGTTGACGCTGACAGAAGTCCACAATTACCTATACATTCGAGTGAAACTAAATCACCACCTGTTTCTAAATAAATGGTGCCCAATTCTATGCAAATGCTCTTTGCAATGAATGTAATGAACCAGGCAGGACTATGGACAGAGGGCATGCTGTTTACTTTGCTAAAGAATAGCGATCTAGAGACAGTATCAAGTTTAAAAGTGGATGTCTCCCAGGGAACAAGCTGTAGACTTCTGGGAATTAACCTGTTGACACCTTAAGTTGCTATTAAGTGAAAGAAGTGATATTGTCTCAGTTATTTTAAGTGAAGAGTCTTCTAACTCTGAAACAACCAAAATTTTCTTAAAGAGTAGGCCAGAATATGTCTCAGTAATTAATATTCTTATTTAAGTTGATGACACTTCACAGAATTTCCAAAGACCCTAATGATATTTATTTACATTTTTACCAAAGTAGCACAAGTATGCATGTATATATAGTTAGCATTAAAATTATGTCCATATACAGAAATGAAAAATCTACAAACTTTTTCATCTGAAAAATCAAGCCAGATTTTTCCAAGCTGAACATAGCAGCCACATGCACACACATACATACACCCTAAATGTTTCCCATTATGCTTTTGCTGCTACCTAATTTTACTTCAAATTCAAAGTCATCTGACTGTGTATTCTACATGTGGTGGAGTAAAACATCTGTCGCATCACATCAATGTGCAAAGCTAGCTTAAAACATCAGTGCTTCAGGGCCAGGCAGTGGCGCACCTGATTAAATGTACACACTATGGTGTGCAAGGACCAGGTTCAAGTCCCTGGTCCCCACCTTTAGTGGAAAGACTTCACGAGTGGTGAAGTAGAGCTACAAGTGTCTCTCTGTCTCTCTCCCTATCTCCCCCTTCCCTCTTAATCTCTCTGTCTCTATCCAATAATAAATAAATTTTTTAAAGAATGCTTCAAAGCCAAAAGTCTAAATTCAGTGGATTTGCCAAAGATCATTTTGAACAAAAATACATCTTTATATATGTATATTGGGGGGGTGGGAGCACCAAGGCCCCGTACATACAAGACTCTAATGCTCTCAGGATGAGTTTTTAATTCTTTCTCTCTCTAATTTTTTTTTTCAAATAGAGGGAGAGACACCATAGTACTAGCCCATCGTCAGTCTCCTCTGAGTCTTCCTCACTTCACAATCCAGGGCTAAGTCCCTGAATCTCTTCTCATAATTTATTTATTATAATTTAGCCACTCTCTGGGTAACTTCATACATCCTCACAGCTTCAAACACCAGCTGTGCCAACAGCTGACACTTTCTAAAATACAGATCCAAACCAGATCTCACCCCTGAGCCCCAGTCTCAGATATTCCGGTCTTTTTCACATCTCTACTTGAATATCTAACAGACATGTCAAGTGATATATATATATATATATATATATATATATATATATATATATATATATATATATATATATCACTATATATATATCACTATATATATATATATATATCACTATATATATATATATATATATATAGTGTGTGTGTGTGTGTGTGTGTGTGTGTGTGTGTGTGTGTGTGTGTGTGATAAAAATATTTAAATATTTACATTGGGGCCTTATGCCTACATGATTCCAATGCTCCTGGTGGATTTTTTTCCTTTTAATTTCATATAAAGACAGAGAGAGAAAGAGAGGAGAGACAACACACAACACAACATCATCCTACCACTCATGGAGCTTGCCCTGGTGCCAGAATGGGGTGCTCCCTATATTGCCAGTAGCTCACACGGTAAAGTATGCTCTTTACCAGGTAAGCTATCTCCCAATGATCTTAACAACACTTGAAGCCAGAAGCCAGACCTTTCACCTTCTGTACCTCATAATGATCCTGGGTCCATACTCCCAGAGGGATAAAGAATAGGAAAGCTTTCAAGAGAGGGAATGAGATACGGAGTTATGGTGGTGGGAACTGTGTAGAATTGTACCTCTTTTATGTTATGGTCTTGTCAATATTTCCTTTTATAAATAAAATTTTAAAAAGCACTTGAAGACATCTATTTCTTAAGAAAAGAAATCAGAAGTAAATATTACAAATCCAATTCCAGCTACTTTATGAGTTGCAAGATCATCAGTGGGAATCTGACAAACAATTACAACAGTGTGCAGAGACATGTGACAAATGGCTCTCCTGATTCCTCAGTTTTAACAAGGACATGCTATGCATGTCCAAACTATAAAAGAAAATATATAAATGAGAGTCTATGAATATATATAATACAAATATACATTTTTGTTTTATATAGGTATATACAATATATAAAAGAAAATGCTACGTTGTGATACAACAAAAATTTAAACCAAACTGCTTAAGCAAAATTGACAAAAAAATTTTTTTGGTAATAATTCTGGTACCACAATTGGATTTTCATGCCAGAAATGGAAAGACATTTCTGGCAACATTTGGAGTACTGTTGAAATGTCTTTCCAACTCTGGCATCCACACTTTCAATTACCAAATGCATTTCTTGCTACATTCTTATTGTGGCTTCCTTGTCTCCCCCAGACCTTATGGTAATCTGGAAAATTCCCATACTTCCACGCCATTGTTCAGACACCTAGAAACCCCCTATCCTTCTTGCCTCTGTTTCATTTAAAAATTTTCAGGGAGACTTGGGGTGGGGAGGGCTTTCAGGTTCTGGTGCATGATAGTGGAAAAGGACCTGGGCTGGGAGTGAGCGTACTTCGCAGAAAATTGAGACATTTTAAACATGTATCAACAACTGTATTTACTGAAGACCTTTAAAACCCCCTCCCATTAAAAAATAATGAAGAAAAAAAATTCTGGAGAACAGTTACTGGCCCAGTCTGACAAGTGTTCACCTTTGAAATGAACAACCATGACCCCAGCATTTAGACAACTTGACTAACAATAGCCATGTGCATGACTGGGCATCAGGGATGATTCCTAGAAAAAGGGTGGCAGGAAGAGCACCCCACTGCAGTCATTACAGCTCTCCTTTACCCTCCATCTCCCTTTTCATCATGTTCATTACAAATGAATATAACTGCCTATTGAAGTTTATCTTCACTACCCTAGACTGGCTTTTTTTTTCTACTAAAAGAGAGCTAGAAACAGAAAGAGAAGCAAAGACACAAAGATACCTAGGCTTCCCCAAGTATGATGGGGACCAGGCTGGAACTGTGACAAAGTATGCAGCCTCCCAATGAGCTATCTTACTGGCCCTTGCCTTTATTTTAAAATCATTTCATTTTTTAACACATACACACACCACTCCATCATAAGGAATGTCAGGAATCAAACCTAGGACTCTGCATGCAAGGCATGTAGTCTTATCACTAAGCCACCTTCCTGTCCCTTAAAGCCATAAGCTCGTGGAAGGCAGCCTGTTCACCTCTCTTGGTCTCTATCTCTTTATAAGTAACTCTATGGCACACAGAAACCTTTTCAAGATATCTCTCTTAAATAAATCAAACTGTTATTTAATTTTTAATGTGGCACTGAGGCCTTACACATGAGTGATCTCATAAAATGGTCTTCCCAGACAAACTTTTTCATTCTTCACTTAGAGAAACTGTGTGTGATAGATAAGGAGAGGCTGGTAAACAGAGAAAAAGGAAAGACTCCACAGCACCATTCCATCATCCACGGAGCTCCCCTCATTGCTGACCAAGATGCTCTCACGTGATGCAATAGTTCAAATCCAGGGTTTCAAGCTTGGTAAAATGCATGCTCTATCCAGTGAGATCCCTCTCGGGCTTAAAAGATATTGTTTTACAGTGAAAATTTAATTTCAAGGTGAAGACATATGGTAAATGTCAGGCTCCTAATTAGGAGCTTTTTACATAAACTAATGATAGATTGCAACTCCGTCTGAGCACAAAATAAAACCTCACCCCTATAGGCAGATACCCTGGGAAATTCTGCTGTTGTAGACCATAAACTCCTGTAATACTCTCACCAGAATGTCTCTGTCCGAATGATTCCTGTACTTGCCAGCTGGGCTCTCTACAGCATGTCATGCCCACAGGCCACAACTCAACAGTAGACATTCTACCGAGAAAAGTGATAGGGCTCAGAGAAAAAAAAAAAAAATCTGCAAAGTGAACCCTTGGGCAACAAAAGCAACAACAGAGCATCCAGGGAGAGGAAAGCATCATGTTTACAGCTGAACAAAAGGGAGGAGAAGAAAGTCCTGTGATGGCTGCAGTTCAAGCTCCTTTCATTTAGAAAATGACCCACTGCAGTTGGCAGATGAGCTACTTGACTATTTCAAGTCAAGGTTTCAGCTTTCCAAGATGTACACATTGCACTCTCAAACTTTTACAGGACATTAATAGTGGTTTAAATATTAACCTCCCCAATAAAAATTAAAAAAATAATAATTCACCTACACCTCAAGCTTAAAGAAAAGTATAACTATGTTTTAGTTAAAAATGCTATGTTGGACTGCCTGCTGAAAGCAGTTTGTGGAAACATCTTGAATGAGGAATACCAAAGGAGACCACCTGGGACTGAAACAAGACAGGACTAGAATGACTACAAGAACCCACCAAATCACTGGTGAGTGCAAACACACATGGCTGGTGACAGAGAGGAGCCTAGGGAGAGACTAAGTGGCTGGTAACAGTCTGACGGTCTATCAGTTGAGACACCACCTCCAGTCTGTTCCACCAACAAGGGGACATCTGAAGGGAGGAGAGGACTCCCCAGAGACTCACCAAGTGCACCTCTGAGTCTCCATTGCTACTGCCCTCAGAATCTGGAGCAGCGGCAGGGAGGGACACCAAGGGAACAGAGATCTAACCAGGAAATTCAGGAAAAGACCTATACCTCAGTGGCATAGCTGTGGGGCCATGAGAGTCTCTTCACATAACCACCGGACTATCTCTGCCACACCCTGCCTTATCTCTTGGTTAGGAGTCAGTGATTAAGTTAAGAATCCTACTTATAATTAGAAGCCCTCAGACTCCCATAGCCTACAGAGAAGGGAAAAAAAAATAAAAAGAGACTTTTAAATCACTGAGCTCCAAACTCAGGGATTAAAATACTACTGAAACAACTTTTAACTTCCACCACTGTGAACCCTTTAATTACCTTACTTAAACACAAGTCAATCCAGGCAATAGTGATCAGTAATTTGAAAACTACTAAGAGAGGGAACTTATAATATATAAAATGGGTAAACCAACAAGAAGAAATATTGGAGAAACTAACCAGGACAACAGTCCAGCTAAAAAACCCCCAAAGGGTGAAGCACAAAATAACGAGTTCAACATCCAAACATTAGCTCAGGAAATAATCACAGGAGTTAGTAAAGAGTTTGAAAGAATTGTAATCAGAAATACAGGAACAACAAATGAGACTGGAAGAAAACAGTAACTATCTCAAGGTTATTAGAGAGCTGAAAGCTGAAATAGCTGAGCTAAGAACACAACTAGTTGAGCAAGCTAAAACAGTATCAGAACAGGGAAACAAAATAGATGAACTCCAGAAAACAGTAGAGGGCAGAGAGAATAGAATCAATGAGGCTGAAGACAGAATTAGCAAGATCGAGGATGGATTAGAGACAACTAAAAAAGAAGTAAGAGATCTCAAAAAGAGATTAAGAGATGCTGAAAACAACAACAGAGACCTATGAGATAACTTCAAAAGAAACAATATACGCATTATTGGCTTACCAGAGGAAGAAAGAGAGGGAGAGGAAGAAAGCATTCTTCAGGACATAATAGCTGAAAACTTCTCTAGTCTAGACAACATCAAAGACATAAAGATTCAAGAAGCCCAGAGAGTCCCAAACAGAATTAACCCAGACCTAAAGACACCAAGACACATCATATTTAGAATGGAAAGGAATAAGGATAAAGAAAGGATCCTCAAGGCTGCAAGAGAAAAACAAAGAGTCACCTACAGAGGAAAACCCATAAGATTAGCAGCAGACTTCTCCACACAAACACTACAGGCCAGAAGAGAATGGCAAGATATCTATCAAGTGCTCAGTGAGAAAGGCTTTCAACCAAGGCTACTGTATTCTTCTAGACTGTCATTCAGACTAGATGGAGGCATCAAAACCTTCTCAGACAAGCAACAGTTGAAGGAATCAACTATCACCAAGCCTGCCCTGAAAGAAGTTCTGAAAGTTCTCATATAAAGAGTCAGACCATCATAAATAGGACATATATCAAAACAATCTAAAACTCTACAAGTATGGCATTAAAATATCTTCAATCTTTGATATCAATAAATGTCAATGGCCTGAATTCACCTATTAAAAGGCACAGAGCAGGAAGATGGATCAGAAAATACAACCCAACAATATGCTGTCTACAAGAAACCCACCTAACTCAATAAGACAAACACAGACTTAAAGTGAAAGGATGGAAAACTATCATACAAGCCAATGGCCCACAAAAAAGGGCAGGAACAGCTATTCTCATATCTGACACGATAGACTTTAAAATAGATAAGATCAAAAAAGATAGGAATGACCACTACTTAATGCTCAGAGGATCAGTCAATCAAAAAGACTTAACATTTATTAACATCTATGCACCCAATGAGAAGCCATCTAAATACATCAAACGTCTACTGAAAGAGCTACAGCAACATATTAACAGCAACACAGTCATAGTAGGGGACTTCAACACCCCACTCTCTCAACTTGACAGATCATCCAGGCAGAAAATCAATAAAGACATAAGGGAGCTTAATGAAGAGCTAGATAAACTAGAACTATTGGACATTTTCAGAGTCATTCATCCCAAGAAACTGGAATACACATTTTATTCGAATCCACATGGGTCATTCTCAATGATAGACCATATGTTAGGCCACAAAGACAGCATCAGCCAATTCAAGAGCACTGAAATCATCCTAAGCATCTTCTCTGACCACAGTGGAATTAAACTAACACTTAACAATCAACAAAAGATTAGTAATAGTCCCAAAATGTAGAAGCTCAACAGTACACTTCCTAACAACCTCTGGGTTAAAGAGGAAATCAAGGAAGAAATCAAAATGTTTCGAGAGTTCAATGAAAATGAAGACATAAGCTATCAAAATATTTGGGACACAGCTAAGGCAGTACTGACAGGGAAGTTCATAGCTATACAAGCACACATTAGGAAACAAGAAAAAACACAAATAGACAGCCTGATTGCACATCTTAAAGACCTAGAAGAAGAACAACAAAGGAACCCTAAAGCAACCAGGACAGAAATCACTAAAGTTAGGGCAGAAATAAATAACATTGACAATAAGAAAACCATACAAAAGATCAACGAAAGTAAATGTTGGTTCTTCAAAAGAGTGAACAAAATCGAAAGACCTTCAGCCAGACTTACAAAACAAAAAAGGGAGAAGACCCAAATAAATCAGATAGTAAATGAAAGAGCAGATATCACAACAGACACCACAGAAATTCAACATATTATGCGAGGCTTCTATGAACAACTATATGCCACCAAGCTAGAGAACCTGGAAGAAATGGATGATTTCCTACCAACTTCCAAAACTAAGTAAAGAGGAAGTGGATAACATGAACAGGTCCATCACAGCTAATGAAATTGAAACAGTTATCAAAAATCTTCCCAAAAATAAAAGTCCTGGACCAGATGGTTTTATAAATGAATTCTACAAAACCTTCAAAGAAGAACTAATACTTCTACTTTTAAAAGTCTTCCAGAAGACTGAAGACACTGGAATACTCCCTGCCAGCTTCTATGAAACTAACATCACTCTGATACCAAAAGCAGACAGGGACACAACCAAAAAGCAAAACTACATACCAATATCTCTGATGAACATAGATGCTAAAATACTGAACAAAATTCTAGCCAACCATATACAGCAGTATGTTAAAAAGATTGTTCATCATGACCAAGCAGGGTTTATCCCAGGCATGCAAGTTTGGTTTAATATACGTAAATCAATTTATGTGATCCACCACATCAACAAAAGCAAGACCAAAAAACACATGGTCATATCAATAGATGCAGAAAAAGCCTTTGACAAAATACAGCATCCCTTTAAGATCAAAACACTACAAAAAATGGGAATAGATGGAAAATTCCTGAAGATAGTGGAGTCTATATATAGCAAACCTACAGCCAACATCATACTCAGTGGTGAAAAACTGGAAGCCTTTCCCCTCAGATCAGGTACTAGACAGGGCTGCCCACTATCACCATTACTATTCAACACAGTGTTGGAAGTTCTTGCCATAGCATCAGGCAAGAGCAAGGAATTAAAGGGATACAGATTGGAAGAGAAGAAGTCAAACTCTCCCTATTTGCAGATGACATGATAGTATACACAGAAAAACCTAAGGAATCCAGCAAGAAGCTTTTGGAAATCATCAGGCAATACAGTAAGGTGTCAGGCTACAAAATTAACATTCAAAAGTCAGTGGCATTCCTCTATGCAAACACTAAGCTAGAAGAAATTGAAATCCAGAAATCAGTTCCTTTTACTATAGCAACAAAAACAATAAAATATCTAGGAGTAAACCTAACCAAAGAAGTGAAAGACTTGTATACTGAAAATTATGAGTCACTACTCAAGGAAATTGGAAAAGACACAAAGAAGTGGAAAGATATTCCATGTTCATGGGTTGGAAAAATTAACATCATCAAAATGAATATACTACCCAGAATCGTATACAAATTTAATGCTATCCCCCTCAAGATCCCAAGCACATTTTTCAGTAGAATAGAACCAATGCTACAAATGTTTATCTGGAACCAGAAAAGACCTAGAATTGCCAAAACAATCTTGAGAAAAAAGAACAGAACTGGAGGCATCACACTCCCAGATCTCAAATTGTATTATAGGGCCATTGTCATCAAAACTGCTTGGTACTGGAACATGAATAGACACACTGACCAGTGGAATAGAATTGAGAGCCCAGAAGTGAGGCCCCACACGTATGGACATCTAATCTTTGACAAAGGGGCTCAGACTATTAAATGGGGAAAGCAGAGTCTCTTCAACAAATGGTTTTGGAAACAATGGGTTGAAACATGCAGAAGAATGAAACTGAACCACTATATTTCACCAAATACAAAAGTAAATTCCAAGTGGATCAAGGACTTGGATGTTAGACCACAAACTATCAGATACTTAGAAGAAAATATTGGCAGAACTCTTTTCCGCATAAATTTCAAAGACATCTTCAATGAAACAAATCCAATTACAAAGAAGACTAAGGCAACTATAAACCTATGGGACTACATCAAATTAAAAAGCTTCTTCACAGCATAAGAAACCACTACCCAAACCAAGAGACCCCTCACAGAATGGGAGAAGATCTTTACATGCCATACGTCAGACAAGAGTTTAATAACCAACATATATAAAGAGCTTGCCAGACTCAACAACAAGACAACAAATAACCCCATCCAAAAATGGGGGGAGGACATGGATAGATATTCACCACAGAAGAGATCCAAAAGGCCGAGAAACACATGAAAAAATGCTCCAAGTCTCTGATTGTCAGAGAAATGCAAATAAAGACAACAACAAGATACCACTTCACTCCTGTGAGAATGTCATACATCAGAAAAGGTAACAGCAGCAATTGCTGGAGAGGGTGCGGGGTCAAAGGAACCCTCCTGCACTGCTGGTGGAAATGTCAATTGGTCCAGCCTCTGTGGAGAACAGTCTGGAGAACTCTCAGAAGGCTAGAAATGGACCTACCCTATGATCCTGCAATTCATCTCCTGGGATATATCCTAAGGAACCCAACATATCCATCCAAAAAGATCTGTGTACACATATGTTCTTGGCAGCACAATTTGTAATAGCCAAAACCTGGAAGCAACCCAGGTGTCCAACAACAGATGAGTGGCTGAGCAAGTTTTGGTCTATATACACAATGGAATACTACTCAGCTGTAAAAAATGGTGACTTCACCGTTTTCAGCCGATCTTGGATGGGCCTTGAAAAATTCATGTTAAGTGAAATAAGTCAGAAACAGAAGGATGAAAATGGGATGATCTCACTCTCAGGCCGAAGTTGAAAAACAAGATCAGAAAAGAAAACACAAGTAGAACCTGAAATGTAATTGGCATATCGCACCAAAGTAAAAGACTCTGTGGTGGGTGGGTGGGTGGGGAGAACACAGGTCCAAGAAGGATTAAGAGGACCTAGTGGAGGTTGTATTGTTATATGGAAAACTGGCATGTGTTATGCATGTACAAACTATTGTACTTACTGTTGACTGTAAACCATTAATTCCCCAATTAAAAAAAAAAAGTGGATGGAAAAAAAAAGAAGAGAAAACACAAGTAGAACCTGAACTGGAGTTGGTGTATTGCACCAAAATAAAAGACTCTGGGGTGGGTGCAGGGGAGAGTACAGGTCCAAGAAGGATGACAGAGGACCTAGTGGGGGTTGTATTGTTGTGTGCACAACTGAGAAATTTTATGCATGTATTGTATTTAACTATTGCATTTACTGTTGAATGTAAAATATTAATCCTCCAATAAAGAAATTTAAAAAATACAATGTTGAAAAAAAGAAGACCTTGCTAGAATCTGGTCTCTGCCATGCACTTACATGTATAAACTCAAAGAACAAACTAAGCAAGGGGACTGGGTGGTGGTACATAGGTAGAGCACACACATCACTAAGCAAGAGGACCTGGGTTCAAGCCCTCAGTACCTGCCTACATGAGGGAAACGTCATGTTGAAGCAGTATTAATGGTCATCCTCTCTCTCTCTCTCTCTCCTTCTTCCCTCTTCATTTCTCTTTGCCTCTATCAAAAAGAGAAAAAATAAAATGAATGGAAAAAAGAAAAACTAAGCAATAAATCATATTTGTATAGCTCTTACAAATGCAATATATGTTATTTCAATCATTACTATACCCATTTTAAAGATCAAGACAGGCTTAGAAGGAGTAAAATAACTTGCCAGGAACCAGCTGAGCTAGAAGTTGCTACAATCTGTAAATCAGATCTTTGTGACATTAACGTCACTGCTCTTTCTGGTGATATAAAAAAAATCACATGATAATTTTGATAAAATGAGTATCTCTGAAATTTATAATCATTGCAAGTTACTGTTTCACTCTAGACATAACATGAAGTGTGTAAATGCTGACAAAAATCTCAGCTCTCCTGCTGCCCTGCTATTAATATTGAGTAAGGTAGGTGTCTGACTTATTTTGAGCTCTGGTTTCCTCGTCCATAGAATTGGGTGTGGTAATGTCAACTGCACAGGGCTGCTATAAGGCTTAGTCTGAGGGAGGTTTTGAGATTCAATGAAACTCAAACTAGAGGCCTTGGTCTTAGAAAAGTATATGGTCTACTAGGGAGACATAGATATCCACAAATAGGAGGCCAGGTGGTAGCACAGCGGGTTAAGCGCACATAGCACAAAGCACATGGATGGGGGTGAGGATCCCGGTTTGAGCCCCACCTCCCGCCCCCAACTACAGGGAGGTTGCTTCATGGATGGTGAAGCAGGTCTGCAGGTGTCTATCTTTCTCTCCCCCTTTCTATCCTCCCCTCCTCTCTTGATTTCTCTGTCCTTTCCAACAACAGCAATGACAACAATAACAACAAGGACAACAAAGGGGAAAAAATAGCCTCTAGGAGCAGTGGATTCATAGTGCAGGCACCAAGCCCCAGAAATAACCCTGGGTGATATATATATATATATATATATATATATATATATATATATATATATATATATATATATATATATCTGCAATAAAAGAGTCAGAAGGATGCACTAGTGTGGGAGCAAATCAGAGCTGAGTTTGGAATAACACACGACTGTGCAAGGAAAAACAATTAAAGATGAAAGAGCATGTGCTACTCCAGGAACGCCATGAATGAGGTCTTGCTAAAGGGTAAAGTGGACCAAGAATTTCAAGAGTCCTGAGGCAAAGGAGTCAGATCACAGAGTCAAGTCAACATGATTAGCCTGTGTGAACTTTATTCTGTTAACACTGGGTTGCCATTGAAAATTGTTAAGGGGTGAGAAATAACAGTAAGAATTTTAGATGTGGTTAAAGAGGGAGAGAAAGAATACGGAGAGGGGTATGAAAAGTCTCCATTAGCGAAGTAGCAACAGAGAAGAAGGGATACAGGGGCCAAGCCATTAGGAGATAAAACCAGCAAACTTGCTACTACTGGAAGGGTGCAAAGAGGTCACAGAGAAGCATCCAGGACTAGGAGACGTTCACTCTTATAGACTGGGTGACAGGAATAACAGTGGACAAAAGAGGTGCTGAGGAGAGCTGAAGAGGGAAGATACCAAGGATCTTTTTGCACATACTCATTTTGCTGCGGAGCATCTAACTAGTTAACTTGGACCTGGCATCTGGAAGAGCGTGATGTGTAGGAGGAAAGATTGGGATAGAGACACACATTTGGAATCAAACATAGGGAAGATGATTGACACCTTAATAAAGAATGACTCTGGCTCAAGAGAACACATTAAGGAGGATTTTGGAAAAAGACCCAGGGAAACCACAAATTGGAGGAGTATACAGAGAGTGCACTGAGTGAGAAGAAGCATCAGGAAGCATGAGGAGGGTCCAGGATACCTGGTCTGAAAACATTTCTACACATCAATGGGCAACAGTGTGTGCAACAAAGATGTGCAGTTAGGGAAAGTTTGGAAAAGTGTCTGTGCCTTTTATCAACACCAACATCTCTGATGATCTTTCCCAAAGAAAGAAGAGTTAAAAAGAGAGTGCTTTCTGTGAAATGGAAAGGACTATTAACAAGTTACTGTGGGGTGGGGGGGAGAAGTGAACAAAGGTGGAAAAGCAGAACATAGTCTGGGCTTTTTTTATTTTTTCTTCAAAAATAGACCTGTCTTAGGAATAGAAGGACAGTGGTCAAAGTGGTTCTGAAAATCAAAGCCCCAAAGTCATTAGTCAGACTCCATGGCATTAACGAATGGTTCGCCAACTGCATCAACCAACAGCAGCAGTGGAGAAAGGATAAGAAGAAACGTACTGGACAGTGCAGGCAGTCCTGATTGCCATGGAAACCAGGCAAGAGAGGCAGAGGGGAGGAGACATAGAACTTGGATGCATCAGTGAGGGAGGAAGAAGAGGAAAAGTGGGAGAGTCGGGGGCAATAGCACCCACTTCTAGATATTGTTCCCCAAGAAGTCAAAATCCAGCACATTCCATGAATAGGTAAGGGGACTCTTTGCATGGAACTCCAAGTTGAGTTTTAAGTGTTAGTGAAAGGGTTTATCACAACCTGAAGGGAAGACTTTAATATGCACATGCTTTTCCCACTGTCACCTCCAGAACCCAGAGGTGTTAGGGTTTGATAGCTTTAATACTCATCATTTAGGCCTCCTGCGCAAGAAAAGTGCTGCTTCACTTTTTCTGTGAATCAAATACCACATCTCAATCTGCAAAGAAAGTCCTTCCAACCTGCTTGATTTTCAGGGAAATTTGATGCAGTAAGAAAGATGGGAAATCACTAGAAAGGGGTAACTGTATGATGAAGGGTAGAACCGGGCTTTCAGGAGTGAACCTAAAGGTAGAGTATACAGCATAGGCTGGTTTTTAATGAGACATACCTAGAACTTAAAGGAAATTATAATACAATCTTAATTCAATAAAACAAAGAAGAAATTTGGCCTATGTTTACCAATAATATAAATAGAAATGTGTCTGAAAAGTTGAAAAGGAGACAGGAATGAAACCAAACTTAAAATCCAGGAAATTTTAAAATAAAACTGCATAAAGAATATATAATATTTAAAATAAATAAGCAACCCAAAACCCCTTGCCTCCAGAATCTACTCTTTAGCTTGGTATTCCTCAGACAATATGTTGCAATTCTACATTGAAAAATTGTTAGTTGAAATCCTTTTTTATGGGGCCAGGAAGTGGCCCACCCTGTTTAGTGCACATGTTACAATGTGCAAGGACTGGGGTTCCAGCCCGTCCCCACCTGTAAAAGGAAAATAGAGCTACAGGCATGTCCCTCTCCCTCTCTCCTCCCAATTTCTATCTCCATCCAATAAATAATACATAAATAAATAAATACATAAATGTAATAAATAAATAATAATAAATAAATACATAAATAAAATATTTTTGATAGGACAGAGAGAAATGGAGAGAGGAGGGGAAGACAGAGAGGGGGAGAGAAAGATACACACTTGCAGACCTGCTTCACTGTTTGTGAAGCGACTCCCCTGCAGGTGGGGAGCCGGGGGCTTGAACTGGGATATTTACACCAGTCTGTGAGCTTAACCTGCTGTGCTACTGCCTGGCCCCCATAAATAAAATATTTTTAAAAGAAAAACCTTTTCTCCTTTTTTTATTATATATATCAGGAGTTATCAGATGTCAACACAAGGGCCAAATCCATCCCACAGTCTGCTTTTATGTGGCCCAGGAGCTGAGAATGGTCTTCACAATTTTAATAGTTATAAGGAACAAGACGAAAGTAGCATAAGGCTATCCAACAGACATCATACATGGCCTGGGAAGATAAACTATATTTGCTCCCTGAACCATTACAAGAAAGGTTGTCAAGTCCTGGAACAGGTGTTTGGTACAGGTAGGGAACATGATTTCTTAAGGCCAAGCAGCTGTTTAGCAGGAGACCTTAAACAAGAATCTTTTTCCAGCTCCTGCTCTAGGGAACTCTCCCAAGAACTAAATCTAACTCTGACATGACTGTCAGCAACACAGAGACTGGCACAAGTTCCCACTTGCAGGTAAAAGGGGGAATCTTAGAAACAGGCTGGGGGTATGGATCAACCTGCCAATATTCATGTCTAGTGGAGAAGTAATTATAGAAGCGACTTATAGAACTCCCACTTTCTGCACCCCCAAAAAGAATTTTGGCCCATACTCCCAGAGAGAGAGAGAAATGATAGGGGAAGATGACCAGAGGGCTCTGAATGCTAACTCCATCAGGACAGAAAAGAGGGGAAAAGGGAAGGAATTCAGAAGTAGTAATATGTGTAGGTATGACTTAGAAAGGAAGAGAAGACAGGAACATTACAAAATGGGCAAATGTGGGCTGGGGAGATTCCAGTTCAAGCCCCCAGCTCCCCATCTGCAAGGGGGGGGGGGGTCGCTTAGCAAGCACTGAAGCAGATCAGCAGGTGTCTATCTTTCTCTCCTCCTCTCTGCCTTTCCCTCCTCTCTCGATTTCTCTGTCCTGTCCAACAACAACAACAGCTATAACAAAAATAACAACTACAACAAGGGCAACAAAATGGGAAAAACAGCCTCCGGGAGCAGTGGATTCGTAGGGCTGGCACCGAGCCTCAGCGATAACCCTGGAGGCAAAAAAAAAAAAAAGGGAGGGGAATATATACAAACATAGATAGATAGCTATAGAAATAACTGTCAACCCATGTCTGCAACCCTGAGAGAAATGGAGGGAATGGGGACCCCTTGTATAATTTTGTAAATAAATCTTAGATCACTAATAAAATATAATAAAGTAAAAATAAATAAAATGGGGAATCTTGAGGGTTTTCATGAAAGCCACAGTATTTTTTATAGAGAGACAGTGAGGCAGAGGCAAAGAGAGTGAAAGAGGCCATAGTACTGAATCTTCCATCAATGTGGTGAAGGTCAGATTTAAACATGAGTTGAACACATGGCAAAGCAGCACACTACCCAAGTGGGCTACTTCACTCACCCACCACAGGAACTTTTTTAAAAAAAATTTATGTATAAAAAGGAAACACTGACAAAAACCATAGGATAAGAGAAGTACAACTCCACACAATTCCCACCACCAGAACTCCATATCCCATCCCATCCCCAATAGAGAATAGCTTTCCTATTCTCTATCCCTCTGGGAGCATGGACCCAGGGTCATTATGGAGTGCAGAAGGTGGAAGGTCGGCCTCTGTAATTGCTTCTCCGCTGAACATGGGTGTTGGCAGGTCGAACCATACTCCCAAACTGCCTCTCTCTTTCCCTAGTGAGGCTCCAGAACACATTGGTGGGGTCATCTTCCCAGGGAAGTGTGGTTGGCATCACGTTAGTATCTGGAACCAGGTGGCGTAAAAAAGAGTTAACATATAGAGCCAAACAAGGTGTTGACTAATCATGAACCTAAAGGCTGGGATAGTTCAGATAAAGAGTTGGGGGGGGGTCTCCATTTTATAGATAGTTAGTGGTCCTATTTGTTATATTCCAAAGAGCCAATGACTATACTATTTTTTTTTCTTGAGCCTGACATTTGATATGCAAGTGGATCCAAGTTATTGTCTGGGGAGATAATGTCATGGCTGGAAAAAGGACCAGAAAGTTGGATCAGGGAAGAGAGCAGCTCCCAAATATGGGAAAGGTGTATAAATATTGTTGATGATAAACCCCATCAATTTCATCTGATCTGGGGCCCATGTTCAGTTTAGGAGCCTACATGACACCTCTGCATCCCTATCGATCTGAGCTCACATTCTGTGGTTATGAGTAGGAATGTTCCAAGCTGCCCCAATTTCAGGACCCATCTTCCTCAGGTAGAAGATAAGAGTATGCTGTCCAGCCTCCCTTCGGAGGATGGAACATTCTCTACTGTTGTTGATTAACATTGGGTGCAAGGTCCCATGGGGGTCCACAAAGGGGTCCACTGTGCTGTTTATGAAAGAGATGACCAGTAACAACACAGAGAGAGAGAGATTTATTTGAGGTCTAAGCCCATCATGTCTGCTTGGGAATCTTAAGACTTCTCAACTCCAGCTGATGGGATGGCCTGATAGTAACTAAAGAGTCATCGTTTAAGTATGCCAGTCTCTTGCCATTATTCAGCTTTTGCAGTCCTTACTTTTTAATAAGGTTAGCTTTGGAGTGAGTGAAGGAAGTATAATAGGAAGTAGGTGAGGAGGGCATCTAAGTCTAAGAAGACCCCTCACAGAATGGGAGAAGATCTTCACATGCCATACATCAGACAAGAGGCTAATAAACAAAATATACAAAGAGCTCAGCACACTTAGCAACAAAAAGGCAAATGACCCCATCCAAAAATGGGCAGAGGATATGAACAGACCATTCACTACAGAAGAGATCCAAAAGGCTACCAAACACATGAAAAATTGCTCCAGGTCACTGATTGTCAGAGAAATGCAAAAAAAGACAACACTGAGATACGTCATCCCTGTGAGAATGGCATACATCAAAAAGGACAGCAGCAACAAATGCTGGAAAGGTTGCAGGGACAAAGAAATCCTTCTGCACTGCTGATGGGAATATAAATTGGTCCAACCTCTGTGGAGAACACAAGGCTAGACATGGACCTTCCATAGAACACAGTAATTCCTCTCCTGGGGTTATACCCCTAGGACTCCATAGCACCCAACCAAAAAGATATGTGTACGCCTATTTTCATAGCAGCACAATTCATAATAGCTAAAACCTGGAAGCAACACAGGTTCCCAACAACAGATGAATAGCTGAGAAAGCTGTAGTATATATACAAAATGGAATACTACGCAGCTATTAAAAACAATGAACCCAAATTCTCTGGCCCATCTTGGATGGAGCTAGAAGGAATTATGTTAAGTGAGCTAAGTCAGAAAGACAAAGATGAGTATGGGATGATCCCACTCATAAACAGAAGCTGAGAAAGAAGAACAGAAAGGGAAACTCAAAGCAGACTCTGACTGAGTTTGGAGTAGTGCACCAAAGTAAAAATCTGTGGGTTGAAGGTAAGGGTGAATGTTGGACTTCACTGGGGGAGGAGGGAGGGATGGGATGGGACACAGTCTTTTGGTGATGGGAATGGTGTTTATGTACACTCCTATTAACTTGTAGTCATATAAATCACTATTTAATTAATATGAGAGGAGAAAATTTGTTGAATATCTCAAAATTCTTAATGCACAGACCATAGGATGAGTCTCTGAAATGTTGACTCTCTAAAAGCTTAGACCAGGGAGAACAGAAGCAACTGGCGGCATTACTCTACAAGACACAGCTATATACAAATAATGTCAAAGGACATAAATTATGGTGATGTTGTGTATGATACAGGATTCCTAACAAAGGAATTTTCAAAGTTAACCCAATTGCAAAATAATTTGATTACAGCAATAACTATCTATTGCCTTCTTAAACCCTAAGACAGTAGGAACCTCCCACTTCCTCTATAGAGCTTATATTTCCCCCAGTCCTGGAACCTCTAGGGTAGGGCTCACTTTCCTCCATGGTTCACTACCTAACAAAGTCCCAAAACCTAGATATAGACCAGGTCCCATGACATAGGGCAAATGTTCACATGTATCCATAAATTAGGGCAAAATATATACCTGAAAGCAAAAGTGCACAATAGTCTGCAATGAGTCAGTATATGCAGCAAGCAAGTAGAAAGACCTAAACAGACACCATAAAGTTCCTAGTGAAATAGTGTCTACTTAGACTTAGATACCCTCCTCACCTACTTCCTATTATACTTCCCTCACTCACTCCAAAGCTAACCTTATCAAAGCAAGGACTGTAAAAGCTGAATAAGGGCAAGAGACTGGCATACTTTAACAATGACTCTTTAGTCACTATTGGGCCACCTCATCACCTGGGGCCCTAGTCGGGGACTCCTGAGATTTCGAAACAGACATGACCTCAAATAGATCCCTCTTTCCATTAATACTGATCATCTCTATCAGGAACAATACAATAGACTCCTTTGTGGGCCCCTATAGGCCTTTGCCCCCAATGTTAATCAACAATGGTAGAGAATATTCCATCCTCCGAAGGGAGGCTGGACAGCATACTCTATCTTCTACCTGAGGAAGATGGGTCCTGAAATTGGGGCATCTTGGAACATTCCTACTCAGAACCACAGAATGTGATCTCAGATTGATAGGGATGCAGAGGCCACATAGGCTCCTAAGCTGAATATGGGCCCCAGATCAGATCAAAAACATCTTAACCCATACTCAATTAGATAAAATTAACAGTAGATCTAGGATTGCTATATGATCTATTTATACTAATCAATCAAAAGGATCTCAGTGTGATTTTCTATACTAAATAGAGCTGTTTACTACATTTAAAAAGTAAGGTAGGCTTAGGAAATAGTACAGGATATATGTTCATATTTGCTGTGTATTTACTTATGTGCTTATTCCCACAGCATAACTTAATGCTATTAATTTACTTACTCACTTCTTCCATTAAGGAAAAAAGATTGCTTTTTTGAGCCTCTTTTCTTTATGTGAGTGATTGTGCACTGCTGCAGACACATTTTCCCAGGTCATTATTCAACCTGCTGTTTAGTTAATAACACTGCAAAATCCATCTTCATTCTGGCAACATTTCAGATTGCAAGATCCTTTCTAATAACAAATAACAGAAGAAAGGCAATGTTCCTACATCTAAAAAGATTTAGTCTCATTTGCTTTGGGTCAGTATCCTGGTATCACTTCCATAGTTACAGTACCGAGAAAATGTTCTGAATGCTTTACATCCACCTCAAGCTTCTCTCTTTGGCTCTAAGTATGGAAGATAAAATAATGCAGTCTGTGTGGGTATGCAAGACCTTTGTTATTCTAATCTTATCTCTTTTGTCTATATATTTTTTTCTGTATCTCCTCATCTCTGTGTACTTCTCTGACCTGCTCATTCTTCTAGTTTTCCACTCTTTCTTACGCCTAACTTCCCACTCCACTTATACTCATTAGGCCATCATGTACAAAACTATACACTTAATTTTTAAATTGTGTATTATACAGGAATCAGTGTACTATATTCTTGTAAACACTGAGTAAGAACTTTTTTTACCAAATCGTACAGTCTGTTCCATACTCATGTATATCCCTACCTGCACATTGATATTTCCCTTATATTCCATTTCCTTTTTTTTTTGAAGTATACACTTCAAAAAATTTTATTTATTTATTTTTTTGAGAAAGAGACTATGGCACTATTCTGTTCTGGCTTACGGTGGGGCTGGAACTGAACCAGGGACATCAGAGCCTCAGGTATGAAAGTCTAATGCATAATTATTGTGCTGTCTCTCCATCCCCTACATTTCATTTCCAATTAATTAGCTGGTCATGTTCATTCTATACCCAAAACTTTCCCAAATTTCTCTACTTCATTCCATGTCCCCTAGCTCCCTCCCTGTAAAATATTCTGCATTCTCTTACTTAAGTTTCCATAGTCACCCCCAGTTAGTATCCCTACTTCTGTTCTTACTTTCATTATACCCATTCTTTATACAAAATCCAGAATGAAGCTCTTAAAATATCAACCAGTTCAAGCACTTCCTTAGCTTAAAGCTCCCATGGTTTACTATCACAATTAACATATAACCCAAGTTCCTTATCAAAAACCCTACAAGTCCACTTGATCTGGTTCTTAACAAGCTTTTTGATTTTGTTCCTCAGATCCAACTTCTTCCAGCCTTAAGGTCTGAGAACAGGCTGTTCCTCTTTCTGGCATCAAAGATGATCATGTGACTGCTTCCTTCTGGTTACTGAAGTCTCAGCTTAAATGTGACTCTGTCGGTGCAGCCTACGTTAAACACCAGAAAGTATCCTCCTGAGGCAGTCTGTCACAGCATCCTATATTAATTTTCTACAAAACCATCAGGAGATATTTCTGGCTTAACAGAGTTTCTTGTTTACATCTTGTTCTCCCAACAGAACCTAAGCACTTTGAGAACAGAGAACTAGTCAAGCTCGCCCACTGCTGTAGGCTTACTACCTAGAAAGGTTCAAGGAACTTAGTAAGCTCTCAGTAAACATATGATTGATTAATGAAAGGATAAAGAGAAATTGTAGTCTTCCTAGAGCCCTCCTAACCACTAAAGCTTACAATATTTTCCTGCATGACTGCATAGCATTAATTTAACTCATGTCTTACTACATCTCTTATATACACTTTTTCTAATGTCATCAATACAGTAACAAACACTCATCAATTTAAATATTAAATTTATCTTCCTTCCAATGAATAAAAACAGGAAACAAAATTTTTTATTAGAAAACCTTTTTTTATCAAAAAGCCATTTATCCCAAGCATTCTACCTCAAGGAGATCTTTTTTTTTTCTGCATATCATGCTGTACAGGTGCCTAAAACTTTTTTAAAATTATGTGTTATACAAGTTACACATTTCCCATAGCTTGGGTAAAGTTGTGCTGAGTATAAAGTGCTATTAATATGAAAGAATTTGAACAACAACAACAAAAAGTAAGCAGGTGTTTAATTTGATCAGAGGTAACAAGTCAACTGGAGTAAAAGATTAAATGACTGCGGGTTAAATGCACGTGGCACCAAGCGCAAAGACCAGCATAAGGATCCCGGTTCAAGCCCCAACTCCCCACCTGCAGGGGAGTGAGTCATTTCACAAGAGGTGAAGCAGGTCTGCAGGTGTCTATCTTTCTCTCCCCTCTCTGTCTTCCCCTCCTCTCTCCATTTCTCTTTGTCCTATCCAACATCAACAACAACAATAACTACAACAACAACAACAATAAAAAAGGGCAACAAAAGGGAATAAATAAATATTTTTTTTAAAAGATTAAATGACTGGACAGAGCTAATGTAGCTTTAGAACTGACACATTTTCAGAATCTTATTTTTAAAGGAAGGGCTACTGGACACATATCTGTTGTCTTTGTTAATAAAGGTCAGGTGTCCTGGCTGCTGGTCACTAAAGTGTGGGTGTCTTTAAAAGTGATAAATATTTTAAGTCTTATCACCTGGACTTTGCCACTGAAACTACTTGCTGATGAGAGAGGGGGCTTTATTGTGTAACTATTTTGTAGAAAGCTGACCTTACTAATAAGCTGGCAGCCTCTCACCATTTACAATATAGGCAACACTTGAGATCAAAAGAGGGTCCATGGAGTGAAAGCTACTCTTCAGTTTATAGTCAGAGATGATCTAACAAGCAAAACAAGGATTCTCTGATCACTCACGACATGAGAGAATGAGAGAGAGATCACGCGTGCACGCGCATTGTTACTTTTGTACTGCCAGCACTGCAAAAAAAATTTTAATGGGAGTCAGGCGGTAGCGCAGTGGGTTAAGCGCACGTGGCGCAAAGCGCAAGGGCCGGCATAAGGATCCTGGCTCGAGTCCCCGGCTCCCCACCTACAGGGGAGTCGCTTCACAGGCGGTGAAGCAGGTCTGCAGGTGTCTTTCTTTCCCCCTCTGTCTTCCCCTCCTCTCTCTCTATTTCTCTCTGTCCTAACAACGACGACATCAATAACAACAATAACTACAACAACCATGAAAAACAACAAGGGCAACAAAAGGGAATAAATAAATTAAAACAATTTTTTAAAATGATGCTGTAACTTTCCTAGGCAGAAGTGACACCTGATCTTTAAATTTATGCCACAATGGGGTCTTCAGACGAATGAAAATCTGGTGCAATTTAATATCTGATCCAGTGTGGCTGGTTGCCTACAGATAATGTAAGAGGATTTATAAACATCAAGTATAGAATTATTCAAAACATCTCTGAAATACAACAGCATTCTATTGGGCCACAACACATAATCATCTTCCCAGCCAGTGCTTCTATTCTAAACATTCCCTTCCAGTTTTTCCCACCATCTCTTTTAGCAAACTTGTGAAAGTATTTTAAAATATTCAGCTAATAACACAAATTATAAGCCATCAGAAAACAGTGCTTCTAAGTTGTAATTGTCCTGTCTTGTAAATCCTGTCTCATGTTGTCTTACAGTAATCGTGTTCTGATGACTCAAATTATTAAACTGTTCAAGTGGGAAAACCAGCACTTGTCCCCTGATGTTGGGAAAAAAGATAAATCTGCTACTGCACAGTACACAGTGAAGCTGTTACATTTTTAAACCTAAGGTTTAAAAATGCATAAGGTTCTGAGATTAAAGAAGGTTAAGAAGAAAAACTTAACTAAGGATACAACAGAAATCAGATTTGGATTCAGATGAAGTAAACATTATTAATGGCAAAAAGAACAGAGAAAAAAGGTGTTCTAAAGGGGAAAGAAAAAAGTGTGATGATTCCCATGTGAAGTGATTTTTTTTTTTTTTTTTACTTTTAAATGTTCTTCCCAAGGAAACATTTTTACATTGATACCTTTAGAACTGGTTGTAACCTCCGGTATACAACACAGTGAACTGAAAAGTCTATTCAGACTCACTTTATAAAGTTGTTTTGGGAAACTCTCCAGAACTGGGAGTCTGGGTCAGCCTAGTGTCTTTACACAGCTTCCCCTGTGCTGGAAAGACTAGCAAGACTCCACATAATGGGAACCTTCTATCACCAGCCAAGTGTCTGCAGACCTCTCTTCCTGTACAGCCTGACTTTACCTGCTCAATGTTTCCTGCTCTGCCCCTGAGAGTTCTGTGAGTCTTCCCTTCAAACTATTAATAAAATAGCTGTTCTCGCCCAGGTCCTCCTGCCACCCTCTTCCTTTTGCCTTCCAACTGAGTTCACTCCACTAACTGCACCCAGGTCAATATTACCTGTCAAACCAGGCTACGAGACACCTTTTCTCCATGTATTTCAGCAAAGAGTAGCCCCTACCTTGCCTACCCTGGTGTTAATATTAAGACCCAATCAATGGAAATGAAAGGAAAACGGAAATGTGGGGTCTGTTTATAAAAAAGAACCAAATGGTATCCTCTTCTGTTCCCCCTTCCTAAGCACTTAATAATGATTAATTCCATTACCTACTATATTTTTAATCAGGGTGTTCAATTAAGTACAATAATAGGCAATAAGAAGTAAATTAACTTAAAGCTATTGGTACATTTTAAGTTATGAAAACAATGATAAGAGAAATTCTGAAAGAGATAAAACTTGCTGATAACACCATAACCATAAAACATCAACTATTGATTTGGGAATATTTCTTTACAGCTTTTTTGCCATTTATTTTTAGAACAGCACTTTTTGTTAACAGGTGCCATTGTCTATTATGTTTCCTATTTTTTTTTTTTTTTACTTCAGGGTTATTGCTGGGGCTCAGTGCCCACATCATGAATCCACTGCTCCTAGAGGCCATTTTTCCCCCTTTTGTTGCCCTTGTTGTTGTAGCCTTGTCGTGGTTATTATTGTTGTTGTTGATGTTGTTCGTTGTTGGATAGGAGAGAGAGAAATCGAGAGAGATGGGGAAGATAGAGAAGGGGAGAGAAAGATAGACACCTGCAGACCTGCTTCACCACCTGTGAAGTGACTCCCCTGCAGGTGGGGAGCCGGGGGCTCGAACCGGGATTCTTACCCAGGTCCTTGCGCTTTGTACCACGTGCGCTTAACCCGCTGCGCTACTGCCCAACCCCCTATCTTTCCTATTTTTCATCTGGAAAACTCTTACTCTTCTTTCAGCAGTCAGCTCAGATATGACACCTTACCCAAATACTGCCATGCAGAGTAGGTCTGGGCTCTGTGGGCCCCACAGCAGCCTGCTCTAGCTCCTCCCTGCTGTGGCAAAATTCATTTGTGACAATGTATCTTCAATAAACTATATGTTCCAAAGGTCTTTTTTCATTCATCTTTATCTCCCAGAACACATAACCTACAGAATCCATGTGAAAAGAAGGAATGAAACAATCACAATAATTGCATATATATGATAGGGACTCAGCCTTAACTTTGTTATGTCATAAACATGGTCCAATTATCATAAATGCTGTCTAGTACCCATCTCTGTCAAGATACATGAAGGAAGAAAATGAATGTTTGTATCACAATTTCAATAAATGGCTACTTAGAATCTATGAAAGGACCACTAGGAAGTTTCACGTGGCAAACAGCATGAAATCTTATGGGGGAAGAAGCCAAGATAAGAATCCACTATACATTATACATTTGTGTATCTACATACATGTAGATAAACACACATACATGCACTCTGTAAAGGGGCCTACAGTGCCCCACAGAGAGCAGACCCTATGGACATTCTTTTGTACTCAAGACAAATAATCCAGAAGAATTATTGAAGAAGTAGCATGATATAGTTAAGGGGGAAAAGGTGATGTAGATGCTTAGAAAGAAAAAAAAACTTCAGTTGAAGCTATTAGCTCTAAAAGCTGATTCATCCATCAACAAAATAGCTTGGTACTCTGCTGGAGACTGGAAAATTAGTGATGAAAGACAGAGTTCCCTCTCTTAGGGCAGTCAATCTGCGATAGGAATGAGTCAATAAACAGGCAATCACAGCACAGTAGGGCTGGCACCGTGCTGGGCAAACACTAAGGAAGCCTGGTGGCGGGGTCATGGAAAGGCTGCAGAAAGAATTTAGTAAAGAAAATGGGGTGGCCTGTGGAGAGAAAGGGAATGTTTTTCAAGACAGAAGGGATATGATAAGGGCCCCAAAGCATCTACAGAATAGGAATCTTAATACTATATTGCTTAGAAAGTCAGATTGAGGTCCAAATATGGAAGGGTAAATTGTGTTGCATAGTATTGGGTTGTCAGAAAAGTCATGACATGTTTATTTGTTTGTTTGTTTTTATGGCAAAATGTGTCATGACTTTTCCTACAGCCCAGTATTAATAAAATTATAAAACTGATTTTTTGCTATTTTCCAGTGATGCAGAGAATCAGAAAGAGATAGACATGAAGTGAAAAGAATAGTTATTCTTATTCTCTATGGGTATTTCTTAACCTTCTTCTGTCTCCATTATCTTCCCCTCCTTACTTTCTATGACAAAGTATCAAAGAACTGGATGACTTAAACAACTGGGATTTGTTTTCTCATGGTTTTGGAGGTTGGAAGTCCCAGACCAAGATGTCAGTAGGGTTGCCTCCTCTGCTGCTTCCCTTCTTGGGTGTTGGATAGCCATTCCTCCTGTGTCTTTAAGAGATCTTACCTGTGTCCCCTTTCTCCCAATCTCCTCTTATAAGGACATAGGTCCTAGTGGATTAGGGCTCATCCAGATTACCTCAGTTTACCTTAATCACCTCTCTAAGGCCCTATCTCCAAAAAGAGTCACATTCTGAGGTGTGAGGGATTAGGATTAAAGCATATGAATTTGAAGAGACTTCCGGAGGTGGAGCTACGAGCAGCAGATCGCTTTCTCTCCTCTCCTCTCCTCTCCCAGATCAACTAGGAATACCAAAGGAGACCACCTGGACCGAAACAAGACAGGACTAGAATGACCACAGAAACCCAGTAAATCACCCGTGAGTACAAACACGCGTGGCTGGTGACAGAGAGGAGAGAGGGGCCTAAGGAGAGATTAAGTGACTGCTAACAGTTCGACAGTTTGTCAGTGGAGACACCACCTCCAGTCTGCTCCACCAACAAGGGGACAGCTGAAGGGAGGAAAGGACTCCCCAGAGACTCACCAAGTACAACTCTGAGTCTCCATTGCTACTACCCTCAGAATCTGGAGCAGCAACAGGGAGGGACACCAGGGGACAGAGATCTAACCGGGAAACTCAGGAGAAGACCTATACCTCGGTGGCATAGCTGAAGGGCTGTGAAAGTCTCTTTGCATAACCACTGAATTATCTCTGCCACACCCTGCTTTATCTCTTGGTCAGGAGTCATTGATTAAGCCAAGAAGCCTATTGATAGTTTAAAAGCCCTCAGGCTACCATAGCCTACAGGGGAAAAAAAAAAAAGGCTTTTACACCACTGAACTCCAACTCAGGGATTGAAAAACCTCTTAACTTATATAAAATGGTTAAAACAACAAGAAAAAATAATGGAGACTCGAACCAGGACAAGAGTCCAGCTAAAAGTCCTCCAGAGGGCAAAGCACAAAACAACGAGTTCAACATCCAAACATTAGCTAAGGAAATAATAACAGGAGTGAGTAAAGAATTTGAAAAAATTGTAATCAGAACTGCAAGAACAACAAATGAGAATATGGAAGAAAATTCTAATTATCTCATGGTTATTAGAGAGCTGAAAGCTGAAATTGCTGAGCTAAGAAGGCAACTAGCTGAACAAGCTAAAACAGTATCAGAGCAGGGCAACAAAATAGATGAACTCCAGAAAGCAGTAGAGGGCAGAGAGAATAGAATCAATGAGGCTGAAGACAGAATCAGCAAGATTGAGGATGAATTAGAGACAACTAAAGAAGAAGTAAGAGATCTCAAAAAGAGATTAAGAGATGCTGAAAACAACAACAGAGTCCTATGGGATGACTTCAAAAGAAACAATATACGCATTATTGGCTTACCAGAGGAAGAAAGAGAAGGGGAGGAAGAAAGCATTCTCCAGGCCATAATAGCTGAAAATTTCTCTAGTCTAGACAACACCAAAGACATAAAGATTCAAGAAGCCCAGAGGGTCCCAAACAGAATTAACCCAGACCTAAAGACACCAAGACATGTCATACTTAGATTGGAAAGGAATAAGGATAAAGAAAGGATCCTCAAGGCTGCAAGAGAAAAACAAAGAGTCACCTACAAAGGAAAACCCATAAGATTAGCAGCAGACTTCTCCATACAAACACTACAGGCCAGAAGAGAATGGCAAGATATCGAGTGCTCAATGAGAAAGGCTTTCAGCCAAGAATACTATATCCTGCTAGACTGTCATTCAGACTAGATGGAAGCATCAAAACCTTCTCAGACAAGCAACAGTTGAAGGAAGCAACCATCACCAAGCCTGCCTTGAAAGAAGTTCTGAAAGGTTTCCTATAAACAACCAGACCACCACAAATAGAACATATATCAAAACACTCTAAAACTCTACAAGAATGGCGTTAAAATATCTTCAATCTTTGATATCAATAAATGTGAATGGCCTGAATTCACCTATTAAAAGACACAGAGTAGGAAGATGGATCAGAAAACACAACCCAACAATATGTTGTCTACAGGAAACTCACCTAACGCAACAAGACAAACACAGACTTAAAGTGAAAGGATGGAAAACTATCATTCAAGCCAATGGCCCACAAAAAAGGGCAGAAACAGCTATTCTCATATCTGACATGATAGACTTTAAAATAGATAAGATTAAAAAAGATAGGAATGGACACTACTTAATGCTCAGAGGATCAGTCAATCAAGAGGACTTAACAATTATTAATATCTATGCACCCAATGAGAAGCCATCTAAATACATCAAACTTCTACTGAAAGAGCTACAGCAATATATTAACAGTAACACAATCATAGTAGGGGACTTCAACACCCCACTATCTCAACTTGACAGATCATCCAGGAAGAAAATCAGTAAAGACATAAGGGAGCTAAATGAAGAGATAGATAACCTAGAACTATTGGACATTTTCAGAGTCATTCAGAGCAAGTTGTGGTATATATACACAATGGAATACTACTCAGCTGTAAAAAATGGTGACTTCACCGTTTTCAGCCGATCTTGGATGGACCTTGAAAAAATCATGTTGAGTGAAATAAGTCAGAAACAGAAGGATGAATATGGGATGATCTCACTCTCAGGCCGAAGTTGAAAAACAAGATTAGAAAAGAAAACACAAGTCGAACCTGAAATGGAATTGGAGTATTACACCAAAGTAAAAGACTCTGGGGTGGGTGGGTGGGTGGGGAGAATACAGGTCCATGAAAAATGATGAATGAAATAGTGGGGGTTTTATTGCTAAATGGGAATCTGGGGAATGTTATGCATGTAAAAAAAAAAAGAAGAAGTAGAAACGCAAAGCAGAAATTGACTGAGTTTGGAATATGGCACCAAAGTAAGAAAGCAGAAGTATACTAGAGTTTGCAGTGAGTACCTCCCTAATACTTCCTCTCCACTTTTCCAAGCTTTGGGTCCATGATTGCTCAACAATTTGTTTGGCTTTGTATGTTAACTCTCTTTTCAGTCACCAGGTTCCAGGTATCATCAGGATGCCGGCCAGACTTCCCTGGATTGAAGACACCACCAATGTGTCCTGGAGCTCAGCTTCCCCAGAGACCCATCCTACTAGGGAAAGAGAGAGGCAGACTGGGAGTATGGACCGACCAGTCAACGCCCATGTTCAGCGAGGAAGCAATTACAGAAGCCAGACCTTCTACCTTCTGCAACCCTCAATGACCCTGGGTCCATGCTCCCAGAGGGACAGAGAATGGGAAAGCTATTGGGGGAGGGGGTGGGATATGGAGATTGGGCGGTGGGAATTGTGTGGAGTTGTACCCCTCCTACCCTATGGTTTTGTTAATTAATCCTTTCTTAAATAAAAAAAATAAATAAATAAATAAAAAAGCATATGAATTTGAGGGGGAAGCCTCCCTCCCCTTCAAGAATCTTTCCCCTACTATTCCTTTCTCCATGATATGTAAATGTATGTCGGATTTTTACTTTAGATTTCATTCCTTTGTCAATGAGCATGAGAGGGTGGGGGCGGGGCGGGGCGAATACTAAGCATCACTCTGGTACTTGTGCTACAAAGGATTCAACTCAGAACCTTGTGTTGAAGAGTCCAAGGCTTTATCCACTGCAACACTTCCTGGGTTGCATAAATGTCTGATTCTATACTGTGTTGCTCTTTTATATGATTAGCCATTATTATATCTAAGATTTTTGCATATCCCCCCAAGAACCGCTCTTTGTCCCCTTAAAGGTAATGTCACCTCTTTTGAGAATTCGTGTTCCACATTAAAAACAGAACCAAAGGAATCACTAGCTAAAAGATATGAGATAGTGAGTGATCCTGAACTAAAGTTTCATATGACTACAGTGTAGCTAGCAGGATGATTTTACTTTTGTCATTAATATTTCTATCAGTTTCATATACCTCTTATGATGATTAGGATACATCCTTTTTCAATAATATGCCAGAGCTAAGCAGTGCTCTGGGAAATACATAAATTCCTTCAACTGGTACTCAGTCATAGAAACAACTAGATGAAAAACTGATTGTGCAGAACTCATGAGAAATTGTGCTTGAGCTCCAATGTTCGTACCTCCCCAAGGATTTTCAAGGGTAACTATATTTGGTTTACTTTGTACCTTTCCCACTAGCTTTACTACCTAATCCAACAAGAGACAACTCCACTCCTTTTTAAAGTTTAAGTACTAAAACAGGAAATTAATAAAGTCACATTAGTCAAGACACAGTGTCACTAGAGTAAGAATAGACATGTAGAACAAAGGAACATAGAACTGACAGTCCAGAAATATACCCTTATATTTATGGTCAATTGGTTTTCTACAACAGGTCAAGACAAATCAATGAAAGAAAATAATAGTCTTTTAAACAAATGGTGCTGGGATATCTGCGTGCAAAAGAAGAAAACTGGAACCCATATCCATATCTTGCATACATGTAAAAATTAACAAAAATAGGTTACAAAACTAAATGAACAGTATATCAATCACTAGTTAAAGACTAAAAATACTAAGAGTAAAATATATAAACCTTTAGAAAGAATAGACATTAAACTTTATGAACAGTCAACGATCTCTCAAATCTGATACCAAAAGCACCAATAGCAAAAAAAAAAAAAAAAAAAACTGGACTAGGTAATAATTTTAAAGTTCAAGTTCATCACACTTTGTACTATGTGCACTTAACCTGGTGCGCTGCCGCCCGACTTCCTATAATTTAAGTGATGTGCTTCAATGGACACCATCAAGAAGTGAGAACATGGAGCCAGGCAGCAGCGCAGCAGGATAAGTGCACATGGTGCAAAGCACACGGACCAGTGCAAGAATCCAGGTTCGAGCCCCCGGCTCCCCACCTGCAGGGGAGTCACTTCACGAGAGGTGAAGCCGGTCTGCAGGTGTCTGTCTTTCTCTCCCCCTCTATGTCTTTCCCTACTCTTTCAATTTCTCTCTGTCCTATCCAACAGTGACAACAATAACAGTAATAATAATAACAACAACAATAAACAACGGCAACAAGAGGGAAAAAATTATAAAATAAAAAAAATGAGAACAATCCAAAAATAGCATAGAGAATGTGTAACTCCCATATCTGTTAAAAGCGTTGTATCTAGAATTACAGAGAAAGAATCTTTTAAAACATTTTTTTTGCCTCCAGGGTTATTGCTGTGGCTCAGTGCCTGCACCATGAATCCACTGCTCCTGGAGGCTATTTTTTTCCCTTTTGTTGCCCTTGTTGTTTCATCGTTGTTGTGGTTATTATTGTTGTTGTTATTGATGCTGTTGTTGCCAGATAGGACAGAGAGAAATGGAGAGAGGAGGGGAAGACAGAGGGGGGAGAGAAAGACAAACACCTTCAGACCTGCTTCACCTTTTGTGAAGTGATGCCCTTGCAGGTGGGGACCCTGGGGGTCGAACCAGAATCCTTGCATGGGTCTGTTTGCATTGCACCATGTGCGCTTATCCCACTCCACCGCTGCCTGGCTCCCTGTTCTCATTTCTTGATGGTGTCCTCTCTCTGTTTCTCTCTGTCCTAACAATGTCGACATCAATAAAAACAATAATAACTACAACAACAATGAAAAACAACAAGGGCAACAAAGGGAAAAATAAATAAATAAAATAAAGTCTGGTTTCTCTCCTCTGTATCTTCCTCTGTGTCTCTCATTCAAATAAAGCAAATAAAATATCTAAAAATACATTAAAAATTTAAAAAAAAGAAAATAGTTATCAACGGAGGCGGGGTTGTGTTATAACACACATTATAATATTCAAGGACCTTTGTTCAAGCCCCAGATCCACCCCCCCACCACCACAAGCAGAAAGCTTCATGAGTAGTGAAGCAGTACTGCAGGTGTCTCTCTTTTCCCCTTTCTATCTCCCCCCTCTCTCATAATTTCTCTCTGTTTGTATCATAAATAAAATAAAAAATACAAAAGAAAATTATCGTTAAAAAAAAGAAAATGATTATCAACTAATAATAATCACATCAGTACCAGTTCAGCTATAAGTTTAACTTACATGATTATTACAAGTTGTTAGCTATTCACAGGCACTTTAAGCCTACACAATGCCACTACTCTTGATGGATTCTTTTTTAAAGAGAGCTAAGTGAGAGACAGAGATAGAGGGAGAGAAAGAGAGATACCACAACACTGCTCCACTGCTTGTGAAGCTTCCCCTTTACAAAATGCTTCCATGTGATGTCACAGGTATTGAACACAGGTCCTCAGGAATGGTGAAATGTGTGATCCTACTGAATAAGTAATCTCCCAGCCCCAATACCTCCTTTTTCAATTTTTATTTATAAAATGGAAATACTGACAAGACTGTAGGATAAGAGGGGTATGTTTCCACACAATTTCCACCCCCAGAACTCCATATCCAATTCTCACCCTTGATAGCTTCCCTATTCTTTATTCCTCTGGGAGCATGGACCCAGGATCATTGTGGGGTGCAGAAGGTGAAAGTCTGGCTTCTGTAATTGCTTCTCCGCTGAGTGTGGGTGTTGGTAGGTCAATCTATACTCCCAGTCTGTCTCTCTCTTTCCCTAGGGATCTAGGGAGGTGAGGATCCAGGACACACTGTGGGGTCATCTGCCCAGGAAAGTCTGGTTGGCATCATGGTAGCATCTGGAACCTGGTGGCTGAAAAAGAGTTAAGATATAAAGTAGAACAAATTGTTCACTAATCATGAACCTAAAGGCAAGAATATTGCAGATGAAGATTTGGGGTCTCCATTTTGGAAAAAGCTCATAGGTCTATTTTAGGTATATTCCAAGGGTCCCATGACTTTACTAGTTTTGGCCTGAACCTGACAGCGAACATGCAGGTGGACTCAGGTTATTGTCTGGGGAGATGGTGTCATAGTTGGAAAAAGGGATAGGAAGCTGGATCAGGGAAGACAGTAGCTCCAAAATTTGGAGAAAGTATGCAAATATTGTTAACTGTAAACCCCACTGATTTGATCTGGGGTCCATATTCAGTACAGGAGCTTATATAACCTCTGCATCCCTGTAGGTCTGAGCTTGCATTCTGTGGTCATGGTTAGGAACATTCCAGGCTGCACTGATTTCAGGACCCATCTTCCTCAGGCAGAGTATGTTGTTCAATCTCCCTTCGGAGAATGGAACATTCCCTAAAATCATTGATCCACACTAAAGACCTTCTTTTAAGCTCATTCAGTTTTTACTACTAACTTCAGGTACCTTCCATCAGGAATCTTTTATATCAGAGAAGTATGGAGAACCCTAGATCTCATTCAAGAGTGAATTTAGAATTTTTCCAGAAGACTTACAGAGCAGCAAAGAAACGGAGTCTCCTGTTCTTCTCACACTCCAAAAGAGATACTTGACCTCAAAAGAAAAATTACAGTCAATTAAATGGACTCTTTCAAAGAGTCGTAACAGGTTGAGGCTAGAAGGGCTTAATTAAAGTGATAATGTGGAGGTGGAGGTAATGAGGTTACAAGAAAAAAAAAATGTCTGACCAGGAAAAAACATTTCTCTTCTGCTGACACTGAAGAAGAGAAGCTTGGCTAGTAACTAAGATAAAATGTTTGAATGCACCTTATAATGTGTGCTGGTTCGCTCTATCACAGCACCTCCCAAATGTCAACAGAACAGGCATTCAAAAATGTCTTTCAAAATAACCAAGATCTAGAGAAAACCTAACAGAGTGGGGGTAGTTCTGGGAACATCTTAAAATACTTAAAAAGGAGAGAAGGAAGAAAAGTAAACCCGTGCTGAATTTCTTGAGAAAGGTATGAGACTAAGTCATTTAAAAATGAAGGTGATAATCAACAATTTGTTTGGCTTTATATGTTAACTCTTTTTCAGCCACCAGGTTCCAGATGCTACCATGATGCCAACCTGACTTCCCTGGACAGATGACCCCACCAATGTGTCCTGGAGCTCCGCTTCCTCTGTGCTCTGCCCAACTAGGGAAAGAGAGAGGCAGGCTGGGAGTATGGACTGACCTGTCAACGCCCATGTTCAGCGGGGAAGCAATTACAGAAGCCAGACCTTCCACCTTCTGCACCCCATAATGACTCTGGGTCCATGCTCCCAGAGAGTTAAAGAATAGGAAAGCTATCATGGGAGGGGGTGGGATACGGAGCTCTGGTGGTGGGAATTGTACTCCTCTTATCCTATGGTCTTGTCAGTGTTTCCATTTTATAAATAAATATTTTAAAAATGAAGGTAAACTGGAACTATATGGAAATTATTTGAAATAACTTATTGAAAAATCTGCAGGGTGGTTAAAAGCAATAAAACATGTCATTGCAATGTTAATCAACACTTTATTGGAAACCTTTTAGTCCTGACACATGATGATGGCTCAGCCAAGAATGGGCAATATAAAGGCATAATGGGCATCCGAAGAGACCTAAAAGTAGATGGCCTTATCCCAGGGTACCTCAACTGGGATTCCATGTAGGTACAGAAGGGGGTACTAGAAAAGCAGGTGCTGGTGGGTGTTAAAATACTTGCTCATCAAGTTAGAGCTGAGTACTAGTATACTGATGCACGGGGGGGGGGGGACGTCATAGTGAAGGCAAAAATGAAAGACTACATTATGAGTAAATAAATGGTGGAATGGAGAAAAATGACTATAGTCAAAGAAGGGAGTTCTAGGGACTGAGAGATGGCTCACCCAGTAAAACACACACCTTACTTTCCTCAAGACCCTGGGATTAAGCTCCTACAACACAGGTGGGCATCATGGACAAGCTGCATGGGAGCTCTAAGGATGACGGAGCAGCCCTAGTGTCTCTCTTCTCTATTCATCACTATTTATCCTCTCCTTCCTCCTACCTCTTTTAATCTCTAAATTAATAGGATGAGAACATTGGCTCAGGAAAAGGTTTACCATTTCTGGTAAATAGGCCAGACTCTACGGGGGTGGGAGAGGTGAGAGAGAGAGAGAGAGAGAGAGGATGGAAGAGAGGGAGGAAGGGAGGGAGAGGAAAGGAGAGAGGAAGGGAAAGAAGAGGGAGGGGAAAGGGGGGAAGAAAACACACACACTCAATTTTGCAAGGAATTCTCAATGTGCTGGTAGGTGTAGATGAGTATTATGGGATCAGTTTAATCCTAAATCCAGATTGTCCAAATCTGTCGTTTCTACTCCTTATAAAATTTATCAGAGATAAATAGTACAGGCCCTGGAAAAGGATGACAGAGGACCTAGTGGGGGTTGTACTGTTACGTGGAAAACTAAGAAATGTTATGTATATACAAACTATTGTATTTACTGTTGACTGTAAAATATTAATCCCTCAATAAAGAAATAATAAATCAATAAGACTGTAATCACTTCCAGGGCAGGCAGGGGAAAAAATCATTAAAGATAGCCTATAGATTATTTGATGACATTAAGACCTGCTAAGGCTAGGGTCTGAAAGTCTCACGCTGCTGAGAAAAACATAATTCTTATTCATTTCTTCGATGACTGCAAGGTGGGTGGTATGGAATTTATATAAACTTTTTTTAGCTCGGGGACAGATGCTAACATTGTAGCAGCTAAGGGAAGGAGGTCAAAAAATACTTCAAGATATTATAACCTGAGGCTAGATATAAAAATGGCTTCTTGTTTTACACTGAAACATTACTTGGTACAGTAAACTCTAAAATAGACTCTAAGGAAATCCTTTTTCATTTATTACCTTTTAAAACATACTGGTTTTATCCAGTCAAACACAAGTTCCATATTTTTTGGGAAAATACTTACAAGTAAGATTGCATTAATATGAAGTCACCGGTGAGTTTTCAAGAATGAGTAAAACAATTTAAAAGATGGGGGGTGGGGGGTGGCGTCCCGGTTGAGGACACATGTTACAGTGCGCAAGGACCCAGGTTCAAGACACCTGCAGGAGGAAAGCTTTGCGAGTGCTGAAGCAGTGCTGCAGGTGTCTCTCTATCTCTCTCCCTCTCTATCACCCCCTTCTCTCTCAATTTCTGTCTCTACCCAATAAATAAAGATAATAATTTTTTTTTAATTTAAAAGATGTCTTTCCACTTTGAAAATACTTGTTTATTTTTATGAGAGACAAGAGATCAGAGCACAGATCAGCTCAGGAATACTGTGGTGCTGGAGATTGAACCTGGAACCTCTAGAGTCTATGAATGGGTAAGTTTTATGATCCCAGTTTTTCACAAATAGATTCAGTTATTGTAAAATTTGGACCAATATTCGTTCTCTCTCTCTCTCTCATCACCAGGGTTTCACTGCTCTGTGGTGACTTTTTTCAGAGAGAAAGAGACTGACTGAGGCTGACAGACCCTGACCTCACAGCACTGAACTTTCTTCTAAGGTGGTGGGGGCTAGGCTCAAACCTAGGTCACATCCATGGCAAAACAGACATCTATCCAAGTTATTTTAATATTTCAATAGTTATTTTGCTAGCCCCCAGTTTTGTTGTTGTCACAGTCTCTGCCTCCTTTTTCTCCTCCTTTTTTGTCTTCCTACTAGACTATAGGTCTTATTCATATACAGTTGAACGTCCACTTTTAGTTGGTGAAATAATAACATCATAAAACTGTTTTGCTAGAATAATTTTATGGTTACTTAATTTCTTTCTGTATAAATGTGTGAGTCTGCCACCCTGGGAGTGGGGGAAGACATAATTAGTAGCTCTTTTTCAATATTAATTCTACACTTGGGGGAGAATTGGGTGCTTACATGCATTCTTCTCGTTAACTAGAGACAGAACTCTAAAAGAGAGGTGTCTACTTTCCATCTTTGAACCTTAATAGATATATGACAATATATTTCCTATTTCTGAACTTCCTAATTATCATCATTCTCCCAAAGAATTTGTTGTTTGCTTTCAATATTAGAACTAAGGCCAAGTGGTGACTTACTGAACCCATGATTCTCCTCATGTTGTTTCTCTAAACATTATAAACACATTCCAAGTGTTTCTGCTTTCTTACTCAGATCTACATACCACCACAAAGTAGTATGTCAGAGAAGAAAGCTAATAAACACAACTTGGGTTTTCTTTCCATTGTCTTGAGCATGTATTTGGGGGAAGTAGTAAAGGCAATTTTGCTCATTTTGACATTGAGCACCCAAAATTAAGCACCCAAAATATCACTCTAGGTTGTAAACAAACTATGACAATTCCAGACTGAAAATGAAAATTTCCTGAGAAAACTGGACATAGCAGTTGCAAACTAAAGACTTATAATGAAAAACACCTTGTAGGTGTGGGTATAATTATAATGCCTACCCTTACCCCCTCTAAAAATAACTAAAGTGAAAGCACATCTGGGTTATTCCCATGCCCGGTGGGTAGCTTTTCTCTCTCCAGATAAAGCAATGGGCACACCAGGAGGTTCCTAACTTAAATGTGAGTAAGAAAGATGTGCAATTAGCACAGGAGGAACTGTGGCAGGAAAAATCAGGTGAACCCTGTAGATAGAATATCAGTGTTGAATCAGAATGGATAGGTATATGCAAGAAAAACAGAATGAAGGGGTTTACAGTAAGGATTTAAAAGCAACATGTAGAGAAAAATACATGAATTACCAATATTCAACTTTATGCCATGTTAGCAGCCATGACTTGAAGAAGCACTACAAATCCACTGCTCCTGGAGGCCATTTTTTCCAATTTTATTGGATAGGACAGAGAGAAATTGAGAGAGAAGGGGAAAACAGGGGGAAAGGATATAGACATCTGCAGACCTGCTTCACTGCTTGTGAAGCAACCCCCCCCCCATAGGTAGGGAGCTGGGGACTTGAACCAGGTTCCTTGTGCTTAGTACTATGTGCTCTTAACTAGGTGTACCAGCCTCCCTCTGCCCATGTAACTATCACCACTTGTGAAGCTTTACTCCTGCTGGTGGGGACTGGGGGCTTGAACTTGGGTCCCTGAGCATTGTAACATATGTGCTCAACCAAGTGCAGCACCACCCAGCCCCCTTTATTGACTTTCTTTTAGCAGTGCAAAGAAATCATGACAGCATACATCTTCTCTTTTAATAAGATACAGTAGTGAATAAAGATATTTCTTCTCTTTTATTTATTTATTTTTAAAGTTCTTTTTTATATTTTATTTATTTATTATTGGATAGAGACAGAGAGAAATTGAAAGGGGAGAGACAGAGATAGAGAGGGAGACAGTCAAAGAGACATTTACAGCCCTGCTTCACCACTCATGAAGCTTCCCCCCTGCAGGTGGGGTCAGGGGCTTGAACCTGGGTCCTTGTGCATGGTAATATGTGCACTTAACTGGGTGCACCATCAACCAAATCCTTTCCTTTTTTTTTTTTAAATTTCCACCAGGTTTATCACTGGGGCTTGGTGCCTTCTTGACAAATCCACAGCTTCTCGTAGCCAATTTTTCTTTTTTTTTTTTCCCTTCTTATTTTTACTTAATAGGACAGAGAGAAATTGAGAAGGGATAGAGAGGGAGAGACAGAGGCACATGCAGTCCTGCTTCACCATTCCTGAAGACCCCCCTTCAGGTTGGGATGGGCAGGGGTAGGGGATTGAGCCCATGGTCCTTGAGCATGGTAACGTGTATGCTCAAGTGGATGGGCCACCACCCAGACCCCTTCTTTCATTTTCTTCCTTTCCTTTTTTTTTTTTTAAATATATTATATTTCACTTTATTTTAATGAGACACCGAGAGACACAGAGAAAAAGACCAGACTACTGTTCAGTTCTGGCTTATAGCAGTGATGGGGATTGAACCTGAGAGCATGAAAGTCTTTGTGTAACCATTATGGTGTCTCCCCAGCCCCCCCTTTTTTTTCTACTGCTCATAAGATAGATCTAGTAATATTTATTACCGAGCTCCAAACAAAGGGAAATTGTGGTGATTGCTACAGTTCCTCATAGCCTGGGCACACAGATGAAACTGTCTTGCATTTCTAGTCACCATTCTGTGAAGTATTGCTTTTTTTTTTTTTTTTAACTTTATTGCAAAAGGAATCACAACCCAAATAGAAAGGCTCCTTATGGAATGGGAGGATAGTTTTACATAACATACACCAGACAAAAGGGTTAATGTTTTTTTTTTTTCCTCCTCCAGGGTTATTGCTGGGCTCGGTGCCTGCACCATGAATCCACCGCTCCTGGAGGCCATTTTTTTCCCCCTTTTGTTGCCCTTGTTGTAGCTTCGTTGTGGTTATTACTATTCCCCTTGTTGACACAATTCGTTGTTGGATAGGACAGAGAGAAATGAAGAGAGGAGGGGAAGACAGAGAAGGGGAGAGAAAGATAGACACCTGCAGACCTGCTTCACCGCCTGTGAAGCGACTCCCCTGCAGGTGGGGGGCCGGGGGCTCGAACCGGGATCCTTACGCCGGTCCCTGCGCTTTGCGCCACATGCGCTTAACCCACTGCGCCACCGCCCGACCCCAGGGTTAATGATTTTTAACAAAGGTTACAAGACCACTCAATGGGGGGAAATTATCTTTTCAACAAATAGTGACAAAAATTTGATAGTCATATGCAAAAGATGGATTTGAACCCTTATCTAATACCATATACAAAAATTAATTCAAAATGGATCAAAGACTAAAGTGTAAGATATAAAAATAATAAGACTATTTGAAGAAAAGATAGCCAAAATTCCTAACAGTGGAACTGGCAATGATTTCCTTGATATATCAATGGTATGGATAACAACAAAAAAAATAGCTAGACTTCATGACAATGTTTATATTTGTGCATCAAAAAATATTGTCCGACATATTAAAATGCATGAGGGGCTACAGAGCAACAGCAGCTGTGTTTCTCTCCTCTCCTCTCCTGGGTCAACTAGGAATACCAAAGGAGACTACCTGGGACCGCAATAAGGCAGGACTAGAATGACTTCAGGAACCCACCAAACCACCGTTGAGTGCAAACACCAGTGGCTTGTGGACAAGGAGGAGCCTAAGGAGAGACTGAGTGCCTGGTAACAGTCTGGCAGTTAACCATTTGAGGCACCACATCCAATCTGTTTTACCAACAAAAAGACTGCTAAAGGACTCCCCTAAGACTCAGCAAATGCACCTGTGAGTCTCCATTGCTACTGCCCTCAGAGGCTGGAGCAACAGAGGGGAGGCCCAGTGCTGACATCTGACAGAGAAACTGACCAGAGAAAGGACAAAGAAACTCAGAAGAGCTACACCTCCGTGGCCTAGCAGTGGGGCTGTATAGTGGGAGGCTTTCCACATTGTTCTCCTGATAAGAACATGGTGAATAATTGCCTACAGACCTAAGAGCCTACAGACTATAAACAGGACTTGTTTAGAAACTCACAGGACCCAGCAGTGCTGCCTGGCTTGGCAAAAAAGCTGAATTGAGCCTGCACCTTTGGATCCTTGGGGTGTGAGAGTCTCTTTGCATAATCACTGTGCTATCCCTCCCCAACATGCTTTATTTTTTGGTCAGGAGTAAGTGATTAAGCTAAGAAGCATACTTATACTTGAAAAGCCCTCAGGCTCCCATAGCTTCCCATAGGGAAGCAAAGAACAAAAGAGTCTTTTAACAGCCTCTGTGCTCCAACTCAGTGATTGAAATAATACTGAGGGAGTCATGTGGTAGCGCAGCAGTTAAGCGCAGGTAGCGCAAAGTACAAGAAATAGCATAAGGATTCCAGTTGGAGCCCCCAGCTACCCATTGGCACGGGAGACACTTCACAAGCTGTGAAGCAGGTCTGCAGGTGTCTTTCTCTTCCCCTCTCTGTATTCCCCTGCTCTCTCCATTTCTCGCTGTCCTATCCAACATGAAAACAATAACTGCAACAATAAAAAAATAATAAAAGGGGATAAATAAATAAATATTAACCAAAAATAATAATAATATTGAAACAACTGTTAGTTTCCACAACTGTGAACTCTTTAAGTACCTTACTTAGACACAAGTCAATCCAGGCAACAGTGATCAGTAATTTGAAAAGTACTGAGAGAGGAAACTCAGAACATAATACATAGAATGGGTAAACCAACAAGGAGAAATATTGGAGAAATGAACCAGGACAAGAGTCCAGTAAAAGCCCCCCCACCCCCAAGGGTTGAACTACTAAACAGTGAGGTCAACATCCAAACGCTTGTTAAGGAAATAGTTGCAGGAGTGAGTAAAGAGTTTGAATGAATTGTCATCAGAAATGCAGAAACAAAAAAATCAGACTCTGGAAGAAAACACTAATTATCTCAAGGTTAATAGAGAGCTGAAAGCTGAAATAGCTGAGCTAAGAACACAACTAGCTGAGCAAGCTAAAACAGTATCAGAACAGGGAAACAAAATAGATGAACTCCAGAAAACAGTAGAGGGCAGAGAGAATAGAATCAATGAGGCTGAAGACAGAATTAGCAAGATCGAGGATGAATTAGAGACAACTAAAAAAGAAGTAAGAGATCTCAAAAAGAGACTAAGAGATGCTGAAAACAACAACAGAGACCTATGGGATGACTTCAAAAGAAATAATATACACATTATTGGCCTATTGGAAGAGAGGGAGGGAGAGGAAGAAAGCATTCTTCAGGCCATAATAGCTGAGAACTTCTCTAGTCTAGACAACATCAAAGACATAGAGGTTCAAAAAGCCTAGAGGGTCCCAAACAGAATTAACCCAGACTTAAAGACACCAAGACACATCATATTTAGCATGGAAAGGAATAAGGATAGGGCAAGGATCCTGAAGGCTGCAAGAGAAAAACACAGAGCTACCTACAAAAAAAAAAAACCCATAAGATTAGCAGCAGACTTCTCCACACAAACACTACAGGCCAGAAGAGAATGGCAAGATACCTATCGAGTGCTCAATGAGAAAGGCTTTCAACCAAGAGTGTTGTTAAAATTTCGGACGTCTCCAGCTGGCCAGGTTGGCTTCACGGGCGGGTAACAGAGACGCGGAGACAACGGCTGGGCAGGGAAGCTGAATTTCTTTATTCAGGAACAACGATTCATAAATCTGTAACTCAGGAACTCTCCAACTCTGGCACTCCCCGAACTCTCTCTCCAACTCTCGAACTCTGGAACTCTGGTGGGGTCCCTAGGGGCGGGGCCAAGCGGGCCCGAGAAATTAACAGGACTGATGCAATTCTCTTGGAGGGGGAGAACTACCCAATGTAAAGCATACAACAATTCCCCCTTTTCTTTTAAATGACTATAGTATCAAGGGTGTGGGGTGAACAGAAACATATATAACAAAAACCAGCATGTTGCCAAGGGAAGGCCTGAGGGGGCCATATCTGCCTCTGTGGGCTAAACTTTATCAGCTTAAAAAAAAAAACATTTCTTGCCTCTGGGGGGCGTACCTGTCTCGACGGACATTTGCATGGGGGCGGGGAACGGCCTAGAGTCCCAAAGGCAGCTGGCTGCAACTTACTTACTATGAAACAAAACTTGTTATTAGCATATCTACTGCACGATCCAACGTTTCTAATAGAGAAGGAATTTGAGACTTTTACATATCAACAACATCTTTTAACCTTTTGTTACATCCATTCAAGATGGAGACACACCCTAGGTGTGGGCCGGAGAGGAAACCTCAGGCATGAGAATAATTAGCATAGCCATTGTGCGATCTACCATTTCTAATAGAGAAGGTAGTGGAGAGTTTTACATATCAACAAGTCTATTTAACCTTTTGTTTAGACTAACTTAGTTAAAATATATTGATTGTTAACTAATTTTTACCTTAGACTTTAAATGTAAGTTAATTTTATCTTTATGAGAATTATGTTGACAACCTTTTTCATTTAACTTTGTCTAGTAAGAATTTAGCCTTAAAGTTACTGTTTACCAAACTTTAAACATACACATAAACAGGAGAGAAACCTTTGTTACGAAGACATGTCATTTTAAACACGAATTTAAATCTATACTGTCTTAGTTGTTGGGGGGGGGGGGTTTCACCATCCGGAGGTGGCTTCCCGCGCAGCTCCACTTTTAGGAATTGCAGGTTGTGATCTCTGCACAAATCTCTGCGTACTCCAGCTTGTCTGCCTTCAGACCGGACGGCAGCTGGAGATCTCGTGTGCCCAGTTTCGGCAGGGAGCCCGGGGGTCCGGGAGGCCCGGGATGGTTCCAGAATTTATAGCAAGAGGGCAGGCAGGCCATCTTTGTAGAAGGCATGGGCCTAGGTGCCCAGGGGTGGCGGCCATGATAGGCCGCTGCGGCCCTGCCCCATGGCCCTGACATGTCTGCTGCCCTGTTCGCAGTGGCCGAGCAGCGTGGAGGGATCACGCGTCCAGTGCCCTGCGCCACGCGGTGGAGAGCCGGCTCCTGTGGGCTGGCCTCGGGCTCTTGCGTGTTGGCCTCGGGCTCCAGGGGCTCTTGTGTGCTGGCGTTGGCCTCCTGCGGGCTGCGAGGCTGCGGGCGCGGTGCGCGGGGTTGTCTAGGCGCAGCCGGCTGGCTGGCTGTTTAACCAGGTGGAAACAGCAGCTCCGCGCCTCGCCTCCCACCCGCTGGCTCTTCCCGCTGGCTGTTCTGAGTTCGCCCGAGCAAATGGGAACCACAGAGTGGTCCAGAGATAAATGTTCCAGAAACAGCAAAACAGTCTCGTGAAGAAAGAGCAGAGGCCTTTGGAGATCTCTTCACAAGCAGAAGAGAAGGCCATAGTGCATAGGTAGCCAAATTGTCTTTACTTATCTGAGAGATGCGCAGGTCAGGTCCACGTGGGTGCCATTTGTTGTTAAAATTCGGAGACTCTAGCTGGCGGGTCTAGCTTCGTGGTGGTGAACAGAGACGCGGAGACAACGGCTGGGCAGGGAAACTGTATTTCTTTATTCAGGAACAACGATTCATAAACTAAGAGAAACTAATTGTATTCTTCAAACTACTGTATTCTTCTAGACTGTCATTCAGACTAGATGGAGGCATCAAAACCTTCTCAAACAAGCAACAATTGAAAGAATCAACTGTCACCAAGCCTGAAGTTCTGAAAGGCCTTCTATAAACAGTCAGACCACCATAAATATGCCATATATCAGAACACTCTAAAACTCTACAAGAATGGCATTAAAATATCTTCAATCTATGATGTCAATAAATTTCAACAGCCTGAATTCACTTATTAAAAGGCACAGAGTAGGAAGATGGATCAGAAAATACAACCCAACAATATGATGTCTACAGTAAACCCACCTAACTCAACAAGACAAACACAAATTCAAAGTGAAAGGATGGAAAACTATTATACAAGCCAATGACTCACCAAAAAGGGCAGGACCAGCTATTCTCATATCTGACATGATAGACTTTAAAATAAATAAAATTCAAAAAGATAGGAATGGACACTAAATGCTCAGTGGATCAATCAATAATTATAATTAGTAATAATTATTAATTACTACTAATAATTGTTACTAATAATAATTAGTAACAATTAATAACATCTATGCACCCGATGAGAAGACACCTAAATACATCAAACATTTACTGAAAGAGCTACAGCAATATATTAACAGCAACACAGTCCTAGTAGAGGACTTCAACACCCCACTCTCTCAACCTGACAGATGAGCCAGGCAAAAAATCTATAAAAAAATGAGGGAGCTAAATGAGGAGGTAGATAACTAGAACTATTGGACAGTTTCAGAATCATCCACCCCAAGAAGCTGAAATACACACTCTTCTCAAGTCCACATGAGTCATTCTCAAGGGTATGTTAGGTCATTCTCCAGACCATATGTTAGGCCACAAAGACAGCATCAGCAAATTCAAGAGCATTGAAGTCATCCCAAGCATCCATCTTCTCAGACCACAGTGGAATTAAACTAACACTTAACAATCAACAAAAGATTAGTAATAGTCCCAAAATGCAGAAGCTCAATAGTACACTACTTAACAACTACTGGGTCAAAGAGGAAATAAAGGAAGAAATCAAAATGTTTCAAGAGTTCAATGAAAATGAAGACATAAGCTTGTTATCAAGATAATTGGGACACAGCTAAGGCAGTACGGAGAGGGAAGTTCATAGCTAAACAAGCACACATTAGGAAACAAGAAAAAACATAAAATAAACAACCTGATTGCACACCTTAAAGACCTTAAAGACCTAGAAGAAGAACAAAAGAACCCTAAAGCAACCAGAAACACAGAAATAACTAAAGTTAGGAAAGAAATAAATAACATTGAATATAAGAAAGCCATACAAGGGAGTCGGGCGGTGGCGCAGTGGGTTAAGAGCACGTGGCGCAAAGCGCAGGGACAGGCATAAAGATCCCGGTTCGAGCCCCCGGCTCCCCACCTGCAGGGGAGTCGCTTCACGGGCGGTGAAGCAAGTCTGCAGGTGTCTATTTTTCTCTCCCCTCTCTATCTGTCTTCCCCTCCTCTCTCCATTTCTCTCTGTCCTATCCAACAACAAAGCAACATCAACAATGGCAATAATAACCGCAACGAGGCTGCAATAACTAGGGCAACAAAAAGGGGGAAAAATGGCCTCCAGGAGCGGCGGATTCATGGTGCAGGCACAGAGCCCAGCAATAACACTGGAGGAGGAAAAAAAAAAAAGAGGGGGTCAGGCAGTGGCGCAGCGGGTTAAGCGCATGTGGCGCAAAGCGCAAGGACCGGCGTAAGGATCCCGGTTCGAGCCCCCAGCTCCCCACCTGCAGGGGGGTCGCTTCACAGGCGGTGAAGCAGGTCTGCAGGTGTCTCACTTTCTCTCCCCCACTCTGTCTTCCCCTCCTCTCTCCATTTCTCTCTGTCCTATCCAACAACGAATAGCGTCAACAAGGGCAATAATAATAACCACAACGAGGCTACAACAACAAGGGCAACAAAAGGGGGGGAAAATGGCCTCCAGGAGCAGTGGATTCGTGGTGCAGGCACCGAGCCCAGCAATAACCCTGGAGGGAAAAAAATATATACATATTAAAAAAAAAAGAAAGAAAGAAAGCCATACAAAAGATCAACAAAAGTAAATGTTGATTCTTCGAAAGAGTAAACAAAATTGACAAAGCTTTAGCCAGACTCACAAAACAAAAAAGGGAGAAGACCCAAATAAATTGGATTGTAAATGAAAGAGGAGATATCACAACAGATACCGCAGAAATTCAACATATCATGCAAGGCTTCTATGAACAACTATATGCCACCAAGCTAGAGAACCTGAAGAAATGGACGATTTCCTAGATACCTACCAACTTCCAAAATTAAATAAAGAGGAACTAGATAACATGAGCAGGCCCATCACAGCTAACAAAACTGAAACAGTTATCAAAAGACTTCCCAAAAATAAAAGTCCTGGACCAGATGGTTTTACAAATGAATTCTACAAAACCTTCAAAGAAGAACTAATACCTCTACTTTTAAAAGTCTTCCAGAAGTTTGAAGACACAGGTATACTCCCTTCTAGCTTCTATGAAGCCAACATCACTCTGATACCAAAAGTAGACAAGGACACAACCAAAAAGAAAACTACAGACCAATATCTCTGATGAACATAGATGCTAAAATATTAAACAAAATTCTAGCCAACCATATACAGCAGTATATTAAAAAGATTGTCCATCATGACCAAGTGGGGTTTATCCCAGGCATGCAAGGTTGGTTTAATATAGGTAAATCAATCAACATGATCCACCACATGAAAAAAAGCAAGACCAAAACCACATGGTCATATCAATAGATGCAGAGAAAGCCTTTGACAAAATACAGTTTCCCTTTATGATCAAAATGCTACAAAAAATGGGAATAGATGGAAAATTTCTGAAAATAGCGGAGTCTCTATATAGCAAACCTACAGCTGACATCATACTCAATGGTGAAAAACTGGAAGCATTTCTACTCAGACCAGGTACTAAACAGGGCTGCCCACTATCACCATTACGATTCAACATAGTTTTGGAAGTCCTTTCCATAGCAATCAGGCAGGAGCAAGGAATTAAAGGTATACAGATTGGAAGAGAAGAAGTCAAACTCTCCCTATTTGCAGATGACATGATAATATACATAAAAAAACCTAAGGAATCCAGCAAGAAGCTTTTGGAAATCATCAAGCAATACAGTAAGGTGTCAGGCTAAAAAATTAACATTCAAAAGTCAGTGGCATTCCTCTATGCAAACATCAAGTTAGAAGAAGATGAAATCCAGAAATCAACTCCTTTTACTATAGCAACAAAAACAGTATACTATCTAGGAATAAACTGAACCAAAGAAGTGAAAGATGTGGATACTGAAAAGTATGAGTCACTACTCAACGAAATTGAAAAAGACACAAAGAAGTGGAAAGATATTCCCTGTTTATGGGTTTGAAGAATTAACATTATCAAAATGAATATACTACCCAGAGTCATATACAAATTTAATGCTATCCCCATCAACCATATTTTTTAGGAGAATAGAACAAATGCTACAAATGTTTTTTGGAACCAGAAAAGACCTAGAAATAATTGCCAAAACAATCTTGAGAAAAAAGAACAGAACTGGAGGCATCACAATCCCAGATCTCAAGTTGTATTATAGGGCCATTGTCATCAAAACTGCTTGGTACTGGAACATGAATAGACACACTGACCAGTGGAATAGAATCGAGAGCCCAGAAGTAAGCCCCCACACCTATGGACATCTAATCTTGACAAAGGTGCCCAGACTATTAAATGGGAAACGCAGAGTCTCTTCAGCAAATGATGTTGGAAAAAATGGGTTGAAACATGCAGAAGAATGAAACTGAACCACTGTATTTCACCAAATACAAAAGTAAATTCCAAGTGGATCAAGGACTTGGATGTTAGACCAGAAACTATCAGACACTTAGAGGAAAATATTGGCAGAATTCTTTTCCGCAAAAATTTTAAAGATATCTTCAATGAAACAAATCCAATTACAAAGAAGACTAAGGCAAGTATTAACCTATGGGACTACAGCACATTAAAAAGCTTTTTCACAGCAAAAGAAACCACTACCCAAACCAAGAGACCCCTCACAGAATGGGAGAAGATCTTTACATGCCATACATCAGACAAGAGTTTAATAACCAAAATATATAAAGAGCTTACCAAACTCAACAACAAGAAAACAAACACCCTCATCCAAAAATGGGGAAAGGACATGGACAGAATATTCACCACAGAAGAGATCCAAGAGGCTGAGAAACACATGAAAAAATGCTCCAAGTCTTTTATTGTCAGAGAAATGTAAATAAAGACAATAATGAGATACTATTTGACTCCTGTGAGAATGTCATACATCAGAAAATTTAACAGCAGCAAATGCTGGAGAAGTTGTGGGGTCAAAAGAACCCTGCTTCACTGCTGATGGGAATGTAAATTGGTCCAACCCCTGTGAAGAACAGTCTGGAGAACCCTCAGAAGGTTAGAAATGGACCTACCCTATGATCCTGCAATTCCTCTCCTGGGAATATATCCTAAGGAACCCAACACACCCATTCAAAAAGATCTGTGTACACATATGTTCTTAGCAGCACAATTTGTAATAACCAAAACCTGCAAGCAACCCAGGTGTCTAACAACAGATGAGTGGCTGAGCAAGTTGTGGTTTATATACACAATGGAATACTGCTCTGCTATTAAAAACGGTGACTTCACCATTTTCAGTCCATCTTGGATGAAGCTTGAAGATATCATGGTAAGTGAAATAAATCAGAAACAGAAGCATGATTATGGGATGATCTCACTCTCAGTCAGAAGTTGAAAAACAAGATCAGAAGAGAAAACACAAGTAGAACCTGAACTGGAGTTGGTGTATTGCACCAAAGTAGGACTCTGGGGTAGGGGTGTGGGGGAGAGTACAGGTCCAAAAAGGATGACAGAGGACCTGGTGGGGATTGTATAGTTATGTGGAAAACTGAGAAATGTTATGCATGTACAAACTATTGTAATTACTGTTGAATGTAAAGCATTAATCCCCCAATAAAGAAATTAAAAAATATATATTGTCCACAGAGTAAAAAGTGAACACACAGAATGCATGAAAATATCTGCATAGGTTAAAATGAAGGAAGCATAAAGATATATGCACAAGTCCCAACTGCATAAGTCATTCAGTTCTATAACAACTCCTTGTAACTCTCTTAAAGGTTACAATGAGTTAAATAATTCAGGCAGGAACAATTTCTCTGGCTGTGAACTACAAGGCAAGGAAACACAGAAGCATAGACTGGATTCCCTGCCACAATTAGGTCAGGGATCACATCTTTCTCTCTCTTCTAAAACCATAATAATCTACCACTTGTAGGTTCCCACCACTGCAGACATAATTTGTGGAATGACAACTTAAAATCATGTGTGAATCATCTCCAGTCAATAATCTATTCATGTCTGCCAACCTAACAGCTCAAATATGGGAACAAGCTAGTTCTAAGCACATCCTCCTATTGCTGGTTACTGCTACTCTGTTTCACATCACTCAGTAAAAGTTTAGGGCCCAAGAATGTTTGCTTTCTTCACTTTTTTCATTTGATTTGACAGGAATTATCTAGAAACCAAATATTAAGACTTCAGGATAGTCCTAGTCTATTAATGAGTCTTTAAAAAAAAAATCCTAATGCCACTACTATGTTTATAACTGGAGAAACAGTCTCAGAAGAGGCATTCCAACTCTAATTAAAACAGCACTGTCCCAGGGCTCCCACTTCATTTTAATTTATATTAAAATAATTTAGGAGAGCTATTCAATATATTGAATGTCTGCCTTAAATCTGACTGTATTTTCTCACTTTGATAATCCACAAGGCTTGAGATGGATAATGTTCTGAGGGAAAAAGACAAGTTCCAAATTACCAACATAAGTGGCACAGTTTCAAAACACCAAAGAAACTACTTTCTAAAATGAGATTATGCTGTACTTAAGCTATTTAAGAGATGGACTGCTAAAAGATTTCTGCCCATCAATAACTATGCTGGTGGAACTAATCAAAATAGTAAGAATAGCATCTATTTGCAAACCAATTTTAATCAATGTGGAAGAGAGAGAACTCACATAGCTTCTCATTCAATTAGGGCTACCATCTGAGATACACAAAAGGTTTTAAGTATTTCCATGCCATCTTCTACTTTACTCAAAGTCCTCTGGGTTGCTCTTTGGTTTTCTTTTGATGCCACTTCCTCAGTCTCAGCTTCTTTACTGCACTTATCACTGCCAAACAATATACTATACTTGCTATTTTTACTGTTTAATGTCGACCTCTCCCACCAGAATATCCATCATCACCACATCAGGAGTTCTGGGTGTCTACTTCTGTAGCTCAGCACCACCAATGCAAGCCACAAATGTGAACCACATGTGTAACTTTTAACTTTCTAACAGTCACATACTTAAAAATAAATAGGTCAAATTAATGTTAGTAGTAGTTGAACCAATCTAACATAGCCCAGTAAATGGTTCAATATGTGATCAATATCAAAAAAATTATTAATGTCATATCTTAAAATCTTTTTTGTATCATTGGTTGATACATTTAAAGCTGGTATTTTAAACTCACAGCAACTTACACAAGCTACATTTTCAAGTAATTTACAGCCACACAAAACAGTGACTACTATATAAGACAGCACAGGTCTGTGACATGTCTCACAACACTACAGTAAATTTTCCTAAAGGGAACAGTTGATCTGTAGATCAAGGAAACTATAATATGCTTTCCTGCATATTCTGTTTGCTCTTGTTCAGAATGGCCTTGTATTTATTAACTTACTTTTCAATTCAGTGGAATAAACAACTGAGTCTTTGATCTACTACTTTCAGATTTACCTTGTTCTTGCTACCAAAACTAGAGGGAAGTTAAAAGACCTTTCAGGACAAGGTACAATTGCTGTATGAGCGAGACCTCTAAAAAGAAAAAGAAAAATCTCTTAAAATAATGGTTCAACAGAAATTACAAAGAGGGAGTCAGGCGGTAGTACAGCGGGTTAAGCACACGTGGCACAAAGTGCAAGGACTGGTCAGGATCCCAGTTCAAGCCCCCGGCTCCCCACCTGCAGAGGAGTGGCTTCACAGGCAGTGAAGCAGGTCTGCAGGTGTCTCTCTGTCTCTCTTCCTCTCTATCTCCCCCTTCTCTCTCAATTTCTCTGTCTCTATCCAATAACAAATAAATAAAGTTTAAAAAAAGAATTTCTTTTAAAAAAAAGAAATTACAAAGAAAAATATCTGACAGCATGCTATCTTCCACATATTAAAATAATGCTATGAAATGCAAATTTGTGCAAGTGCTGTTGGAATTGTTTCTCTGATTACTCACTCAATATCCACAGAAAGAGATTCCTATTGCTCCTCCCACACTATCTTGCTTATTAGTCCCTTTGTGATCAATGATCTGCCTTTGCCAGATGGCTGGTCTGAGTTTAAAGCACAATTTGAGACCTGAGAACAGAGCAAAGCTAAATGATCTCCCCAGGAACTGAACCAGTGACCTCGACCTCATTAACTCTAGAAGACAGTTAACCCATCACAAATATGGCTAGGCAGCTGGTATCATGGTGAATCAAGAAAGTACACTAGAGGGAGTTAGGCGGTAGCATATATAGTGTGAAGCAGAAGGACTGGAGCAAGAACTCCTGTTCCAGCCCCCAGCTCCTCACCTGCAGAGGAGGGAGGGATCGCTTTTCAAGCAGCGAAGCAGGTCTGCAGGTGTCTATCTTTCTCTCCCCCTCTGTCTTCCCCTCCTCTCTCAACTTCTCTATGTCCTATCCAACAACAACAGCAACAATGGGAAAAAATGACCTCCAGGAGCAGTGGATTCATAGTGCAGGCACCAAGCCCCAGTGATAACACTGGAGGCAAAAAAAAAAAAAAAAAATACACGACAATATTATGGTGATACTTTGCTAGAGAAAAGGCTACATGGTATTTATTACCAACTTTTCAAAATGAAGAAAATCCTGGATACAACCCAGGACAAAAAGGAATTCACCAGCCATGTCACGGCAACTTGTGAATCTGTCATAGCTTCCCTGAGAACACCAGCTGCAGCCCCCACCTACAATTTTAAATTTCTTTGACAGTGGGGATCTGGAGGGTCACTCTTACTAAGAGTAATCTAGAGCCACAGCTTCGCTTCCATTTTTCCTATTGAGGAACTTGTGGATTACCAATTATATACAAGATTATTAAACGACTATATCTTGAATCCAGTTTATCCCAGATCTTAATAATACCCATGTTTCTCTGCTTCTGGATCCTTCCCTCCCACCCACCTCTCTGTCAACCAAGTCTCTCCTATATCAAGTCTCTCCTATATCAAGTCTCTCCTATATCAAGTCTCTCCTATATGGGGTGAAGCCAGTAGAACTCAACCCTGGTTTGAAAAAAAAAAAATCAACACCTTTTTAGCATATGTCCTTCCTTTCTTGCTAGTGAGAAAATCAGCCCTTATCAGCTGCTATATATGCTTAAAGTCAGTTACAGTAACCTCCCTTTGGTAAGCTGAAGTCTTGTCATCTGATTTAAATATTTCCTAAGATGGGCTGGGGAGGCTGCACAGCAGTATAGCACTGGACTTGCAAGCATGAAGTCCTAAGTCTCATTCCTGGCACCATATATGCCAGAGTGATGCTCAGATCTCTTTTCCCCTTGTAAAATAAATAAAACAAAGCTTTAAAAAATTAAAGTGCTTTAACAACCAGGAAAATAATTCAACTGGTAGAGCACAGGACTTGCATGGCTGAGGCCTCCAGTCTGACCCCCTATGATGCTTGTGCTTTGGCTTCTGTATGTTAAATCACTCCTCCCCCCCGCCTTCCTCTGCCTCAATAAATAAAAATAATCTTTATTTCCCCACATGTGTCGAGGATGAAGTTTTGTGTCTTTTCCTCATTTAATACTTAACATAGCACCAGTTTCAGAGGCAACTTTATTGAAATTACTTGAAAATTTTCACAAATCGGGCCAGCAAGTTAGCTCACTTGGATAATGGCCTGTGGTTGAGCCTGGCCCCTGCTGCACTGAAAGAAACTGTGATACTGTAGTGTCTTTCTCTCTGTCTCTCTTATCTCTCTCTACCTGAACAAGTTGGCCTGGAACAGTAAAAACCCAATGATGACCAAAAAAAATTTTGACATTTAAATGAAACCACACAAACTTTTTAAATTATTTATTTATTTATTTATTTGTCTGCAGGGTTATTGCCGGGGCTCAGTGCCTGCACCACAAATCCACTGCTCCTCGAGGCCATTTTTCCCTTTTGTTACCCTAGTTGCTTTACCATTGTTGTGGTTATTATTGTTGTTGTTATTGATGTCGTGGTTGTTGGATAGGACAGAGAGAAATGAAGAGAGGAGGGGAAGACAAAGAGGGAGAGAGAAAGACAGACACCTGCAGACCTGCTTCACTGCCTATGAAGCGACTCCCCTGCAGGTGGGGAGGCGGGGGCTGGAACCAGGATCCTTATGCCAGTCCTTGCACTTTGTGCCACGTGTGCTTAACGCACTGCACTACCACCCAACTCCAATCTTTCTATTTTTATTTTTATTGCATACTTATTTATTATTGGATAGAGACAGAGAGAAGTTGAGAGGGGATAAGGAGATAGAGAGGGAGAGAGACAGAGAAACACTTGCAGCCCTGCTTCACCACTTGTAAAACTTTCCTCTCCTGTATATAGGGACCAGGGGCTTGAATCGGGTTTTTTCACACTATAATGCCAGCCTTCAACCAGGTGCACCACTGCCTGGCCATCCTCACACAAACTTTCTAGAATATAAAAGCTATTACATATGGTTACTCTGTTTGACTTCCTAAATATTTCTGATGCATTCACATTTTTTAACACTTTTGCTTAATATTATTCTTTTGCCAGGACACTGGCTTATGGTAGTACTGGAAACTAAATGCAAGACTTCAAGGATCAGGCATGAAAGTCTTTTGCAATGAATACTATGCTATCTTGCAGGTCCTTAGTAATTTTTATTTCCACAGTTATTTAAGATAAACTTTTAGTTTCTGGATTTAAGAGTCTGTAATACTGCACTTCTCATATATCTGTAGAAATCACACATGAATATAAACATAATATATATACCTGCCTCAAAGCAATTAGTACAAGTAAATAAACTGATTTTGTTATTCTCATCTCTAAAATTTTTCACATATGAATAATAGCAGTAGGGTTGATAAAACAGCTCACATGAGTAGTATGTCTGGTTAATGCACACAACCCAGGCTGCAGCCCAGCCCCCACTGCAGTGGAGGGAGCTTCAGGACTGCAGTATCCCCTCTCTCATTTTGTCTCACTGTCTCTGTCTCTGTTTGTCTCTATCTGGGAAAAAAGTCTGCTTGAAGCAGGAAGCCCCAATGACAGAAAGAAAAAAAAAGTAATATAAAATGTAATGGTAGTAAAATGAATATACTAACCATAGAGACTATTCAAAAAATGTGAAAGGTTTTTGATGTTCACAAAAACTATACTAACCCATTAAGGGTCAAGTGCTAAAGGGATAAATGTAAGCCTGCCAGACCCCACCCACCAGACACTCTACTGTTCTGGCATTCTGGCAGAGTGATTTCTCCTCTTAATTTCATATATATTATATATATATATATATATAATATGTGTATATATATATATAATATGTGTGTATATATATATATATATATATATAGAGAGAGAGAGAGAGAGAGAGAGAGAGAGAGAGAGGAGTAATACAGTACTGTTCCACCATTCACAGAACGTCCCCTGGAGTCAGACACGGTGTTCCCATGTGATGCCAAGTGCTCAAACATTCACGGTCCTCGTTCATGGTAAAGTGTATACCAGGTGAGCTATCTCACGGCCTCAAACTCTGATTTTTAAATTGTCAGCTTTGAGGCCAGGAAATAACTCATCCAGTAGAGCACACATTTTATCCTTTTCAAGGAACTGGTTTCAAGCCCCCAACCATCGCATGGGAACACCAAAGCAAAGGGGAAGCTTCACCAGCACTGGAGTGTGGAGTGGTACTACGGTGTCCCACCCCTCTCTGTCTCTCACCTTCTATCTGGCAGGTGGAATTACATAGGCACAAAGCTCCAGAGAAACCCTGGTGGTAAAAAAAAAAAAAATCTGTTCTGAAATATTCAACAAATATATGGTTTAAACATATAGTTAAAATATTAAAGCTCCATGCACACAGAAGCTGTAATGCAAAAGCAGGGGTGTGTTTATGTATCTTTAAGTACTTGTAAGACACATTCCTACCCTGTATCCTCTCTTCTCCTCCAAGCCACTCATGACAACATTACTACTTCCATATGTACCTCTCCTTTGCCTCCTCTCTCTGGGTGCTGATGAAGCTGGAGTTCAAAGCCCTCTTAACTTCTTCCTCCTATCACTTCTCCCCCACTGGGAGTATGGATTAAGGTTGTTTTGGGGGTGCAAAGGGTAGGAGTTCTGGCATCTATAATTGCTTCTCCACTGGACGTGAGCATTGATTGACAGGTTGATCCATATCCCCAGCCTGTTTCTATCCTTCCCCAGTGGGCCAGTCTCTGGTTCTCTCTTCTTTCTCATTAATAAACATCTTTTTAATATCTATTTGTATATTATAAGTACCTTTATCTCTTCTTTTCTTTCTGGTTTGTTTTTCATCACTAGGACTTCACTGGTCCAGGCTGATTTTCTCAGATAGAGAAAAGGGAAGAAACAATGAAGTTTCCTTCAGTGTAATGGGGGCCAGGCCTGAACCTGGCTCACATGCATGGCAACCAGTACTTTATTCAAGTTAGTAATTTTGCCAGCCTCTTTTACTTCCTCAAGCCAATTCTTCTCCTCCTCCTCCACCTCCTTCTTTTTTTAAAAAAAAAGAGAGAAAGAGGGGTGATGGAAAGTCAGAGAGAAGAAACACTACACCACCATTTTGATCTCTACAAAGCCTCCCCTGGTGCTGTCCATGGTGCTCCCATGTGGTGCTGAGCCTTGAACCTAGGGTCTCATACACTGCAAAGAGTATGCTCTACTAATGAGCATCTCCCGGAACCTATAGATATTATGTATGCATATGTATCTTTCAGACAGTCTTTCCCTGCACTTGCATTGTCATGAGCATAACCCAGGTATGAAAGCCTGGTCCCCCACCACCACACTGAAGGAAGCTTCAGTGGTGTTGTGTCTTTTTCCTTTCTCTCATTTAATTAACTAAATTCGTTCATTTGTTTTCTTACCAGGACTATTAGTGGGGCTTGTGCCTACACAATGACTCCACCATTCCAGCGATTATTTTCCCCTTTTTCTTTCTGATAGACACAGAGAAACAGAGAATGAAGTAGAAAGGGAGAAAGAGGACACCTGCAGCACTGCTTCACCACTCCTGCCCTCCTGCAGGTGAGAACCAAGGGGTTGAACCTAGGTCCTTGCACATGGTAATGTGTGTGCTCTATTGGATGCACCCCTGCCTAGTCCCTCTCTCTGTCTCTAGGTCTCTGTCTTTTTCTATCTGAGAAACTCGGCCTGGAACAGAAAAGCCCAAGTGACAACCCTCCACCAAAAAAAAAAAAAAAAAAAAGTTTCTCCTTACTGACTTTTTTTTTTTTCCCAATCAGGGTTATTGCTGAGACCCAGTGTCAGCACCCACCACTCCAGGTAGCCATTTCCTTCTCTCTCTCTCTCTCTCTATCTCTCTCTCTGTGTGTGTGTGTGTGTGTGTGTGTGTGTGTGTGTCTGTCTGTCTGTCTGTCTGTCTCTGACAGAAAGAAATTGAAAGGGGCAAGGAGATAGGAAAATAGAAAGATAATAGACTCTTGAAGATCTTCTACACTGCTCATGAAGCATTTTCCATGCAGGTGGGGAGTGAGGGTTCAAACTCTGGTCCCTGTACATAGTAACCTGTGTACTTAGCTGGGTGTGCCAGCTCCTGGCCCACTTTACTAGCTTTTTTTTTCTTTACTGAAGTAACAGACTTATATTTTTGTGTATGTTTCATGATTTTCTCATACCTCTTCAAAAGTAAGTCCTGAAAATATTTTTTAAAGGAAATAGCAAAAACTTGAAATTAAAATAGTGCTAAAATTTAATGAACCATTGCAAAGAGCTGAAAACAAAAGCAATTAATATGGCATTTAATAGTCATTTCTTACAAGTACTCTACAAAATAAATTAGCTTCATTGCCTGGTGACTTTGAGACAAATCAATAGACTATAAAGTACTATTTGTAGCTCTTAAGGCTTCATTTGTGCCTTAACAGAAGTCAATATTTGTTCATAATGAAGTCTTTTCATAGTTACACAGCTATTTCATGTCTCTCCCGAAGATATATTAGACCTTTGGGTGTTTGAGAATACTGGCCAGTTAATTAACTCAGTCATTGATTGACTGATGACAGAGCTGAGACATCATTCCAAAATATGTACATCAAAACCCAGCAAAAATAAAAATGGATTCCAAGTTTATCCTTGTACTCTTTCAACTAAGTTGAAACTTCTTCTAATGGGTCCATTCAAAGGAAAACACAGAAATTGCACTACAATGGATAAATACTCACAGTATCATTCAAATTTACTTAAAAGAAGTCCTGTTGTTGTCTCCTGGACACCAATCAAGGGGAGATGAGAGGTTGTGCCAATGTGTTAAAGATTATGCTGTAAACTAAGCCTCCAGGGGTTCGGGCAGTAGCGTGGTTAAGTGCATGTGGCAAAAGCACAAGGACCGGCATAAGGATCCTGGTTGGAGGCCCCTGGCTCCCCACCTGCAGTGAAGCAGGTCTTCAGGTGTCTTTCTCTCCCCTTCTCTGTCTTACCTTCCTCTCTCCACTTCTCTCTGCCCTATCCAACAACGACAGCAACAATAATAATTAGAACAATAAAACAACAAGGGCAACAAAAGGGAATAAGTAAATATTTTAAAAAAAAAAGAATAGGAAAGCTATCAGGGGAGAGGATGGGATATGGAATTCTGATGGTGGGAATTGTGTGGAGTTGTACCCCTCTTATCCTATGGTTTTGTCAATGTTTCCCTTTTATACATAAAAACTTTTACAAAAGCAAACTATCAGTTAAAAAAGAAAAAGAAGTGATACTCAGATGCCACATATGAAGGTGAAGAGAAAAGCAGACACCTTTAGGTCAAATAAAACTCTGTTAACCCTTCAGCTTCATTACTCGGGTGAGACCTTTCCTTTTATAGTACACTCTAATTTCATCTCAGGTGGTTCACTTTCTAACAAAGTCCCATAACCTAGATATACACCAGTTTCTGTGAGAGAGAGAGCTTATGTTCACACGTATCCATAAACTACTGCAAAATATATACCTGAAAGCAGAAGTACACTAGAGTTTGCAGTGAGTACCTCCCTAACACTTCCTCTCCACTATTCCAAGCTTTGGGTCCATGATTGCTCAACAATTTGTTTGGCTTCGTATGTTAACTCTCTTTTCAATCACCAGGTTCCAGATGCCATCAGGATGCTGGCCAGGCTTCCCTGGATTGAAGACCCCACCAATATGTCCTGGAGCTCAGCTTCCCCAGAGACACACCCTACTAGGGAAAGAGAGAGGCAGACTGGGAGTATGGACCGGCCAGTCAACGCCCATGTTCAGCGGGGAAGCAATTACAGAAGCCAGACCTTCTACCTTCTGCAACCCTCAATGACCCTGGGTCCATGCTCCCACAGAGATAGAGAATGGGAAAGCTATCAGGGGAGGGGGTGGGTTATGGAGATTGGGTGGTGGGAATTGTGTGGAGTTGTGCCCCTCCTTCCCTATGGTTTTGTTAATTAATCCTTTCTTAAATAAAAATAAATAAATAAATAAAATAAAACTCTGTTAATATTGAATGAATTTGCTTCATCTCTAACTTTATGACCTTTGGCAAGTTAATAAAAGCCCTTTGAGTCTAGTTTCAATTATCAAATGGAAACATAAGACCAACTTAGAGCACTTTATGAATACTCAATTAGATGACATACAGACAGCACAGAAAATAGACCAGTCAAGACTCAATGCCTGTGGTCCGGGAGGTGGCGCAGCGGATAAAGCATCGGATTCTCTAGCATGAGGTCCTAAGTTCAATCCCTGGCAGCATATGAACCAGGAAGATGTCTGGTTCTTTCTCTCTCTCCTCTTATCTTTCTCATTAATAAATAAATAAATAAAATATTTTTTAAAAATACTCAATGCCTGAACTAGACCTACAAATACTCAACACATGACTGTAATTACTAAGACATATCTAAGAACTTCCTTCTTTTTAATTTAATGTTAAAATTCCAACTGATGTTAAAAATTATTAGAAGGAACATTAAAATATCTAATAACTGGAGCTAGGTGGTGGCACACTTGGTTGAGTGCACACGTTACCATGTTGCAAGAACCACAAGCCCCGGGTCTCTACCTGCAGGGTGGAAGTTTCACAAGTGATGAAGCAGTGCTGCAGGTGGCTCTTTTCTCTCTCCCTATCTCCCCACTCCCTTCTCAATTTATCTCCGTCCTATCAAGTATAAGAAAAGAATAAATGAGAAAAATTTTCAATTAACAAAATCTTCTTTAAATCACTTAGTCTGACTACCCTTTATGTTCTTTTGAAGCTATAGGTCCGAACAAATTAATTGAATGTGAAATTATTTGGTGGCCTTTAACAAGAATTTCTAGATAGAATAGGATAAAAATGTATTGCATGGGAGTCAGGCGGTAGCACAGTGGGTTAAGCGCATGTGGCACAAAGTGCAAGGACTGGTGTAAGGATCCTGGTTCGACCCCTCGGCTCCCCACCTGCAAGGGCGTCGCTTCACCTGCAGGTCTGCAGGTGTCTATCATTCTCTCCCCCTCTGTTTTCCCCTCCTCTCTCCATTTCTCTCTGTCCTATACAACAACGACGACATCAGTAACAACAACAAGGGCAACAAAAGGGAATAAATATTTTTTTAAAATGTATTGCAGAGGAAGTCTGTGCATTAGTCTGTAATTTTTTATTTAGCATATTTTTAATGTTTCTAAATATTAGATCACAATGTCAAACACATCTCTTCCTGTGCACCACCCTCAAAAAGCAGAAAAGCCACTGGTGCACTTAATAGTAATAAGAATAACAATACCTAGCTGACAAAGAATGCCTACTTTGTGTTAAATAGCAAACTATAAGCATGTACATTATTTCATTTGCTCTTTCCCCAAATCTTGTAAAGTAGGTGTTGTTATTTCTACCATTTTACAGATGTATAAAGTTGAGACATAGGTTAAGTCACTTGCCAAGAATGCAGAGTTAGGAACTGGTAAATCCAGGACTCAAATGCAGTTACCTGACTCCAGAACTTGCACATTCAGAACCACTTCACTAAGCACTAGGCTGTGGAATATACCTTGTCCTGATGTGAAAGTAATTCAAAAGACTCTTACAAGGCCCAATTTAAAAGCAACTTTGTGGATCTGCGGCTTATCTTGGAGAAGGCAGTAAGTGTGATTCAGAAGTGAAAGCACTACCTTAAGAGCCAGCTTCTGCCCCTGGCATTGCTGCCTGGGTGGTGAGGAGTTGGCAAGTCATTTAATCTCAAGAGTCTGGATTTCCTCACCTACAAAACGGGAGTGATAATATCTGCCCTGCCTCCCCATAGGCCATTGTGAGAACGTATATGGACATACAGCAAGTGAAAAGGTTTTTTTGTACTACTCAGTTATGTGAGATGGTCATTATACCACCCAAAGGGGCCCAGTCTTCACAGAAACACACAACATATATGATCTGAAAATGAAAGTCACCAGGCTTTTATAAACTGTATGTGAAAACACTGCACAGTTCTTGGCACATAGCAGGCCTGCTATAAATGTCATTAAATTAAAAGAAACCAATTCAATCTGTATTCTTCATGGGGCTCAAACCAAGATAATTCAGAAAATGACCACAATGCCTCTACTGCATGATTTCACCATCAATTTTTTTTGCATTAATTCATCTGTTTTAAAAGGCTTATTTAATGAGAGGTCAAGATCATTACTCAAACATTTGGAGCACTGGGTCTCAAACTGAGCACTTCATACATGCAGGTCCTACACTCTACCCACTGAGCAACTTCCCTGTTGCCAATGATTCATTGTTCTCACAACTACTTAATTGAACACCTGCTACATGCCAGATGAGAAATATGGACAATAAAAAAGATTGTTTCTTAGTACAAGAGGATTTCATATTAATTTCCATCAACCTTTCAAAAATTGTTAAGCACAGCCTCATCTAATAACAATAACAACATACACTTAGAATTTTTTACAATTTAAAAGGAACCATGTGGTTGATTTTGTTTCTTACACCAATGTCATGTCAGTGTTATTCCTCTTCCTGACTTCATATTTAGTGCTAAGTTCTGTTAAGTCTTCAAAATGAAAAAGTTTCTCCATATCAGAGGTAAGTGTGAAAACAGCTCTTTGAGTGAAATATATTAAATAATACTGTTAAGAGGTAATCTACTAAAATGATTTCTCCCTTCATTTTTCTGAGTTGTGAAGTAATCCATAATGCAATCATACTACTTATTCAAGATTCATTTTTCCTTTTTAAAAAACTGCCTTTTTCTGACAATTTTCTGTCGAATATATATATTCATCCAGTAGAGGAGGAAGAAGTGAGGGTGTCTTTCCTTTGTTGACTTTTTAAATTACTCCAAAGTGACTGTTGTATTAAGATTCCTGAGTCACATACAACCTCAAAGCCCGTTTTATATATAATTAACAACTACCACCTTTTTACAGGCGAACAGTGATTTAATCACATCTTAATGAACTAAAATGTTGCTACAGGATATTTACCAAGAGCCTTTTACTTAAAAAAAAAAAAAAGCTTTATCCTTTGTATTCTAACCACTCCCTCTCCATCACCCATCACCACCAGACCCAAGAAGCCGGCACGCGCGCGCACACACACACACACCACACACCCCACCCGGCATCAGATCACTTTCCAGGATATTATTTGTAAAAAAAAAAAAACTTAAAATTTTACAACGTATTATGGTAGTTACTATCAATAGTTATCAATAGTTTCTCCCCCCCACTACCCAGCGGTCCTGCCCCGCCCCCAATTTATTTTTTTTTCTTGAAATCTGAAATTCAGAAAGCAATTGCGATGCCTCGATCCTGAGAGCATTGATATAAAATCGAAACGTCTACCCTCCTGTTGACCGCTCGCCACGCACCCTAACCCACCCACCGTTCCCTTGGGTCAGGAGGTCCCATCTCGCTTAGCAAGAAAGGGCGATCGATTCTAGGACCCGGAAAACCTTCTCAGGAAACCCCGGGAGCAGACAAGAAAAACGCGGTGCGCCACGGGCAGCGAGCGGTCTTTCTGCTCCAGTCCGTGGTGGACCGAGGAAAACCTTTGTCTCTCGCCTCCACTAGCAAACCGGCTGGTTATCAGAACTGGGGCAGCAAGAGTTTGTGCGAGACCGCTCGGCAAAGGTTAAACAAAGCGCCGCAGCCCCGGCGGGGGACAGGGCTGCGCGGGTCAGCGCCCGGGTTCCCAGCCGGCGAGTCTGGCTGTGCGCGCACCACCGCACCCCCGCACCCCCGGCCCCGCGGTGGCCGAGACCCGGCTGGGGGCCCCGGGACGCGCTGCCAAGGCGCAGGGGGCCGGCAGGTCCAGGGCGCGCTCGCTGGGCGCAGCCCGTCTGCAGGTTCCCCGCCGTGAGACCCGCCGGCTCGCGGCCGCCGCTCGTGCTGCTCGCGCAGGGTGCGCGCCGCACAGGAGACCGCGCCCCAAAGTGCACTGCCGACCCCGCCGAGCCCCCGGCCCCGGGTGCCGGCAGTTTGGGCAACGCCGGGGAGCCGCGGGAAGCCGGCCGGGGCGGGGATCGCGCGTGCCCGGCGGCGAGGAGCCCGCCCGCCGCCCCTATTGTCTCGGTTCCGGCCGCGGCAGAGCGGCACTCACCTGAGCTCCCCGCCAGGCGTCCTGGGCGGCCGAGCGGCTGGACGGCGACCCGCGGTCCCTCAGGCGTGGCAGACTCGGCTGCCCCGCAGCACCGGCAGTCTCCGCAGCAGCACCGACAACGCACCCGCCTCTCAGAAGCCCGCGGCCTCCATTGCGCTCCCCGCCACCGCCACCGCGCGGCACTACGCGCCCGGCCCCGCGCGGCGTGGTCACATGCTCCGCCGGCGCCTCGGGCGCTCGGACCCGCGCTGCAGCCCCGCCCGGCTTCACCCCTGGACCGCGGAGCGCTGCCGGGGGGCCACCAACTCCCCGAATTCCCATAGGTACCCTCCGGAAACGACCTGCTCCTGATGGCACCCACCTTGGGGGCGCCCAGAAACGGAGCCGGCACAGGGCAGGGCGTGGGCTCGCCAGTGCGCACCCCACCTCTGCATGCCCCCCCCCCCCACAGATGGTTGATGCGCTGGACGCGGTTACTGCGATGGGCTCCCAAGTAAGCGCAGCTGGTGGGCCAAGACCCAGGCCCGTCCCTGCTATCTGGAGAAGCCCGAGGCCAGCAGGGGCGACCTGGACTCCAAAGGGAGCTTCCCCTGCAGAGCCCAACAGTGAGAAAGTGGTACTAGGACCCCTGAAAGTTGAACAAGTCAAAAGAGGTCAAGCAGAAGTGAAATGTCTTTGCCCGGGTCGCTGTACATCAGTATAGACTGGTATTGGGGTGTCATGTGTCCCTAGTCATAATAACGTTAACTAATGGCTTTCGTTTTTGTTTGTTTTTCTTTTCTTTTCTTTTCTGTTTTTTTTTTTTTTCTGGAAAAGATTTTTCTTTTGTGGCCTAGTTAGAAACACTGGTAAATTGTCTCCATACTTTTCGTTGTGACTGTTTCAATGTAACTCTTAAAAATCCATTTCTCATGATCTTTCCATTTGCTGTATGTACAAAGATGCAAAAAAAAAAAAAAAACTTAATATCATCATTCCTCTGGAAATTTGAAATAAAAACAAAACAAACGAAAAAAACACCTCCTCAATGGCAATAGATGCAAAAGATGAATAATAATCTCAAAAGCTGTTCGATATTGAGTCCCTTGTACCAATGCTAAAGATTGATCCGTTTAATGCAGGTACTTTAGGTAGAAGGAGTATGGAAGAATCTCATGCATGTTACCTTACATAGGTGTTTTTCTGGATAAATATTTTAATTGACACTAGCATAAAATATATACGGCTGTACATTTCGTCAGTATAGATATCATGTGTTATTTAGTGACTACACATTATGTCTACTTTGTTCCAAATAAGAATAATGAAGAGTTTTGTAAAAGGTTGAACAAGTTCCCTCTGATTAAGCACTATAACTTCTCAGAAATCAAAATTTAAATTTTCGTGGAATATATAACTGCAGTCTCTTGATCTATGACTCTAGAGCCAACTGCACATAAATTCATGATAGCAATTAATATTTGTATAAGTCAAGTGTAAGCCTTTAGTCTTTGAATTTTGCAGAGAAAGTTACCCCAGTTAATACACCCTTAAAACAGTAAGAGTACTGGAGAATTGATGATCATATTAGAGTGTTCTTGTTGGAATTTGCATCTCATAGACCTTGGAAATCAGAAGCTATCAAGCACTGCTTTTAAAACAGCACTGTTTTTTCCTTCATGTATTAAACACGTTGGTTCTTAGTTACTACAAACAGAACTATAATAACAGTGTGGTAAAAGGATCCATCAGTCCACTATTAACTTCCTGGTGGAGAGATTTCCAGAGACCATAAAATAGTAGGAAAAAAAGATGCTGAACATTAGAAAAAATTAAAGTCATTTAAGCTACTGTAGTAGGAATTATAGGAAGCCTGTGAGAAAAAGACTATGTTGTCATATATATCATGGGTGTTTTTTGTTTTTGTTTTTATCTAGAGAACATTTGTCAGTGTCTGGAGATGTTTTTTGGTTGTCGCAACTTGTTGGCAGGTGCTACTGCTGGCATCTAGTGGGTAGAGGCCAGAGATGCTGCTAAACATCCTACAATGTAGAAGGCAGTCCCCACAGCCAAGAATTATTGGGCCCCAAATGTCAATAGTGTCCAAACTAAGGAACTTCGAGAGCCTTCAGATTCTTCTCTTTTTACCACCATACATTTTCTGCTGGGGCTTTATTTTTGCAGAATTCTGGGGAATTTCTCCTGATGGATTTCTTTCTTGCTTTTTCTTTTATTTATTTACTTGCCTCCAGGGTTATTGCTGGGGCTTGGTGCCTGCACCACGAATCCATTGTCCCAGGCAGCCATCTTTTCCATTTGTTGTTGCTGCTGCCGCTACGTCTATTGCTGTTGTTGAATAGGACAGAAAGAAATTGAGAGAGGAGGGGAAGACAGAGAGGGGGATAGAAAGATAGACACCTGCTGACCTGCTTTACCACTTGCGAAGTGAACACACACACACACACACACACAGCCGGGGGTTCAAACCAAAATGGCTGAGCCGATCCTTGAGCTTGAACTTGAGCTTGAGCTTCGCCCTATGTGTGCTTAACTCAGGACACTACTTCTGGGCCCCTGGACTTTTTTTTTTTTTAATAGAAGGTAAAAAGTAAAGGAAGGAGGAGAGAAAGAGAAAGAGAGGGAGAGAGAGAGAGAGAAAGAGGGAGAAAGTCATGAGGAAGAGATAGGAGGAAAGATACTCTCTGATACTGTTCCACCTCTCATGAAGCTTTTCTACCTAGAAGCTCCTGTGGTGGCCAGAGGCTCAAAACTGAGTCATCACTGGACTGAGGAGATAGCATAATGATTATGCAAAACGACTTTCATGCCTGAGGCTCTAAGGCCACAGGTTCAATCCCCAACACCACCATAAACCTAAATGCTCTGGTCTCTATCAATCCTTCCTTGTGTCTCCTTAAAAGAAATTAATGAGTAAAAGATAAAAAGGAATAGTTTAAAAAACTGGATCATCACCAGGTGAGCTATCTCCTAGCCCCAAAGCCTGGAAGGACTGAATAATAGTGTGGAGCAAAAACCAACTGTGCAAACAAAAGCTACATAGACTATAAATTCTAGGTGAAAAAAACAGGGAAAACAGTGTAGATCTGGCGGTGTAGAAGATTTCTTGGTTGTTCCCTACAACTTCATAACCCTGTCAAGGCTTTTCAATAGCCTTGACTTCACAAGTGAGTAAATGGAATTATACATTCATGTTTCCACCATTCCGTCATAAGACTAGTAATCCCCTTCTGACATTTTAAGTGACAGACTGTTGTGAATATTTACAATGCAAGGGAAGTGACGGGGCTTACATAAGCAGCCCAGAGGGGAGGCAGCAGCTCCTAGGATGGGGTGGGAGTCAGAACATACCCAATACTTGCAGTGCTAAATTTCTAGCCCTAAGCATGAGTTATGGACAACTTGCTGAACTCCAGACATTCGGATCTGGACAACGAGGATAGTTGTCACATCTCCCCTTGCATCGAAATTACAAGCTCTACACCAGATATGCATAGGAGTTGGTATGTTGTTGCATGTTCCTCGAATCACAAATGATTATCTTCCTCTGGGGAGAGAGTAGAGACATGATAGTGGCACAGAATCCCTGCCATTTGTCACTAGTAAGTTAGGATTTAGATATATGCCTCTACCCTCTGGCTTCAAGGTCTCACCCTATAGATAATGGCTAGTCTGGAGCTTCAGTCTCTAGTCCCTGATTATCACACCCATTAGACCAGAGATGGCTGAAAACCCCCTGCTTTCCTGGAGAAGTTTTTCTTTCTTGCTTGCTGTCTTTCTGTCTTCCTTCCTTCCTTCCTTCCTTCCTTCCTTCCTTCCTCCCTCCTTTCCTTTCTTTCTTCCCTCCTTTCTTTCCTTTCTCTTTAATATTCTGTTTACTTTTTAATGTGAAAGATAGGAAGAGAGAAGAAGGGGATCGGGCAGTGGCACACTGGGTTAAGTGCGCATAGTACTAGGTGCAAGGACTCCAAGCCCACAGCTCCCCATCTGCAAGGGGTAGCTTCACAAGTAATGAAGCAGGTCTGCAGGTGTCTCTCTCCCTCTCTGTTTCCCCCTCCCATCTCAATTTCTTTCTGTCCTATCCAACAAAAATGAAAAACACCAGGAGCAATGGATTCGTAGTGCCAGCACTGAGCCCCAGCGATAACACTGGAGACAAAAAAAGAGAAAGAGGGGTTTGGGCGGTGGTGCAGCGGGTTGGGCGCACCTGGCACAGGGCGCAGGGACCAGCATAGGGATCCAGGTTCAAGCCCCTGGCTCCCCGCCTGCAGGGGACTGGCTTCATAGGCAGTGAAGCGGATCTACAGGTGTCTATCTTTCTCTCTCCCCTCTGTCTTCCCCTCCTGTCTCCATTTCTCTCTGTCCTGTCTAACAATAATGACATCAATGGCAACGATAATAATAACCACAATAATGGTAACAAAGGGGAAAAGATAGCCTCCAGGAGCAGTGGATTCATGGTGCAGGCACCCAGCCCCCAGCAATAACCCTGGAGGTGAAAGAAAGAAAGAAAGAAAGAAAGAAAGAAAGAAAGAGAAAAGAGAGGAATATACAAATTAAATGTTATACCCATCAAAGTCCCACCAAGTTTCTTTAAGAGAATAAAACAAAAATTACAGTAATTTATCTGGAACCAGAAAACACCTAGAATCGTCAAAACAATCTTAAAGAAAAGAAACGGAAATGGAGGCATCACACTCCTAGATCTCAAACTATACTATAAGGCCATCACAATCAAAACATCCTGGTACTGGAACAAAAAACAGGTACACAAACCAGTGGAACAGAATTGAAAGCCCAGAACTAAACCCCCACACCTGTGGACATCTAATTTTTTATAAAGGATCCCAAATTATTAAATGGAGGAAGGAGGCTTTCTTCAATAAATGGTGCTGGGAAAACTAGGTTGAAATGTGCGTAAGAATGAAACTGAACCACTTTATCTCACCAGAAACAAAAATCAACATCCAAATGGACCTGGATGTTAGACCAGAAACTATCAAATACTTAGAGGCAACATTGGTGGGACACTTTCCCACATAAACCTCAAGGATATCTTTGATGTTACAAGCCCAGTTACAAGGAAGACTAAAACAAAAACAAATCAATGGGACTACATCAAATTGAAGAGCTTCTGCACAGCCAAAGAAACCATCACCCAAACAAAGAGACCCCTCACAGAATGGAAGAGGATCTTCACATGCTATACATCAGACAAGAGACTAATAAACAAAATAAAGGGCTCACCAAACTTAGCAATGAAAAGGCTAATGACCCCATCCAAAAATGGGCAGAGGATATAAACAGAACATTCACTACAGAGATCCAAAAGGCTAACAACACATGAAAAATTGCTCCAGATCACTGATTGTCAGAGAAATGCAAATAAAGACAACACTGAGATATCACCTCATCCCTGTGAGAATGGCATACATCAAAAAGGACAGCAGCAACAAATGTTGGAGAGGTTGTGGGGACAAAGGAACCCTTCTGCACAGCTGGTGGGAATGTAAATTGGTCCAACCTCTGTGGAGAGCAGTCTGGAGAACTCTCACAAGGATAGAAACAGACCTCATCATATGACCCAGTAATTTCTCTTTGAGGGATATATCCATAACACCCAACCAAAAAGACATATGCACATCTATGTTCATAGCAGCACAATTCGTAATAGCTAAAACCTGGAAGCAGTTTCCCAACAATAGATGAATGGCTGGGAAAACTGTGGTATATTTACACAATGGAATACTATGCAGCTATTAAGAACAATGAGCCCACTTTCTCTGACCCATCTTGGATGGAGCTAGAAGGAATTATGTTAAGTGAGCTAAGTCAGAAAGACAAAGATGAGTATGGGATGATCCCACTCATAAACAGAAATTGAGAAAGAAGAGCAGAAAGGGAAACTCAAAGCAGACTCTGACTGAGTTTGGAGGATGACACCAAAGTAACAATCTCAGGGTTGAGGGTGAGGGTAGATGTCCAGCTTCACTGGGGGTGGGGTGGGGTGGAGGAAAGAGGACACAGACCTTTGGTGGTGTGAATGGTGTTAATATACACTCGTATAGTCCTTAAAGTCTCATAAGTCACTGTTTAATTAATATGAGGGGAAAAGTGGATCGAATGTCTCAAACTTTTTGGTGCATAGACCATAGCTCTGAGTATATGTTCCTTCAATCTACGCACTTAAGACTTCAAATTGGTAATCAGATTGAATGTTAACAGTGGGCTCAAACTGTTAATACATTTCTAATAATGACTTGTTCTTTGACATATTAAATCTCCTAAAAGCTTAGACCAGGGAGGACAGAAGCAACTGGTGGTGTTACTTTATAAGATACAGCTATATGTAAATAGCATAACAGGATATAACTTATGGTGAGGTCTTGTGGATACAGCAAATCCCAACAATGGGATTTTCAAAATCCAATTGAGGTTAACAAACCTCAAAACCTAGATACAGACCAGGGCCCATGAGATAAGGCATATATACATGTATCCATAACTTCGGGGAAAACATATGCCTTAAAGCAAAAGTACACACACACACACACACACACACACACACACACAAAGCAAAAGTACACAGTCGTTTGCAGTGAGTCAATAAATGTAGAAATCAAGTAGAAAGACACAAAAACGACACCATAAAATACCTAATGAAATAGTTTATACTTAGACCTAGTCATCATTAAAGTATGCCAGTCTCTTTCCCTTATTCATCTTTTGTAGTCCTTACTTTGTTTGACAAGATTAGCTTTGGAGTGATTGAGGGATGTGCAATAGAAGGTTGATGAGGGTATCTAGGTCTAAGTATAAACTATTTCATTAGGTATTTTATGGTGTCGTTTTTGTGTCTTTCTACTTGCTTTCTACATTTATTGACTCACTGCAAACGACTGTGTACAGATCCCTTTCACTACTGTCACTGGTCATCTCCATCAGGAACAACATAATAGACCCCTTTGTGGGCCCCTATGACCTTGCCCTCAATATGGACCAATGCTAGCAGGGGGGAATGCTCCATTCTCTGAAGGGAGGTTGGATAACATACTCTGCCTACTACCCGAGGAAGATGGTTCCTGAAATTAGTGCAGCCTGGAATATTCCTAACTGTGACCACAGAATGTGAGCTCAGACCTACAGGGATGTAGAAGTTACATATGCTCTTGTGCTGAATATGGACCCCAGATCAAATCGATAGGGTTCACAATTAACTATATATATATATATATATATATATATATATATATATATATATATATATATATATATTTGGTAGCTACTCTCTTCCCTGATCAAGCTTTCTAGCCCTTTTTCCAACTATGACACCATCTCCCCAGGCAATAACTTGGATCCACCTGCATAGTGGATGTCAGGAGCAGACAAAAACTAGTAAAGTCATGGGCCCCTGGGAATATACCTAAAATAGACCCCAAATCTTCATCTGTAATATTCTTGCCTTTAGGTTCATGATTAGTGAACAATTTGTTCTACTTTATAGCCTAACTCTTTTTTAGCCACCAGGTTCCAGGTGATACCATGATGCCAATTTGACTTCCCTGGTCAGAAGACCCCACCAATGTGTCCTGAAGCCTCACTTTCCCAGACCCCTGCCCCACTAGGGAAAGAGAGAGACAGACTGGGAGTACGGATTGACTTGCCAATGCCCATGTTCATCAGGGAAGCAGTTATAGAAGCCAGACATTCCACAATCTGCACCTCATAATGATCCTGGGTCCGTACTCCCAGAGGGATAAAGAATAGGAAAACTGTCAGGGGATGGGATTGGATACAGAGTTCTGGTGGTGGGAATTGTACCCCTCTCACCCTATAATCTTGTCATTATTTCCATTCTATAAATAAATTTTTTTAAAAAAGGGAGAGAAGAACCAAAGTATCATTGGCACATGTGCTACTGGGAACTAGACTTGGGACCTCAAGCTTAGGAGTCCAGTGCTTTTTTAAAAAAGTTCTTTTTAAATATCTTTTTATTACTGGATTAAAACAGAGAGAAATTGAGAAGGGAGCAAAAGGTAGATAGGGAGAGAGACTGAGAGACACCTGCAGCCCTGCTTCACTACTTGTGAAGCTTTCCCCCACAGGTGGGTACCAGGGGCTTGAACCCAAGTCCTTGAGCACACATTACAGTGGCACACACATTACAGGCACACAAATTTGGAGCTTAATCAGGTGTGCCACTGCCTGACCCCAGGAGTCCACTGCTTTATTCATTGTGCTACTTCCCAGATCACTCTGGTGAGGCTTCTTGGGCAGATTTACAACACTCCACCCCAGAAGAAAGTGTTGTTCTCTGGGTCTTGCCTCACCCTAAAAGAAAGTCTGTTACTCCTTAAGCTTTTTAGGAACTGGAGACATTATGTGCCTCACTTGATTGCTCTATTTGGTCCTATATGTCAGCTAGCCCATAAATCAGCATTCTTTGAGTGGGATCCTGCCCAATAGCAATGAATGCTTTCTTTGTCTCCTACAAAGAGGCTACATAGTAGCCTGGTAGAAGAATCATATGGTCTGCATAGTGGAGTGTCTGGAAATCTAACCTGCTGCTCAGTCTGTCCATCCCTGTCCACATGCTAAAAACTCATGCTGTTGGCTCTTTTGAAATATGTATCAATCTTAGAAGCAAATATACAGACCAGCACAACCTCTTTTAAACTTAGATTTATACAAATTCATATGCTTCTTCTGACTGCTGAGCAGCATTGGTTTATCAAGGCTGCAGCTACTCAGGGTTATGGCCTGTGTTTCTTAACTGAACCAAGTGTAAAAGACAATCTCAAAGTGGAGTGACTTGTAACTTTTTGGGCTTCATGTCAGGGGGAGAGATGACGGTGGACTATCTCTTCATTGTGGATAAGGGTTGTCTTTTGACTTGTTGGTTGCCACACTGCCAATGACATCAGGCTAACAGTCCGTATCGCTTAGTCAAAATTTCATGAATCGTAGTGGGTAACAGACTAGCTTTAGACTGCCTTCAGGATGTCTAAATAACCCACCTTACGCCACAGTTCCTCACAGTTGACTACGTTTGGGTTCCTGGGAGGCATATCTAGGATCAGTGCTGTTGGTTCAGGTTCATACTGCTTGGAATTCTACTGATAATAGTCTTAATCATTACTATGTGAGACAAATTGTGCAAGCTTGGTTCCAGGCTCTGTTGCAGTGATTAAGCAGGGTGGCTAATCAAGCAGCACACCTACATGAAAGATCAAAATTGGTCTAGAGGTGGCCTGTATTTTGATGGATGATTTGACATTGACCCTGAGCAGTCCTGCACATTCTTTCTCTGAATGTGGCAAAAGCACAAATACTTGATCAATATAAATCCAGGTCATTTCTCTGCTGTGGGTTTGTGATGAGCAGTCTCAACTGATACAACGTGCAGGCTTCTTATTGTTTTAAAATGGATTTCCTGGAGGCTGCGCAGTAGCACAGTGGATTAAGCGCACATGGCTCAAAGCGCAAGGACTGGCGCAAGGATCCCAGTTTGAGCCCCCAGCTCCCCACCTGTAGGGGGTTTGTTTCACAAGTGGTGAAGCAGGTCTACGGGTGTCTTTCTCTCCCCCTCTGTCTTCCCCTCCTCTCTCCAATTCTCTCTGTCCTATCCAACAACAGCTATAACAACAATAACAACTACAACAAGGGCAACAAAATGGGAAAAATAGCCTCCAGGAGCAGCGGATTTGTAGTGCTGGCACCAAGCCCCAATGATAACCTTGGAAGAAAAAAAATAATAAAATGGATTTCCTAAGCACAGTGGTCTTAGACTGTGACACGAACCTCTGCATGCTTAGATTTCATCTAGGCATGTCCACATTGATTCCAAGGGACTTAGGGTCAAGGTGAGCCAATGTAAGGAGGATACTTAGGTGCATTGAGTAACACAAGGCCTTTGTCTCTGGCCCAGAAATCTTTTATTTCTTGCTAACATACACAGAAAACAGTAATAGCTTATCTTTAATAGCTGTAAGTTAGGTTAAATCAAATTCCAGATTTTCATTTGACTGTCTCCCAATTTCTTAATACACATTGTTATATTTCTGTACTATTTTTAATTTTCTGGGAACTTACCTTGCATGCATTACATTAACATGCAATTGCTCATAACACTTTCTTGACATCTGATGTATTTGTAGTAATTTTTTCTCTTTTGACATTGAAATTACATATATACCCTCCCCCATTTTCTTTTCTTTTTTGGAGGGGGGCAGTTCTAGAGTCTCACATGTCTCACATGCTTCTCGGGCAACTTTATTATTAAAAAAAAATTTTAATCACCTTTATTTGATAGAAACAGCCAGAAATCGAGAGAAGGGGGAGATGGAGAGGGAGACACCTACAGCACTGCCTCACCACTTGCAGAGCTTTTCCCCTGCAGGGGGGACCAGGGGCTCAAACCCAGGTCCTTGAGCACTGTAACATTTGCACTCAACTAGGTATGCCACCACCTAGGCCCTTTAATTATTTTTCAGATAGAGACAGAAAGGGCAAGACACCACAGCCCTAGAGCCTCTCCTGGTGTCAAAGCTTTCTCATATAGATGGTGATGGTGCTCAAATCTAGGTTGTAGGCATGGCACAGCACACACCCTACTGGGTGAACCACCTTTGGGCCTTCTTATAAATCTCATTTCAAGTAAAGTTATTAAGCAACTCTGTATTGCTTTAACTGTTTTAGTAACCTCAAGTTTTGTCCTTAGCACTATTGCCCTATCATTGTTTTCAGCCCTTTACTACATGAGGTGGTCAACAGGAGTTGCTGTTAACTTTTTCCACTCTCTTTAGTTAGATGCTTGCATTCTTGTTGCGTTCTATTTCCAAGATACAATTTTTTGTTGTTAGCAGAGGTTCACTGTTCCAGGTTCACTTTTTCAGATAGAGAGGCAGAGACAGTGAGTGAAGTAAAGGGAGAGAGACACCATAGTACTGAAGTTTTCCCCTGTACAGTGGGGACCAGCCTCAACTCAGGGTAGAGCACATGGCAAAGCAGATACCTTCCAGGTCAGCTGTCCTGCTGGGCCCCATTAACATATTCACACTTTAATTGTACTCCACAACTGATTATAGTGGTTGTATTATAATTTAATTATTCTAAGTTATTTCGGCTCTATTTGGAACATCTACTGTTCTCCCCAGCCTAAGATAGATAGTAGCCATTGAACATTTTTTTTCTTATTTGTAAATGTATTTTATTTTCTATTTTATTAGTGGCTTACAAGATTGTAAGATTACAAGGTGTAGATTCTGATTTGGACTGAGGTAAGGTTCAGACACAGGTCTTCATTTAAATTGTCTGGACAAGTCCAACATATGTCCCTTGTAATAACAATTGGTCAAATAAGGTATTGACATAATAAAAGATCAATGAGAACTAGTGGCAGAAAGATAAAGAATAAGGCAGATACTAAAATCTAAGAATTGGGGAGGGAGGTATAAAATCAGATGTGTGATAAATTGCAGTTAGGTAGGATAGCAGGTGGGATAGGCAACATAATTAACATTCTGAATAAAGAGCACTTGTGAGAAAAATGTACATATAAATCTGTTTTAACCATTTTGTAGCTGCATTACAAATAGAAAATATAATCTTATATTTTTGAATAAAGATAAGTTTCAAAAAAATACCTATCACCCCTGTTCAAGACTAACTCTCATGCTTCACGAGGATAAAATTTGGTTTAAATAAATTTCATACTTAGGAATACTACCAATTCATTAAAAAAAAATTGTAAGAAAGAGAAAATAGACTGGAAAGTTTATTGGAAAATCTATGTCAAGCTCCATAATTTAAAATGATTTAAAACAAATGAAAACATCTATAAGTGGTCAAAACATTCAATATTTTAAAATAATTAAAAAAATTATAGTATCATGGTTATCAAAATAACAATTGTATTAACATACATTTTTAATTATATAAAATGTTAATTAAATATTAAAATATAACTTCTTTTGGGTAAGGTGGGGACAAATACTTTGATTTTATTTACACATACTTATTAGAAGACTTTCACATATGGCATTGCAAATAGTCCCATTTCTCTTCTATTTTGCTATGGTATATGCCTTTACACAGAGGAGGTGGAATACATAGTTACAGAGATGATAGAGGTAAGCTACATCATACCCATATGCACACCAAACTATTCAGTGGCATAACCAATGTAAAGTATATTCACTTTATAAAAAGAACAGTGCCCACCCCCAAATACACACAAACATATATACAAACACGCAAACTCCATTTTATTAAACCACAGGGAAAAACAAAATGTACTTAAATAATTGGTCTCCTACTTCTTTGTTAGTTTTTAAGTTTTTTCAATCAAAATTAAATTTAGTAAGAATAACTTGATTTTCTTCAAATATGTATGGTTCAAATATTAAATTTTCTAGCTGCCATTCTGTTTTGTAGTTTTATTCTCTTTATTAATATTTGATGTGTAATGCTTGCAGTTTTAAAATTGTAACTTTTTTAAAGTTGTAAAAAATTTACTATGTCTCAATTCAGTAGTTACATACTTATTCTAGAAAACTGACAAATTGTAACATACAGGTTTAGAAACAAAAAACTAAGACTGCATGTATACTGGGAAATTAATAAAATTTTTACTATAGTACACTGTTGTATTGTTTCACAAAATTATGAATTTAACTTTTGGTTTGATTTTGATAGAATTTGTCTTATGTGAGGAGTCCATGTGACAGCCAGGATAGCTTTCCCATAACATTTCCACTGACTGGCAGTAACAGTTTATGTGGTAATCATATCTTATGAAATCGCTGCTATTTTAAGACTCTGCTACAGAAGACCTCACAATGGGAGCAATTGGTGAATTAATGGGAGCAATTGGTGAATTAAAAAGTGCCATGAGATTAAAGGTGACAATATTTTGTGAATGCATTAAAGACATAGGTTATAAACACAGGAATAAAAACTAAAAGCACTTTAAAAAACAAGTATTGTAAGAATATTAACTTTCATATATCATGGCTTTTAAAGCAAAAACTTATTAAAGTATAAAGTGAACAAAACATTATATTAATTCACAGTATCAACACATTTTGAGGAGTAATTTAGGTCAGGAATAATAAAAATACAGATAAAGCACCATATAGTACTATTAGTACATATTTTGCTTTGTTGCACATAGGGAAATATACATGAAGATATAGCTCTTTTTAAACCAAAAATTTTACATAAATATTCACTGATTTAAATAAAAGTTGACAGAGGTAGAATCTGTGTCAATGCTCATGATTTTCAGTAACAGGTACTTCAAATATTTCATTACTGCTCTGTCCTTTAGAAAATTCAACTCATTATAAGTCATCCATTCTGAAAAAGAAGGGGGAAAGTTGGTTAAAAATGATAGAATTACTCAGTAAGAGCAAAAAACTGAAATTCATTAGTGTTTTAATTCAAAATAGTCTCTAATAAAAGTTGTGCTCACAATCAAGTTATATACAATAGTTAAGAAATACTACTCTATACTTCAAAAAGATACTCCCTATAAGCCATCAATGCACAAAGTACATGAGGACTAAAGGACTCATTTTTTAAAAAATTTCTTTATTGGGGAATTAATGTTTTACATTCGACAGTAAATACAATAGTTGGTGCATGCATAACATTTCCCAGTTTTCCATATAACACAACCATATAATACAACCCCCACTAGGAGGACTAAAGGACTCTTACACAGTGAAAAGAAAGAGATAATATAGCATATCAGTGGGGGGAATCTCTCACAAAAGGGATGATACATATTTAAGTCTAATAAACTCATAGATAAGTACTGAAAATTGTTGTTTCTTAAAAATGATGAGTTGCCAATATTTTCCCAAATATTTTGATTTTGTATCTACTCACCTTACCAGTTAAAACTTACATGCTAAGATAATAAGCACCACAATGAGCAATTCCATGTTTCTGTTATTAGACATGTTGTCTATTAGTGATGTAAAACATTAGTTAGGAGAACAATGGAAACAAGCCACATGTTCCATAGGAGCAGTGATTGAATAAATCACAGAATATTCATGTGATGAACCATTAGATCACCATTTTAAAATGACATTTTGGAAAAAAAAAACACTTAATAATAAGAATAAATTGCTTATAGCAATCTTAAGGGGGAAAATCTCAAAAAAAAAAAAAAAGTACAATAAAAAACAAAACAAAAAAGTCTTTCAGTAAGAGCTCTATCAGAATTATCTATGTATTTCTAATTTGATGTACTAATAAGATATTAGTACATCAAATGTTAATTGATATTTTCTCTGGATTATAGAATTAAAAGCTATTTTGATTTGTATATCTATATTCACAGCAGTATTTCCACAACAACCAAACGAGCAAGGTGAGAGCAATCCAATATCTATCAACTGATGGATAGTATATGCATACATTAGATATTTATTCAGGCATAAAAGGTTAAGATACTCTGACACATACAACATGAGTTGCCCTGAAAATATTATTCTATTGGAATTGGTGATGGCTACATAAAATTCTGGCTTATTATTATTATTATTATTGTTATTATTAAGTTTATTTATTTATTTTCCTTTTTTTGTTGCCCTTTTTAAAAAAAATTGTTGTTGTAGTTATTACTGTTGTTATTGATGTCGTTGTTGAATAGGACAGAAAGAAATTGAGAGAGGAGGGGAAGACAGAGAGGGGGAGAGAAAGACACCTGCAGACCTGCTTCACGGCCTGTGAAGCGACTCCCCTGTAGGTGGGGAGCCTGAGGCACGAACCAGGATTCTTACACTGATCCTTGAGCTTTGTGCCACATGCACTTAACCCGCTGTGCTACTGCCCGACTCCCAAATTCTGGCTTTTTAAAATGTGGTATCAGAGACATACCCAGGCCCGTGTCTGTTCATAATACCAATGTGCCATCTCTTAGGCCAGTTATTTTCTGTTTTAGAGAGGAAGAATGTGCACAAGGTAAAGAGAAGGAAGAATACTTTGGTGCCTCCTGGCCTTCTCCTTACTATCACTTCAAAAAAATAAAAATAAAAATAAAAATAAAAGTAAAAATAAAAATAGACAGGTGTGGGAGTCGGGCTGTAGCGCAGCGGGTTAAGCGCAAGTGGCGCAAAGCACAAGGACCGGTATAAGGATCCCGGTTCGAACCCCGGCTCCCCACCTGCAGGGGAGTCGCTTCACAGGCGGTGAAGCTGGTCTGCAGGTGTCTGTCTTTCTCTCCTCCTCTCTGTCTTCCCCTCCTCTCTCCATTTCTCTCTGTCCTATCCAACATCAACAACAACAATAATAATAACTACAACAATAAAACAACAAGGGCAACAAAAGGGAATAAATAAATAAAATAAATATTAAAAAAAAATAGACAGGTGTGGCTTTGCTCCAATAAAGCTTCATTTAAAAAATCAGGCAGTGAAGTGGGTTTTCCTGATCTAAAATGCAGCGATGAATCAAGCATGAAAAAATATAATACAATCAAATTATTGAATATTCCATCACTTCAAGTTTCCCTGACTTCCTTCTTATAACTACAAATAGTTTGCCTGTCCTTGATACTACATACATACCTTTTTGATAATTATAAATTCACATGTTCAGGAGACTGTAAAGGTGACCTCAAAGTAGAACTAAGGGGTTGTGTAGAAAGACCATGTCGACGCATCTCTTGGATTGCTCGTTCTCTGTCAAGAAAGATCAAAGAGCACCATGAAAGCCCAAAAAGTAAACAAATATTAGGTTACTGCTACTGGTCATTTCTACTCAATTAATTTATATCTCTACTAAATATAATCCCTAGGTCCTTACATAATTTTTAATAGATAACGGATTTCAATTAGATAACTTGTACTATTAAAAATTCTTCAAGCCGTAAAATCTTATTAATATAGAGCACCTGAGTATAAATTTTCAAAGCTGGTTTATGCCTTCCTCTATGCTAGTATGTTAATCTAGACGTTCTTCTTTCTGTGCAGAACAGGAACTCCAAGTATAGAAGTGAAATAATTCCTTTTCTCTGTTGTGTTTTCTTTTCTGTTTCTGTCCCACAGACCACATTGTCATCTCCTTTGTAGACTATTCATACTCTGACATCGACCTTTTCTTTTTTTTTATATATATTTATTTATTTTCCCTTTTGTTGCCCTTGTTTATTGTTGTTATTATTATTGTTGTTATTGATGTCGTCATTGTTAGATAGGACAGAGAAATGGAGAGAGGAGGGGAAGACAGAGAGTGGGAGAGAAAGATAGACACCTGCAGACCTTCTTCACCGCCTGTGAAGCGACTCCCCTGCAGGTGGGGAACCGGGGGCTCAAACCGGGATCCTTAGGCTGGTCCTTGCGCTGCTACCTCCCGGCTCCCTACCTTGACCTTTTCAACTTTGAGTTCCTTACCATCCAGATTTCTATCTGACTCAGTATTTCACAAACTTATTTTTATTACTATCTCCCTAAATGAACTTTCAGAAGACACCCCCCCCCCCAATGGCTTTCTATCCAATGAAATTTCCAAACACAAATACACTGCTTATATACTGTGTTTCTAGGGAGGGCCATAAACCATTGTAATACCTAAGACTTTTTGCTAATCCTTCTCCCCTCAAGAATCAGATGGGGAAGAGGGGGCATATATGCAAAGTTTCCCTTCTGAGAATGTGTGACCTGGGGCTGGGCTCAACAACCCACAGAACTTTCCCAGGATACTACAGTGTCCCCATATAGTTCTGGGGCTTAAACCCAAGGTTTTACACATAGTAAGGTATGTACTCTACTGGGTCCTGGTCCAAAGTGTGAAGGAGTGATTCACAAATTCCGTTTAGATTTTAGCTGTGTAATCAGGTGTCATTACTATTAACAGTTGGGGATTACAATTTTCAACATGATAAAGTAAATGAACCAAGATATAAGTCAATGTGAAAAAGTATTAAACTATAAGGAGTATATTAAAGAGACTAAAAGCATCATAGGATTTAAAATTTTAGAAGGGCTTCCCTAGATTTTTTTTTTTAAACTTGGGACATTTACTATTTGTGTGACTTCAGTTTCCTATATCATAAACACTAATAGACTGTTAGTCAAATTAATTAGCTATGTTTATAGTGTGTTAATAATTTTCTTATTGTTCTTTTGATCATCACCATGTTTATAATGATTTGTATGTGGAATTTCCTATTGGACACCTTGTAGAATCATTACTATCTTGTTAATTCCTTAAACTTTGAAATAATGGCCCAATTTTGCCCAAAGAACACTGAAGAATTTAGTACTTCATTTAGTGTAGCAGTGCTGTACCTTATAATGTTTGTTGCCTTTTAAGGAAGAATTACCACAAAATGCATTTTATATATTAATGATAAAAAGTTTTACTGTTGTAAGTCCTGTTAAGTATTTCTGGACTAGAATAGGGAACAAATAAAAACACTGCTCAGGGGGTCGGGTGGTAGCTCAGTGGGTTAAACACCCATGGCGCAAAGTGCAAGAACCAGCCTAAGGATCCCGGTTCTAGCCCCTGGCTCCCCACCTGCAGGGGAGTTGCTTCACAGGCGGTGAAGAAGGTCTGCAGGTGTCTATCTTTCTCTCCCCCTCTCTGTCTTCCCCTCCTCTCTCCATTTCTCTCTGTCCTATCCAACAACGATGACATCAACAACAATAAAAACAAGGGCAACAAACAGGAAATAAATATTTTTTAAAAAAACAAAACATTGCTCAATGTTAAATCATTCCCTTACCGTTCAAATCTCTCAGTTGAAATCTGCCTTTTCAGAGTATCATGATCTGTTTGTAGTTGTGCCACTTTAGTCCGAAGCATGGTGTTTTCCCGGCCTTGACTATTTCTTAAAAACAAATATTAAAAATAAAGAAACAGGGTCAGGGAGATAGCCGAGTCTGTTAGAGCATCAAACTTGCACGCTTGAGGCTCCAGGGGCCACAGATTTAATCCCCAGAACCACCATATGCCACATCTTAAGTGCTCTAGTCTTTTTTTTTGCCCCCTCCTCATTCTCTCATGCTGACAAAATTAACATTTTATGAGAGAGAGAGAGAGAGAGAGAGAGAGAGAGAGGAGAGAAGAGAGAGAAGGAAGGAGGGAGGGAGAAGAGGAAGGATGGGAAGGAAAATAAAGCAAATGTTCCATTTTTCCAGAGTGAAGTGCTATGGATTTTTGTGTTAGGCATTAATAAATACAAAAGGTGGTGATATTTAAGAATAATAAAAAAAAACTATCAAGACTTAAAAAAAATAATTCTCATAGTTTCTATAATGATCTCCTTTTTATTCATCTCAGTTAATATTTATTGAGCTACCAATATGTGTTAGGCACTATAGCAGTGCTGGAGATAATCCGAACAAGATATTTTATATCAAGATGCAAAATATTTTTATTGGTTTTCTTTGACTATCATCTGAAGAGATTCTTTTTCTGCAGTGCCAGGGACTCATGTATGCACACTCTTACTGCTCCTGGGCTGGATTTTTCATTCTTTTTATTTCAAATAGAAAAAGAGACAAAAGGAGGAGAGATACCATAGCATTTGGTTCAACCACCTGTGGAATTTTCCCAGGGTGCTATGGTGTTCCCATATGGTTCTGGGGCTTAAGCCCAAGGTTTTGCACATGGTAAGGTATGTACTCTACTGGGTCCTGGTACAGAAAAGAAACACTTCTAACTACTGTAAAAAAAAAAAAGTTAATTTTCTACTTATACTGTCTAATATGGACTTCCTCCCCTCACCCAACATCTCCTAGAAGATTATTTAACAGTCATGAGAGTCAAAACTCAGTCTTTCTGAAGTCATTCTCTTAACCCCTTGTACAAATCAGAGGAGGTTCTCTCCATCCTGAAATGCCCTCTACTTTGCCTACTCCTCTCTCTGTTCCTCAAGATCAGGCATTTTTCTAAAGCTCACTCATTCACTCCCATGTGTACCACTCTGTGGTGGAGACATACAAATCCACATCTCTAAACACTTCTCTCATCTGACCCAAACTCTTGAATTTCCAAAAGCAGTAGCCATGTCAGCCAAGTATTTTGGTTTTGTACCACTCTCCACTCTCCACATTCCCATTCTCTTTTCCAGACAAAATGGAAAAATTATTTAAACCAGTTATTTTTCTCATGAAGGCTGGTTTATGACACTTACAATTTGCTTTCGGAAAGGTTTAACTTCTCTTTAAGTAGCTGAATTTCTGTATCCTTCTCGTGGGAGGATAAATGAGACTGAAATTCTTTATCTCTGTTTGTAGCCAACAATGTTTCAAGGTTTTTGATTGTATGTCTCTCACTTGAAAGTTGTTTTTTTAACAAGTCTGATTCTGTTTTTACATTTTCTAATTCCACCATCACCTACAGAAAAAGCAAAAAGATTATTTCACTACAGCTGTGGAAGAGTCTGAAGAATTAAATGCAGAGTTGTACACACATCACTTTCTTCAGTTTGGAACATGTTAAAGATATTGAGCTGTTTAAGCATAAGAAAAGTATTTTCTTTTCTTTTTGGAGATTAGTGGGGCATATGATGCCTCCATTTTGTTCTTTTCTTCTTAGAATTGCTTTGGCAATTCAGGGCTTTATGTAATTTCAAACAAATTTGATAATAGGGGACGGGGCGATGGTGCACCGGGTTTAGTGCACATATTACCAAGTGCAAGGGTCCAGGTTCAAGCCCCCACTCCCCACCTGCAGGGATCTGCTTCATGAGCAGTGAAAGAAGTTTGCAGGTGTCTGTCTTTCTCTCCCTGCCTCTCTCTATCTCCCCATCTTCACTCAATTTCTCTCTGTCCTGTCTATTAAGAAAAAAAGAAAGCCACCAGAAGTGGTGGATTCATAGTGCTGGTACCAAGTTCCAATAATAACCTTGGTGGCAATAAAAAAAAATCAGTAGTATTTGTTGTGTATTTGTTAAAGAATGCCACTGGAATTTTGGTAGAAATTACATTGAATATGTATGTTGTTTTGGGTGAGATAGTCATTTTTTAACAATGAGCAGGGACTATTAGCTGTGATTTAGTTTTCATTGTACAAGTCTTTCAATACCTTTGTTAAATATATTCCATGGAAATTAATCTTTTGATGTTACTGTTAATGAGTAGTTTTCTGTCTCTTCCTGATTCACTCCTGGAAGGTTGTATGATTCCAAGAATGTCTTCACTTCTAAGTTTTCCAATTTATTAAAACATTAAGAAAAACAATTTACTTTCAAAATATTCTTTGCTACTTTCATGAAAGGATTAATTAGCTATAGGACTACTAAATCTTCAAATAGGTTTTATTCAGACTACCTTGTCAAGAGAGGATTATTTAAGTCTGAACAACTAACATGAGCAAGAAGGCTAGGCTTTTAAAGATATGTACTACATAGTTTTGGAGCTTCTCAACTATCTGAAAATAAAGACAATGGAACATGCAAATTTAAAGTATTATGTTTGAAAATACAATCTGGGTTGCTTAAAGTAACTCATTTTGGGAAAAAGGAGTTGCAGCTAACTAGATTGCTAAATATAATTTAAATGCCTTTAGATTTTTTTTTTTTGTAATTGCAAACAGGCTTATTGCTGGAGCTCAGTGACTATAAGATGAATTCACTACTTCTGCTGGTCATTTTCTCTTCTATTTCTTTCTTTTTTATTCAAAAGAAATTGAAAGGGGGCAGAGGTAGAAAGGGAGGCCAGATTGTGGTGCATCCTGTAAAGTGTACATGTTATAATGCACAAGGATCTGGGTTCAAGCTCTCAGCCCCTAGCTGTGAGGGAAGATTCATAGTAGTGAAGCAGTTCTTCGGGTATCTCTCTCTCTCTTTCTTCCTTCTCAATTTCTCTGTCTCCATCCAATAAATAACATGAAATAAAATAAAAGAGAAAGGTAGAGGGGAGGGGCGGGGAAGAAAGGCAGAGAGACTGAAACATCTGTACCACTGCTTCATTGTTCAGGATGTTCCCCTCCTCCATGGGGCTTGAACCTGGGTCCTTTCACATGGTGTACCATCACCTGGCCCCTCCTTTAGAATTTAAACAGGAAAAAATATTTCACTTAGGAAGCAATGAGCTGCCATAATTGTGTATTCACACCTTTTTTTAAAGCAGAGGGGGAATGTATTGGGATATGCTCCTGTGTTCTAATTAGTCTCTAAATACGTAACTCCAAAAGAGAGAGAACTAAATCTCATAATCATGTTTGAATATACTTGTTAAAATTCTGTAATAAAACTTAACAGTTCTAAAGGGAAAGAAATATACTCCACCTTTATAAATCATGCTCTTCTACCCCAGACTTCCTTGATAATCTCAATTCAGTAGTCCCAAGACAAAAGGCTTATCTTTGACTTTGTTTATTCCATGCCTTGTTTGTTCTCCCCATATGAGTAGTGATTACTTAGTATTAGAGTGGTATTCAAAAAACAACTGCTATATAATAGTTTCTTTTCAAATCTTACCCTTTCCAACTCAAGGCTTTTGGAATTTAGTTGTTGGGTCATAATATCTTTGCCTGAATCAAGCTTAATGCAAAGTTCTCTAAGAGATGTCAGATCACTTAACACTGATGCTTTGTCATCTTCTTGCTGCCTCAGTTCTTCTTCTAACCTAGACACGACTTTTGCCATTGATGAGATCTGAGATTCATAAGCATGATGTGCATTTATGTGCTGGAAAAAATTAAACAGGTAAAAAGTTAAAATAGCCAAATAATTTTAAAGGCCTGATTCTGTGTAGATACAACCTCATTTTATAAAGATATGTGAGTCAATTTTTTTGCATATTTTAAGATACTCTCAAGAAGTTACCTGCTTTATTTAAATATGGCCTATTTAATGCATAACAATGAATCATGTATAACTGTGAGGTATGGTAACTAAGTACCCCATGAAATATCTGCAAGATGCAAGATGGAAGGAATTCTAGGGCCTTGTGAATATGAAAGATCCTTGAAGTTACATTTTTCTTTTATAAATTATCTTTGTTATATGGCCTGGGATGTAGTACAATGGATAAAGTAAGGGATTCTAAAGCATGAGGTCTAGAGTTCAATCCCTGGCATCACATGTGCCAAAGTGTTGCCCTTGTTGCTGTTGTTGCATAGGACAGAAATTCAAAGAGAAGGGGAAGACAGTGAGAGGGAGAGAAAGACAGACATCTGAAGACCTGCTTCACCACTTGTGAAGTGACCCCCCCAGCAGATAGGGAGGTGGGGCTCAAACCAAGATCTTTAAGCCAGTCCTTGTGCTTTCAGCCATTTGTTCTTCGACCCACTGCGCTACCGCCTGGCTCCCTCTCTCCTCTGTCTTTCTTTTCCTCCTTCCTCTCTTTAAATGAGAATACTGGACTCTCACCATTAGGACCACACATATATGTAAAGCCCTGGATTCATTCCCCAGTGCTGTATTAAAATAATAAAAGGGCAAAGGGTTAGGACAGACATTGCTACAAGGTAAACAAACAGCCAATAAACATATGGTGTTCAATATCACCAATCATTAAAAACTGTAAATCAACCCCACCAATGTGTCCTGGAGCGTCACTTCCCCAGAGCCCCACCCTACTAGGGAAAGAGAGAGGCAGACTGGGAGTATGGACCGACCAGTCAACGCCCATGTTCAGTGGGGAAGCAATGACAGAAGCCAAACCTTCCACATTCTGCATCCCACAATGGCCTTGGGTCCATATTCCCAGAGGGATAAAGAATAGGAAAGCTATCAGGGGAGGGGATGGGATATGGAGATCTGGTGGTGGAAATTGTGTGGAGTTGTATCCCTCTTGTCCTATGGTTTTGTTAATGTCTCCTTTCTTAAATAAATAAATTAATTAAAAAAATATAAATCAAAGGAATGGGAGGCAGTTCAGCAGAGTGCCTGAATAAAGCCCAGGCACTGCATAAAAAAATAAGAAATATAAAAATAGAACATTATATAAAGGCAGAGCAGAGTTTTGGTCTCCCTTTCACCCACCACTCCCCAAAATGGACATCTAAATCAAAATGAGATAGCATTCACTTCCATTATGATGGCAATTAAAGACAAATCATCCAAAAATTAACTGCAAGCAAGAATGTGAAAAAACTGAAATCCTGGGTATGTAAAATAGTGCTGCTCTCATAGAAACCATGTCAGGGTGTATATTCTGAAGAACTGAAAAGCAAGAATTTAAGTAGAGATTTTACAACCTTATTCATAACACCATTATTCCCAATAGCCATTAGTGGAATGAATCAAATGACTATTGGCTGGATTAAAATAAATAAGTAAGTCCTGTGGTATTTAAATTTGAAAGATAAAAAAGTTCTGAAGATGGGTGGTGGTGATGACTGAACTAACTCCCACAGAACTATTATTTAATTAACTTATTTTGTAAAGGTAAAGTTGAAGTTATGTCTATTTTACCACAAAAATGGGAAGTACGGCAGCTTCTCTGCATAAAGTGTAAATATACAAATAAGGAAAACAAATAAAACCTAATGATGACAAACCTATGGACTCAGCAGAACTAAGGCTAAAGGAACTGGGGGTAGACGGGTGCAAAAGAAGAGGTGTTGAATGGACTTTGGTAGAGGGATACTAGTGCTTTCTTGGGGATGGTGGGTGGTGGAACGCATTCTGAAGAAGCAAGAAAATGTATTTCTTCTTTTTTTAATATCTATTTACTTTTTGTTGCCCTTGTTTTTATTGTTGTTGTAGTTATTATTATTGCTGATGTTGTCGTCGTTGGATAGGACAGAGAAATGGAGAGAGGAGGGGAAGACAGAGAGGGGGAGAGAAAGATAGACACCTGCAGACCTGCTTCACCGCCTGTGAAGTGACTCCTCTGCAGGTGGGGAGCCGGGGGCTTGAACTGGGATCCTTACACGGGTCCTCGCGCTTTGTGCTGTGTGTGCTTAACCCACTGTGCTATTGCCCAACTCCTGAAAATGTACTTCTAAAGTATAGGCTTGTAAACCTAGGTTACCTCAAAACGAAAACTATCAAAGAAAAAGATTATCTTTGAATTTGATTTTTATGAGTGTTTAATCCTCACAGCAGTGCAGTTACTTAAGAGTTTTCCTGTTTACCAAATCATGTCTTCCCAAGAAAAGTAAAATATATTACCTCCTGAATTTCCTTTTCTAATAGTTCCACTCTTTCTCGAAGGTGTCTCCTCTCTGTGTCAACAGAAAGAAGTTCCAGTCGAACTGAGCTGCTCTGTCCCTCAGCTTGGTGAGCTTTGACCTCCCAGTCTTCGGCACGGCTATGAAGCATCTGGAATCTATCTAATAAATCTTTATTTTCTTTTTCCTGGTTTAAGCATAAATTGTTTTTAAGTTAGTAATTGTCATTTACTCAAATATATGTCATAAACATATGATATCTATGCAGATACTAAACTAAGATCTGTGGAGCAATATAAAAAAGGCAGTAGGAGAGACTTCCACACTTAGGAGTCAATATATAATAGAGGAGATAAAACCAGCAAACATGGAAAGTTTAAAAAAAAAATCCATTGCTCAACAAATTGTTTGGCTTCATATGTTAACTCTCTTTTCAATCACCAGGTTCCAGATGCCACCAGGATGCTGGCTAGGCTTCCCTGGATTGAAGACCCCACCAATGTGTCCTGGAGCTCAGCTTCCCCAGAGTCACACCCTACTAGGGAAAGAGAGAGGCAGACTGGGGGTATGGACCGACCAGTCAACGCCCATGTTCAGCGGGGAAGCAATTACAGAAGCCAGACCTTCTACCTTCTGCAACCCTCAACGACCCTGGGTCCATGCTCCCAGAGGGCTAGAGAATGGGAAAGCTACCATGGGAGGGGGTGGGTTATGGGGATTGGGTGTTGGGAATTGTGTGGAGTTGTACCCCTCCTACCTTATGCTTTTGTTCACTAATCCTTTCTTAAATAAAAAATTAAAAAAAAAATCCATCTTCAAGTCAACCTCAACAATGTTTTTCACCTTAGTAGCCATCAAGCTCTCCCATCGTGACACCTCAGTTATGTAATTATGAACTCTACTCTTCATTTCTTCCTTTTCTTGCACTGCTACTTCCAATTCCAATGAGATTTCCTACATGTTAGAAAATTGAAGACAAGACAAATGCAAAACTTGGTAAGTTCTTTTTACATTCAAATAGATTCTTCTGAATTTGTGAAATAATAGTAAAAGACTAACACTACTCCTAGATGCTATTTTCACACATTTTTCTTAGCTGGTCTTGACATGTTTTCTTTTTAAGATTTACTTATATGAGAAAAGAGGAGAGAGACTAAAGTGTCACTTTAGATATGTGGTGCCAGGGATCAAACTTGGGATGACATGCATACAAGTGCTGCATTCTAAATATCAGGCTCCCTCCCCAGACCCCGGATCTTAAACTTCTAGCCAAATGTTGCCACATGTTTCTCACAACAGTACTGACCATACATCTGGTATTTATATTAAGGGTCAGATCTACTTAGCAGGTACATACTTAAAACTTACTTATCAGAAATATATTGTAGGCTGGATAATATTAAACTTTTACTGAAATATTTTAAGTTTATTTATAAGGAAAAGTATTGGTCTTTTGGTATAGTCCTTTAGTAAGCCAGCACTAACAAAACCAATACCAAAACCAGTGTTCACCGTTCAAGAATATTCAATAATTTACTTACAGATATGCCTTCTCTAAGACACTACAAAGATAAATAAACAAAATTTCTAAAACTCAGCAAATCATGAACATACTATAAACTACTAAATATTTAAATCATTGTAAAACTATTAGAGCTTAACATTATCATACTTGGTTTTCTCTTGCCATCGTAGCCAGATCATCTTGTAATCTTCTGTTTTCCTTAAAAGACAGTTCTTTAGTTCTTCCTACTTCATCAAGTTCTTTGTGAGCTGCATCAAGCTGGCGCCGAAGACTGTTTATCTCACAGTCCCGATTAGTCAGTGTTTCTTTTAGTTGGCTGTTATATGAGGGATGTGTAAATAATAAAGAAAGCTTCTTTGACTTACTTCATTAAAAAAAATTGTGCTTTGAATTAAATATACTAAGAATACACAAAATTATACTTACTGCCATTAAAACACTAATTAGGTAAAGCAAACATTTTAGATCTTCAATCATACACAGATAAAGTCATAAATCATTTTAAAAGTCAAGTAAAAACAGAAAACTTCCAAACATCAGAAATAAAACATAATTTATTGGCAAACATTTAATGTTTATATCCCCATTACAACATCAAGTGTAAGGAAAGTAAATATAAGTGATGATTTTTTGTGTTGATAGGGGTAAGATGGAGGGGTGGGGAGATAGCATAATGGTTATGTAAAGAGACTCTCATGTCTGATGCTCCAAAGTCCCAGGTTCAATCCCATAAGCACCATAATAAAAAATAAAATTAAGAAAAAGGAAACAACAACAACAAAAGAATCTGGAGAAAATGGATGCAAAGCTTAAAATTTCTAAGTGTTCAAAATAGGGGTAGATGTAGAATAAATCAAAGCACTAAATTAACTAAGTTACTCAGGTGTTGGGAGTCGGACAGTAGTGCAGCGGGTTGAGCGCACGAAGCGCAAAGCACAAGGGCCAGGCATAAGGATCCCGTTTCGAGCACCCGACTCCACACCTGCAAGACGTCGCTTTGCAAGCAGTGAAGCTGGTCTGCAGGTGTCTGTCTTTCTCTCTTCCTGTCTTCCCCATCTCTCTTAATTTCTCTCTGTCCTATCCAACAACAACAACAGCTATAACAACAATAATAACCACAACAAGGGCAACAAAATGGGAAAAATAGCCTCCATGAGCAGTGGCTTTGTAGTGCAGACACTGAGCCCCCCAGCTATAACCCTGGAGGCAAAAACAAACAAACAAACAAACAAAAACTTGTGACTTTAACCCCCCCTTAAAAAAGATGAAACAGTTAAAGAAAAGAATACAGTTCATATAACCCTGAGAAAAAGATTCAAAAAAGAAAAATGGAAAAAAATTTAAAGGAAATTTTCCTATTGTCAGTGTGTTATTTAAGTAAGTAAAGTTGCATTCTTTTTTTTTAAAACCAGGGTTATCACATTAATGTGATGCCTGCACAACCCGACCACTTCTAGGGATTTTTCTTTTCTTTTCTTTGATATAGGGTGAGGGAGGGAGAGATGACTGCAGTACTGCTCCACCACTTGTGAAGCTTTCCCCCTGCAAGTGGGAACCAGGGGGTTGAACCCGGGTCCTCCAGCATGGTAATATATGCACTTTCCTAAGTGTACCATCACCTGACCCCTCCCCTTCAAACACTTCTTAAAAAATCTATACCATTTTGTTGCTTACTTACTTCACAGAAGATTCATACTCTGAGATTGCTGCCTTCATTTGAGTAATAGCTTTTTCCTATAGAAATTTAAAGATATGTCAGATTCTAAACTATTCATATAGAAATTTTCACTTATTTAAAGTTCTTTTATTTTATAGATAGTTATCTATGCACCACTACCAACTTAAAGTCTTGAATTGGGAACACCTTTTAAAAGATTCAAACTACTGAGTTAAAATAAAAATTCAAATGAAATTTAAACAAATTAGAAGTGTAGCTCTGGACCTCAGGAATTTGAGCATGGGGATCAAGAACTGTGTTCTGGAATCATCTTTCCTGTTTAGAATACTGAAATTTAGTAGTCACATACTTTGCCAACTAGGCTTTCTTGCAAGTTTGCGATCTTTTCTGTCTTTTCATCTACAGTCTCCTGAAGATAGTCTTTTTCTTTATCAATAACACCAATGGTCTTTTTCATTACATGGGCCTCCTCATTCTGTGTGGTCATCTTAAGGTGCAGCTGATCTATAAATAAAAGAAAAAGTACATTCGTTAGACAAAGCAACTCAAGATTACAAATGGAAAATATAAAAACATTTACCTATTTTATCCTCCAGTGTTTTAATTTGTGCTTGGGCTATTTCAACCTCATTCCTTTTTATGGAAAGTCGGTGTTGGTAATCATCAAGTGACTGCTGTAGCTGCTCATTTACTATCCTAAAGAATCAGTCGGAGGAAAAAGTGGTATTATTTGTTAATCTATTAGAAATAATGGTATTATCTGTTTCTTTTTCAATATTTTTATTATCTTTTATTTATTTATTGGATAAAGATAGCCAGAAATCTAGAGGTAAGAGGGAGGAGGTAGAGAGGGAGAGAAAGAGAAACACCTGCAGCACTGCTTCACCACTTGCAAAGCTTTCTCCCTGCAGGTGGGGTCAGGGGTTCAATACTGGGTCCTAGCACACTGTAACACTCAACCAGGCATGCTACCACCCAACCCCTAAAGCAATCAACTGTTGACTCTCGTAGGAATATCTTTTTTTTTAAATTTTTTTTAAAATTTTTATTTTATTTATTCCCTTTTGTTGCCCTTGTTGTTTTATTGTTGTAGTTATTATTGTTGTTGTCGTCGTTGTTGGATAGGACAGAGAGAAATGGAGAGAGGAGGGGAAAACAGAGAGGAGGAGAGAAAGACAGACACCTGCAGACCTGCTTCACCGCCTGTGAAGTGACTCCCCTGCAGGTGGGGAGCCGGGGCTCGAGCCGGGATCCTAGGAATATCTTTTAAAGAGAGATTTGTTTTTTTAATTTTTAAAGTTTATTTTATTTCTTATTTGAGAGTTTTTATAGTATCATCAATGGCATTTTATTTCTTACTGTCTATTAGTCTTCAAGATGGTTCCTTCATTCTAAATATAACATATACAATACATAAAGATCAAACTAATTGTATCATCTTTTCTAGAGTTTTAAAGTTTTTTCTCACTTTCCTAATTCCATTTTTCTCACTTTTAAACTTTATTTCCAGTAGTGGGAACAAAGGGAAAACCCTTCTTTTATAGAACAGTCTGACACTTCAAAGGATGCATTCATAAATTCTGATCAACCTGACAGTGAGCTTTAATTTTGCTTCCAATTCTTTTTTTTTTTTTTTGGATATACAACCAAAGGTCTCACTAAATAGGAAAAGTAGGTATTCTTATAGTGCAGAGGGGATTTAAGGCTAGAGATTACTCTCAGGGAACAGAAGCAAGGTTCTCTGGATGTACAAAAGCAATAAGAATTTACTCTCGTATCATGTAGAGCTAAATTCAATCCCTGGCACCAAAATAAGCCAAGGCTAGGGAGTGCTCTGGTAAAAGAAAGAAATGTCATGCTGACATCTGAAAATCGATCCCTTTTTATTACAAATGCAATTTCAAGAGAAATAGTTTCTCTGACTTTTAAAATTTTTGTTTATTATTGAATAGCAACAAAGAAATTGAGAAGGGAGGGGGAGAGTGAGAGAGACAGGGAGACACCTGCAGATCTGCTTCACCACTTATGAAGCTTTCCCTCTGCAGGTGGGGGTTTCTCTGATCCTTCAGCATGATTCCTGACTGTTGATTTACAGTATCTTTTTACTTATTGCAGGTACCAAGTTCAGGGGGAAATATGTAACTTCACTTTTTTTTTGTTTGTTTACATCTGTCTTTTTTTTTTTAAATAATTGACTTTTTTATTAGATAGGACAGAGAGAAATTGATTCAGGGGAGGGGAAGACAGAAAAGGAAAGCAACAGACACACCTGAAACCTGCTTCACCACCCGTGAAGCTTGCCCTCTGAAGCTGGGAAGCAGGAACTCCAATCCAGGTCCTTGCATAGCAGTATGTGGGCTCAACTAAGTGTGCCACCACCCAGCCCTTTCCATCTGTCTTTTGAATTAATTTTTAAAATCTTAAAAAAAATTATTAATTCTGGATGGAGACAGAGAGAAGTTAAAAGGGGAGACAGAAGTGGAAAGAGAGACACCTGCGGCACTGCTTTACCACTTGTGACAAGTGGGGACTGAGGACTCCAGCCTGTGTCCTTGCACATTGTAATGCGTGTGTCCAACCCCCAGGCTTTTGGATTCTAAATTGATTCACAATTCAGTAATGATTCAATCATCTTTGGAAATGTTCTGCACTACTATGCCATTCTCTCATTCCCATATATCACTTAATCTTTCTAATTTTGTATTTTAAATAAATGTTTCCTAACTGGCCTCTGTTCAAGTTCACTGCCATTGTTTCATTCCGGACATAAGGTATGAACAACACATGGTAGGCAACTCTAAGACTCCAAATCCATCTTCCCAACTCCCACTAGAGTTTGTTTCCTAAATGCATGCTACTTATGTAACCCTGAGAGAAGAAAGGGAGAGCACAGACAGGGTGAAACCTGAATGGGGTGTGGTGCACTGCACCAAAGTAAAGATCTTGGGTGGGGTCTGTGTGGGAGGAAGGAAGGGTAAAGGAGGGCATTGGGGTCCTGGTGCATAGTGGAGGTAAAGGTCCTAAGTTGGGTGTGAGGATGTTTTACAGAGACCTTTCATGGGAGATGAAAAATTTACCCGTGTGTCAACAACTATACTGTAATTCATTATCCCAATTAAATGAAAATGTGTTTGCTCTTCAGGCTTATAAGGTAAAATTCAAACTGGGTTACCACACCAAAATTTTCATAACTTGTATGTCTATTCTTTCCTGATCTTACCATTTTTCAGACACATCACACTTTTTTTGTGATGCCACATTTTTTTTTAAAGGAATGAAAAAAAATGACATGGGAAGCAAAACAGTCTATAATTTTCAGCAGTCATATACTCTGGAGTGTAAATGACATGAAGTCTGTTACTGAGTCTTTTTTTGAGAGATATATGGGATTTCTCTAAGTGCCATGGTGTTCCCACGTGGTGCTAGAGTTTGAACATAGAGCTTTGTATGGTTATATAACACCCTAGGAGCAGCCACTGCTGTAATTGGCATTTTAAAAAAGAGATTCTAGATATTATAAAGGCATAGGAATACTCTGACTCAGAAAGCACAACAAATTCTAGAAGTATGATTCTAAACCCTAACTTGACTGTAAACATATCAATGAACAGCTTTAAAAAGATATAGGTTCACTCAGTGAATCAAAACCCCAATAGAATAAAGCCTAATTCCATACTTTCTGAAAGTGTGTTCTGTGAGTTTGTCACAAAGGACAACTTTAGGAACCATGGCTTCAAAGGCACACTCCAGGTTCTGAAACTACATAACTACAAATGCAGTCCCAGAAATGAAATAAACACACTTTCAATAAACTTACCTAAGTGAGTTCAACTCTGTTTTCTGATGAGATGTGTCACCGGCTGCATGGCTAAGTTTGTGAGCTTGAATTTTCATTCTACTTTCTAATGACTCTATTGTTTCTTTCATTACTAACATCTTAGACACTAATTCACGTTTTTCCTCTTCAAGCTGTAATTCAAAATTTAAAGGTTAATAGACAAATGTCACGCTTTTATTTTTCCTTTATCACATTTTAATAATATTTCCAGAAAAAAATAGTATTTCCAAAAATAAAACTAAGAAAATAAATTATACTTGTTTTAAAAAACACTTTAAAAGTCTATGTATGTTTCAGGCTTAGATGCCAGGAGAGGCATATATGTATGTATCGCCTTAGTACCACTGAAGAGAAAAAACAGAAAATAAAACAGATACATAAAAGCAATGAAACAGAAAGGTAAACCTTGAGCTGAGTAAAAATGTGACTCTAAAACCTTCAAATTTGGCAGGCCAAGTCCTACACCATGTTCTTTTAAAAATATTCTTTGTAGTTTGTGGCATATATATTATGTGTTGTCAATTCACACACACACACACACACACACACACACACACACACACACACACTTCATCTTGGAATTTCAGAACTACATCATCTATAGACAATTAGGGAGGAATTTACATTCTTCTTATACATATGTAATGTCACCTTTTCATAAACCAGATATATTTCTCTATTTAGATTTTTCTCTTTTTTTATCATTTTATTGAAAGGTTAATGGCTTAGAGTATAGTTGTTAACACATGGGTCCAATTTCCCATACACTGTGATAGGTGTCTGCAAAACACTCTCATGCCCCACTTTGGTCCTTTTCCACCATCATGCAAAAGGACCCCATTCCCTCTTCTCTCCCCCCCTTCTCCTTCTTCCCTACAGTCCTCTGCTTTGATGCAATACAACACACTCAGTACAAGTTTCACTTTGTTTTCCCTTTCTGTCCTTGTTGCTTAAGTTCTGCCCATTTGGTACTTGTCTTTTTTTGGTTTGTCTCATTTAACATGGTTTTTTCAAGTTAATTCCATTACTGAGATTCTCTTTAATATAATTCAATAAACTTGTATAATTATTTCTATAAATTCTACAAATTTATACATAGATATCTTGCATTATTTATAACCATTAACAAAGTATGTTTAAATCTTGTTTAGAGTTATTCATGTTTCTAGAATTCCTTGTGTATTATGAGCTATAGAATTCTTGCATTTTTATAATATCTAGAAAAATATAAGTCATTAGCTATAGAACTGTTGCTTCACCCACATTCTAGTATATTCTCCTAGATATCTAACTATATATATATATATTCTTCTTTATTGTCTAAGATTTTGGCTTAATTTTATCTTCTATTTTTAATCTCTTTCAGCAAATTATATTTAAATATTGTATTTAAAACATGGTTTCCAGTTTATTAATTTTCAATCATATCCAAAATGACTAAAACATATGAAACAAGGGTTTTAACATCCCTGAGCATCAAACAACAGTGGACAGTAACTGTTGAAAGGCAGGAAACAAATAAGCTGAACCCTATAATTGTTCAACTTCATTTCCTGAAGAATTTTCAGATGTGGAGCAGAGAAGAGAACCCTGGTGTAGTCTAAGGATTCCCCTAAGTTAAGAAGAAAGGGCTGAGAGCCAAAGGTCAAAGCAGTAAAGATTTTTCAGGACAGATATTGAAGGAGAGCTGTACAGAGTGGGAACTCAAAAGAGTTGTACACAGTGCCCTTGAGAGCTCAACACACAAAAAAGCTACAATTAAATTGTCTAATAAAAAGAAAAGCTTCTAAATAGGATAGATTGAAAAATACCACAGTGTATCTCATGCATAGAAAGAATAATGTTTGGTAAAACTTCTGTTTGCTTACACACACACAAAAAAAAAAAGTAAAAAAAAAAAAGTCAAAGATTAGTGAACTCATGAAAAGCAAGAATAGTTTCTGTTCTCCTCAGTTATTTGAAAATCTCCTAAATCATGGGGCAATCAACAGTATACTCAAAAAGATCTGTCTTCATAGTGAAACAAATTTAGTTCAAGACTAAATGTTACTCTTATCCCATGAGGAAGCTTAAAAGCAAAACTGAAAAGGGCTAATTCCAAATGACTTAACAGTATCTTGGGACAAACTTCTAGAGTATTTAGAGAAATACAAGCTATTCAGCAATCAAGATGTCAAGATGGTAAAATTCACAATGTGGCATCCAATCTAAAATCAGCAGACATACAGAGAAGCAAGAAAATATTACCCACGAGGAAGAAAACAGTCTACTCAGAAATGACAATGAATAATAGACAAAAATAGTAAAGACATAGTAACAATTTATGGGACATATAGTTAGTGGAATACTTCTCTGCAGTTTAAAAAAATTTTGTTTTTTATCGGGAGAAAATGGATGGAACTGGAGGTGATTATACTTACTGAAAAAGGAAGTGAGAGACAACTATTGAATAATTTCACTCATATGTGGAATATAGAGAATTGAGACACATAAACTTACAAATAAAAAGTGAGCTACTCTCTCTCTGATGCAGCTTTCTAGTCCTAGTCCTATATCCAACTCTGACAACTCAGACAATACCTTTAGCCCACTTGCATGTTAGCTGTCAGGCTTGGGGAAAAATTAGTAAAGTTATGGGCCTCTTAGAATATACCTAAAATAGACTTACTAGCCTTTTCCAAACTGGAGACCCTAAATCGCATCTCCTATACCCTTATCTTTAGGTTCCTGATTATTAAAGAGTTTGTTCTGCTTTATATCTTAAAGCTTTTCAGCCACCAAGTTGCAGATACTACCATGATGCCAACCTGACTTCCCTGGGAAGATGACTGCACCAATGTGTCCTGGAACCCCACCTCTCCAGAGTCTTACCCCACTAGGGAGAGAGACAGGCTGGGAGTATGGATCAACCTGCCAATGCCCATGTCTAGTGGAGAAATAATTACGGAAGCCAGACCTTCCACTTTCTGCACTCCATAATGATCCTGGGTCCCAGAGGGATAAAGAACACGAAAGCTTCCAATGGAGGAGATGGGATGTGAAATTCTGGTGGTGGGAACTATGTGGAATTGTACCCTTCCTATCCTACAGTTTTGTTAATCAATAAAAAAGAAAATAAAAAGTGTAACAAAACTGTTTCTAAGACTTTGTGAGAACTGTAGCAGTTAATGTGTGTGTGTGTGTGTGTGTATATGTATGTTATAAAACTATAACCCTACTATCTTATACTTGTGTAAATCATTATTAAATAACTAATATTCTTAGTATATGTGCTGCCAAAGTGAGCATAATTCACTAATATTTTTAAGACAGTAATAAAAATTAGCCAAAATGAAACACACACACAAAATCAGAGCACATACCAAATTGTTAAGAACCCTATCTGTAGTGAGAACAATGAGGAATGAAAGACTGAAACAGTGGAAAACTAAGAAATGAACAAACTACTGTATTTTACTGTTGACTGTAAACCATTAATCCTCCCAATAAAGACTGAAATAAAAATATTTCACTTTTTTTTTGCCTCCAGGGTTATTGCTGGGGTTCAGTGCCTGCACTATGAATCCACTGCTCCTAGAGACCTTTTTTTCCATTTTGTTGCCATTGTTGTTACTGTTATTGTTACTGCTGTTATTGTTGTTGGAAAGGACAGAGAGAAATGGAGAGAGGAGGGGAAGACAGAGAGGGGAAGAGAAAGATACACCTGCAGACCTGCTTCACCACTTGTGAAACGACCTCCCTGCAGGCTCAAACAGGGATCCTTAGCCGGGTCCTTGTGCTTCATGCCACGTGCTGTGCTACTGCCCGTCCCCCAAAATATTTCACTTTTTACTCTCAGTACTCTGATTTTCCCCCCACAAGAGCTAAATAGTTATTGTTGCAAATATTTAATAAATGTCACAAGATGTTGCAAATTTTTCTAAGTTCTTCATGTGTATGTAATTACAAAACCCTTCAGAAGTACATACTAGTATTATTGCATTTTTTTTTCCACAAATAAATAACTAGAGGGATGAGTCCCTGGTTCCCTATCTGCAGGGGTGTCTCTTTCTCTCCCTCTCTATCTTCCCTTCTCTCTCCATTTCTCTCTGTCTTGTCCAATAAAATGGAAAAACTGGCCACCAAGAGTAATGGGTTCGTGGTGCAGTCATCAAGCCCCAGTGTTGACCCTGGAGAACTTGAGGGATGGAAAGTTCAAGTATCTCCACTTTTACAACACAGGTGGGAGAGACAGATCTAAATCTAAATAGGCCACCTTCAGAATACATACTCCTAATGATTGTTAAACAGTCTTTCCAGTAAATTATTTTTAAAATCTATAATACATTTAAAAATGTAACTGGAAGCCGGGAGGTAGTGTAGCAGGTTTGGTGCACATTGCACAAAGGGGAAGGGCCTGCGTAAGGATCCTGGTTCAAGCCCCCGGCTTCCCACCTGTGGCGGGGGGGGGGTCACTTCACAGGTAGTGAATCAGGTCTGCAAGTGTCTTTCTCTCCCCCTCTCCATTTCTCTCTGTCCTATCCAACAACAACAGCTATCACAACAATAACAATAATAACAAGGGCAACAAAAAATGGCCTCCAGTGGATTTGTAGTACAGGCACCGAACCTCAGCAATAACCCTGGCGGCAAAACAACAGCAACAAAAAACAAAACCAAAAACAACCTATAACTGAAGTAGTCATTCACATAACACAAAGTACCTAAAATCCATTTTTGATAAGTTACCTGATGATTAACACACGTCAAATGCTCTATCACTTTCTCTAACTCTGATTTTCCAAAATGATTCATTTCCTGGAGACTCTGAAAGAGAATTTGTAACATAATAAAATAAAATTAACAAAGTAAGTAATAGAAGTCTCTGGTAATATTACTTTGTCTCTTTTTTAATAAGGCTCCAGAGAATAAACTCAAGGTCTCATGAATGTTTTTCCCACTGAACCGTCTTCCCTGTCACTATTTGGTATGTTCATAAAGAATATAAAAGAAAAGATGAGATTAGAGACACATGAAAAATACTACAAGATCATACAAAAGAGAAAATAAACAACAATGCAAACACAACTGCTGTTTTTTGTTATATTACCCTTTCTAGCTCTTGGTGGTATTAAGTCTAGGACAAGTGATGTAAACAGGTGTAGTTACCTGATAGTTTGTCTAGTATGGACTCATGCTTCTAACCATGCTATTCCTTAAAAACAAAGACGTCAAATGTTTAGATTACATATTTGGTTGAAAGGGTCATTGTGCTATATACTTTTTTTCAATTATTAACTCATGCTACAATTGTTGAGTATATGCTACAAGTACTGAGAATAAACTAGGATAAACACCAGTGTCAAGTACACAGTAGTCAGTAGAATGGATAGATTCTGGTATCATATGTACTATAATTTAGTAGTAAAGACAAACCTTTAATAGGAGATTAAAATAAAATTCAGAAATGTTCTGCTAGGAAAAAGAAAAGTTTCCAGTAATATATCAAGAGGGACTCTAGAATCTAAGGCACTTCCTTTTTTTTTTTTTAGGAACAGTGGTTAGTCTGGCCCTGAAGGATGAAAAGGAATTATCCAGATGTTGGAATTAGATGTTGTGAAAGATTATTCTTTGATAGAGATAGACAGAAATTGAGAGGGTAGGGGAGACAGAAAGTGAGAGACAGAGACACACCTGCAGCACTGCCTCACCACTTGCGAAGGTTTCCCCCTGCAGGTAGGGACTGGGTGCTTAAACCTGGGTCTTTTGAACATTGTAACTTGTGTGCTCAACCAGGTGCGCCACTCGGTCCCTGTAAGATTATTAGTTACTTTTTTTTTTTTTGGTCATCAGGCTTATTACAGGGGCTCAGTGCCTGCACAATAAACCCACCCCTCCCAGAAACTACTTATTTTTATTCCTTCCTTTTCTTTCTTGAGGCAGAAATGGAGAAAGAGGGGAAGAGAGGAGGGAAGGAAGAAAAGAGACCTGCAGCACTGGTCCACTGCTTATGAAGCTTCCCCCTGCCAGTGGGGACTGATGGCTTGACTCTAATTTCCGAGTATATGGTAATGTATGCTCTACCAGGTGTGTCACTGGCCAGCCTGGTGAAGGAACTTTTCAACAGCCTATTTGGAAAGTTGAATACAATCAAAAGTCTCTAAGGCCTGGAGTCTTGAGAAAATGAGTGGTAAGCTACTAAGTAAAAGAAGCTAAACCTCAGGGTCAAGTGCTGGCTCACCTGGCAGAGCACATACCATGTGGTAGGTAAGCTTCACAGGTAGTGAAGAGTCTTGTAGGTATCACTCCTCTCTTTCTATCAAAAAGAAGGAAAAGGAAAAAAATGGCCACTGGGAATGCAAAGAACGAGAAGGAGGGGGAGGGGGCAAGGGGCAGCAGCCTGTTACATCTTAAAGTAGCATGGGCCAGTCACAGAAATTCTTAGAAACAGTTAATGATTTAGATAGGAAATGGTGTGATCAGACTGACCTATCTGAAAGATGATTCTGACTTCTCACTGTCAAATATAGATTTGAGAGGGGCAAGACTGATAGTACAGAGGACACTAATAGCAGAAATGTGGGTGAGAGAATGGTAAGAACAGAGTAGGGTAATGGAAAAAAGGTTCAAGAGAAACTAAAGAGTAGTCAGCATCAACTATGACTAGGTGACTATGGGTAAATGCAAACTCTCTATAACAAAGTTATCATCTATTAAGTACTACCTACTTGAAAAAGGCTATTTTTAAGAGATTCTAAGACAACCCATGTAAAAAGCACTTAGGAAAAAAACACCATCAATGAGAAGGGCTTAATAAATGTTACATTAGTAGGCAATTAATTGAGAGATAAAAGCTTTCATGGAGTGAAGAATCAGTATGTTTGGGTTCAACAACTGGTGGGCAATATAATGAGAAACTACTAGAGGAAACATACAAATTGAGATAATTCAGTTTTTAAGAAAAAGACTTGCTGTAAACTCAAATTCTCCCTCCTACAATGTGACAGATTTCTGGTGATAAGAGTGTCACTTTTCCAAGTTTTTAGTTCTACTACATTTTTTTTAGAAACTTTTTTTAAAGTATTTATTTTATTTTTGAGAGAGATGCAGAGAGAGAAAGATACAGAGAGAAACACCAGAGCACCGCTCAGCTCTGACTTATGGTGGTGTGGGGATTGAACCTGGGACTTTGGAGCCTCAGGCATGACAGTCTTTTTGCATAACCACTATGTTATCTACCCCTGCCCCTACTACATTTTTTATCCCTACTTTTATATTTCTTGGTCATTTCAACAGATACAAAAAAGGATAAAGGAGTAGCTTGTGTTAAAAGCTGCCATACTGCACAGAACTTTCTCATTTGGTATTTTAACACATACTTTTTATAAAAGAAAAAAACTTTCTGGAAGGCAGTAATCCAAAGATGTTAATTAAAAGCATTCTTAAATTGTCAGGAAAACTGGGTCGTCAGGCTAAAACTTTTCATATACAGACTACTATTATAGTGCTAAAGTGCTCTGGGCTGGCAAAATAGTGCACTTAGTGTCCTGCTTTGCCATGAAATCTAATTGGTTCAAGTCTGTCCCCCACTTTGTTGATGGAAGCTTCTGTGTTCTTTCCCCCATCTCTGCTCCCATGTCTCTATGTAAAAATAATGTCCTTATACATAATTTTAGCTACTAATTTCAAAGCATTAACTTATAATACTTATTAGAAGTAAAGCATGGGTTCTATAATAAGAAACTGTAATATAAAAATATTATATAAATAATATATAAATCAATAATATACTTATAAAGTGATTTATGTGTATTAATCTATTTAATTTGTTTTGATATATATATATATATATCACCTAAATTGGAAAACAAAAGAAAAAGAAAAACCGATTATCTGGGAGGGGCTGAAGTGCAAGTATAAGGTCCCAGTATGGTCACATATGCTAGAGTGATGAGCTGGTTTTCTCAATAAGTAAATGATAAAAGAGAGAGAGAGAGAGAGAAATTAAAAACTTCTGTGCTCCAAATAATACATTCATAAAAAGAAAACCCATAGAATGGGGTATTTGCAAAACTTGTATCAAAAAGTTTATGTTGAGAGTATTAAAGAACTTTGAAAACTCAGAAAGCATGAAACAAATAACCCAACTTAAAAGTAGCAAAGGAAGGGCTGCGAAGTAGGCCAGTGAGTAGAGGACATGCCTCTCATGCATGAGACCTGAGTTTGACCCCTGGTACTGCATGAGAATACTAAAAGCAGTGCCAGGTGGAACTCCAAGTATGGCGAAACTTGGCTTTGTCCTCTCTCTCACCATCCTTCCCCTCCCTCATAAAAACAGACAACAGATAAAATGGGTCATGGTGGTTCAAGAGTGAAGTATATGCACAAGGTCATGGGTTCATTCCCTGGTAGTGTATTTTTAGTTACTTTCATGCACTCCAACTTTTAAATTTTTTATTGGGGGATTAATGTTCTACATTCGACAGCAAATATAATAATTTGTATATGCATAATATTTCTCAGTTTTCCACATAACAATACAGCCCCCACTAGGTCTTCTGTCATCCCTTTCCAGGACCTGTACTCTCCCCCCCGACCTACTCCACAGTCTTTTACTTTGGTATGCACTCCAACTTTTAAGTATACTATAATTTACCCCATAAGAAAAACATAGCTGAAAATTTCCCTTTTCTCAATAAATTGTCTTTTTAAAATAAGTCTTTTTTTTTCTTGCCTTAAGGGTTATTGCTGGGGCTTAGTACCTACACTATGAATCCACTATTCCTGAAGGCTATTTTTTCCCCCTTTTGTTAACCTTGCTTTTTATCATTGTTGTTGTTATTATTGTTGTCATTGCTGCTGCTGTTGTTGGATAGGACAGAGAGAAATCCAGAGAGGAGGGGAAGACAGAGAGCAGGAGAGAAAGATAGACACCTGCAGACCTGCTTTACCGCTTGCGAAGCAAACCCCCTGCAGGTGGGGTGCTGGTGGCTCGAACCGGGATCCTTATGCCAGTTCTTGTGCTTCACTGGCTGCTCTACTGCCTGACCCCCATAAAATAAGTCAATTTTAATACTTACTTTCAACTTTTCTTTTAAGGCTTCCTTTTCTGCCATAATCCTTCTTAAGTCAGACAATGCAAGTTCTTTTTCCTTTTCCATAAGACTAACAATATTATGGGAGGCTACAGTTTGAGTGGCTTCTTTTCTTAGTGCAGTTAATTCTTCTTGAGCCTTAAAGAATTAAAATTTACAAAAAATAATAAAACACTGAATATATTCCCAGCTAGAAAAAAATTATTAGAATAAACACTTACTACCTTTGCTCTCTTCCCAAACTTCAACAAATTAGAGGTAAAAGGATTAAAACAAGCTATAATAAAAACCAAAAGACAAGGAGTTGAGAAAAGTGGCAGCCATAAAATTACGGAAACCAAACAGCAGATGGACAGCTAGCAATTATCTAAGCAGACCCAAGAACACTGAAATCTATGCCAACAGTGGGGAAAGCACAGAAGTAGACCAATTTGCATATCAGGATCCCAAAAAAGCTCCAAAAGTGAAAATAGCTTTTATGATTTGACCTTTTAGCTTACTCATTCTTCTCCCTGTCTTGGAGCAGTAGAAAGATTTCATGGGCAATTTATATGGGACAAATTTAGTGATAGACATCATGCTTTACTCAGACTCACCTTGTCCTTGACAAGTCACATTTAGTAAAGGTGCCAGAGCTATATGGATTTCCTCTTCCCTAGCGGCTAAGTCCTCCGTATTTCATAGAACCAAATAGCAAGCACCACCCACAGTTTGGAAGACATTACCCAGCATATCTGAATCTCAAGGCTAAACTCGCTGAGAGTCAAGCTGAGACCCATTGTAGATAGTTTGATTATCTTTAACTAACATAGGCTAGCAAAGAAAAAGGATAGGGTGCAGGTGGTGGTGCACCTAGCTGAGCACACATGTTACAATGTGTAACACACAATGTTACAATTCAAACCAAGGATCTGGGTTTGAATCTCCAGGCCCCACTTGCAGGGGGAAAGCTCTGCAAGTGGTAAAGCAGTGCTGCAGGTATCTGTCTCCCTCCCTCTCAATCATGCCCTTCCTTCTCAATTTTTTGCTGTCTCTATTCAATAACTAAATAAAAGATGGTAAAAAAAAAAAAAAAGGAAAAGAAAATAGATAAAAATGGAAAAATAGCAGAAATTTCTAATTTGGGAATAAGATGATAGTACAAACTATTTACTTCCTAATTATGAAGCAATATCATAAAGCCCATAAGTTATAGTAATTCAAAGAATATAGGTTTGGTACCAGTATGGTTAATTGTTTCTATATACTTTGTTGATTTAATTAAAATCAAATTTCTTACTTCATTATATAAGACATTTAGTTTATCTCTTTCTGCTGTCAATAATTTAACATTGGACTGTATGTCTTCCATATGTTTTTCAAATCTTTCTAGCATATGTTGAAGTTCATCTCTTTCTCTTGCAATCATATGAATTTCTGAATTGTAATCATCCTGAAACATAAATTAAAAAACAGAATATATCATGTTATACTTATAAAAATATGTATTTTTAAAAACACAAAGAAACAAAAAACTGAGCTTATGGATAGAAACAGATTGGTGGTTAGTAAAAGTGGAGGTGGGGAGTAGGACAGGGGATTATGGGTAAAGGGAACTGAAATAGAAATGCAAATAGAAATTATAACTATGGATAGAGATAGGTGCCAAGTTGGCTTATTGTGATAATCATTTCATCAGGTGTACAAATAATGAATCATACTGTACAATTAAAATTAATGTACCCAATAAAGAAATTTTAAAAATTAATGTAATATATGTCAAATATACATAAAGAAAATAATGCATATTCCTAGTACTATCTGAGGTATATGGTACAGGCCATTGATTATGGAGAACAGCAAGGAATTTGTATTTTTAAAATCTTGTATTTTTAATAAGTCACATTATCTGAGACAGAGTCTGCAGCAACACTGTGAGAATTACAAGTCTGGCTCTGTCTGCCTCTGAAAGGGTCACTTTTTCTGTCAATGGGCATGTGCCCTCATAACCTGGTAAGGTATTTATGGTGAAGATTCAAGGATAAGTAATAAAACAGAGATCTAAGATTTGATCTTTTTTCTATAATAATATTGACTGGTGGTTATCCAACCTCTCTCGGAATATTTATAGTGAAATGGTGTCCACTACATTACATAAAAATCTTCTTTTATTACTAGAGAACTCTAGCTATATATTGTTTCTTAAACCAGTTGTCTCTGCAATAAAAAAAATTAACATTAGACTGAAAATCCTCCATATTTTTTAAATCTAAGTATATGCCAAAGTTCATGTCTTTCTCTTGTGACCAGATGAATTTCTGAACTGTAATCACCCTGAAACATAATTTATGAACAGAAGTTATCATTTGTTATAATTATCACTGCACAACTGTCATAAGAATGCTAATGATACTAACAGACGAGGAAACACAAGTTCCTTTCGTATAACTAGAGAACACAGATACTAATCTATAATGAAAGCATGAGTTGAGAGCACTGGGAGTACTACAGCAAATTTTCTGGCCTTCAGGTGCCAAAAAAGGAACCTAACAGTCAATGAAACAGACTGATCATATGTTTCAACTGTCATTCTTTTGGAATTATTTTAACTGGTGATAACTAACCCATAATCACCAGATGGAAGTGTCAGCAACATCTAGGAACTTCTTAAGACATAAAAGTTTGGGGAAAGACATGATCAAGAAATGAGAAATGGGAGTCGGTGGTAGTGCAGCGGGTTAAGCGCACGTGGCGCAAAGCGCAAGGACCTGCGTTAAGGATCCTGGTTCGAGCCCCTGGTTCCCCACCTGCAGGGGAGTCGCTTCACAGGTGGTGAAGCAGGTCCGCAAGTGTCTGTCTTCTCTCCCCCTCTCTGTCTTCCCCTCCTCTCTCCATTTCTCTCTGTCCTAGCCAATGACATCAATAACAACAACAATAATAGCTACAACAATAAAACAAGGGCAACAAAAGGGAAAATAAATAAATATTTAAAAAATTGAAAAAAAAAAAACAAGAAATGAGAAATAGAACAGTTACTAAGTTCTATGAAGAATTAGGTAATTCTGCTGCACACTAATGGCCAGAAACCACTAATTCATAGCCCTCTCCAGGGGAAGGAACAAGAGGACATGTGTGTGCCTGCTCACCAAGTACAGATAACTATAACACTCCAACACTCAGGCATCAAAATTATTTTCCTAAGCATTATGCTGTTTCCTCAGCCTGAGTGTCTGAGGTCTCAGGTTCAATCCCCAGCACCATCATATGTCAGAGCTGAGTAGTGCCCTGGTAAGCGCACACACACACACACACACACACACACACACACACACACACACACAGAGAGAGATAGATAGTTTACACTAATGATACTTTAAAGAAGATTTTGCTGGAACTGGTAGGTGACTCAGTGGTATAGCACCTGCTAGACTACATAGCAAAGTGTTTATACTGATAACTATAAATTAAATGTAGTCATTAGTCACTGAGGTTAAAAGAGTTTACTCAGAAAAAGACCCAACGTGGGGCCGCGCGGTGGTGCACCTGGCTAAGCGCACATGTTACAGCGCGCAAGGACCCAGGTTCAAGCCCCTGTCCCCACCTGCAGAGGGAAAGCTTCATGAGTGGTGAAGCAGAGCTGCAGGTGTCTCTCTCCTCCCTATCATCCCTTCCTTCTCGATTTCTGGCTATCTCTATCCAATAAGTAAATAAAGATAATTTAAAAAGAATTAAAAAAAGAAGCATTAAAAAAAAGAAGACCCAACATATGGATTGACATGCCATGTCCAGTGGAGAAGCAATTATAGAAGCTTCCATCTTCTGCACCCCATAAAGAATTCTGGTCCATACTCTCAGAGGGATAAAGTATAAGAAAGTTTTCAGTGGAGGAAACTGTATGGAACTGTACCTGTTATCTTACAATCTTATTAACCATTATTAAATCATTAATAAAATTTTTAAAAAAATTAAAAGAAGGGGTCGGGCAGTAGTGCAGTGGGTTAAGCGCACATGGCAGAAGCGCAAAGACCAGTGTAAGGATCCTGGGCGACCAGTGTAAGGATCCTGGTTCGAGCCCCAGGGTCCCCACCTGCAGGGGAATCGCTTCACAGGCGGTGAAGCAGGTCTGCAGGTGTCTATCTTTCTCTCCCCCTCTGTCTTCCCCTTCTCTCTCATTTCTTTCTGTCTTATCCAACAACGACATCAATAACAACAGCAATAATAATCACAACAACAATAAACAACAAGGGTAACAAAAGGTAAAAAAAAAAAAATAGCCTTGGGAGTCAGGCGGCAGTGCAGCAGGTTAAGCGTGGTGCAAAGTGCAAGGACCCGCATAAGGACCCCGGTTCAAGCCCCCAGCTCCCCACCTGCAGGGGAGTCCCTTCACAGGTGGTGAAGCAGGTCTGCAGGTGTCTGTCTTTCTCTCCCCCTGTCTTCTCCTCCTCTCTCCATTTCTCTCTGTCCTATCCAACAACAACAACAATAATAACTACAACAATAAAACAGTAAGAGCAACAAAAGAGAATAAATATTTTTTAAAAATAGCCTCCAGGAGCAGTGGATTCATGGTGTAGGCACCGAGCTCCAGTGACAACCGTGGATGCAAAAAAACAAAGAGGAGGAAAGGGAAGGGAAGGAAAAAGACCCAAAAATATTTAGCAATGGACATAGCAACTTTTTTTTTGGGGGGGGGGGCGGTTTATAAAGAGAGGAGCCAGAATTAGGGAATTCAACAAAGCCTAAAACTGACTGCATTGAGTTTACTTTACTTTCACTTCAATTTCCTCTCATTTTATCTAGTATATAGATAATGTTTAGGTCATATAAGTTTCCAAAGACTCCTACAGTTCCAAAGCTTAAATGAAAACTCTAAACAACTCACATGGTACTTATGAAATGTTTATAATAACCAAGACATGTAAAAAGACTTGGTTTTAATCTCTTAAGAATCATTGCTAACTTTACAAGATAAACATCTTTGGACTACCAATGTATAAATATGCATGGAGTAAACAAACAGTTTGATTTGCCCAGCACACTTCTGACCACCAATTTCTCCCTTCTCCTACTGCCTGGCGAACATGGAAGATGCTTGCTCTGTACAAGATGATCACTTTTCTGACTAATCCAAGGCTGGCAGTGGCAAGAATTCATATTGCCTATTGTGTGGACAAAGTCACTGTGCTCAGAGGGAGAAAACTGAAGTTGATGCCTCAAGTATAGGACAGAAAGAAAGGAAATGTCTGAGAGCATGCATCACTGGTTCCAGTTTCTGGAAGTCCAGATGTCCCTGCACTCCTCCTGTGCATGTGTAGAGCTATTTACTCTCCTTACATTTCTGTAATCTTATGCTTTGATTCAGGCATTAATATACTATGCTTTGTTAAGCAGTTTTTCTGATTAATGCAGTGTTCCTATAACATAGACTGTTGAGAAAAACAAAGTAAGATTTTTAAAAGTGAGTATGAATAAAGTTATATTTAATATAATAACAAAACCAGAAATGTTTGTTCTTGAAGATACTCTCTATACTTCCCAGTAACTTATATAGAGATATTACCTTTTCTGGTGTTTTGTATGATGAATTTTTATCACGTAAAGAGTATGCTGTAGAGCAAGATCTTCGATGTATTATATGTTGAAGTCTTTCAAGCTCTTTCTTATAATAGTCTCGTTCTTCTTCAATGCCTTTCAGAAATGTATCTAAACGAGAAGGCGACTTATCTCGACGCTTTATTCCATGCTCTACCCTCATCCTCTCAACTTCCAAAGTAAGTTTTCTTTCTGCAAATCAAAGTAACTAAATCTTAAAATAGTGTCAGATACAAAATATGATATTAGTCATATAAATTGTATCAATAGCTTTTATAATCCAGACTATAAAAATCACTACTTTGTATATTACCAAATGTGAAAGAGGCAAAATTGGAGGAGAAAAAAAAAGCAAAACTTGAAGAAAAAAAAAAGAATTGTTGAAAGTCCTCCTGCTTTCCTCCTCTCAGAAGAATAAGTATTTTTAGTGCTACAGAATAAAACAATTAACTAGCAATGACACTTTCTAATGACTTACAAATGCACTAATATATATTATAAACAATTTTAACATTAAACTTGAATTTAACATTATATATACACAAAGACATCAAAACAACTTGTCTTTCCCCAAATAAACACATTATTAACTTTACTACAGAAATCACTTTTTCTTTTTTTAATGTTTATTTTTTTAATATTTATATTCCTTTTTGTTGCCCTTTTTTTATTGTTGTAGTTATTATTGTTGTTGTTGCTGTCGTCATTGTTGGATAGGACAGAGAGAAATGGAGAGACGAGGGGAAGACAGAGGGGGGAGAGAAAGATAGATACCTGCAGACCTGCAGACCTGCTTTATTACCTGTGAAGCAATCCCCCTGCATATGGGGAGCCAGGAGCTTGAACTGGGATCCTTACGCAGGTCCTTACACTTTGCGCCACATGCGCTTAACCCGCTGCACTACTGCCTGACTTCCAAAAATCACTTTTTCAAATATCAAAAGTAGGCTAATGTCAGTCATTTCATAAAGTTCAATCTAATTTAATTATCATTACAACGATAAGAAATGAAATAGTTCTCAAGATGTATTTTGAGTCACTTCTATCTCTTCTTTCATTCATTTAACAAATACCCAGTGAGCATTTACTACATACCCAGAGACATCTAAGGATCTAAGTATAGTAAAACATAGGAAAGGTAAAAAATTTGAATTCTAGTAGGATAAAAATTACAAAAGATCACCATGCAATGCAACTGGCAAATTTATCTCAAGAAGGGGTGATCAGAGATAAGAAGAAAATACGAGTCAAGGCCTGGAAGACAGCTAAGATGGTACAGCTTTTCTTTTTTGTGTCAGGTGCTGGGTTTAATCCATGAAGGCACCATGAACAGCACCAGAAGGAGCTTCCTGGGTAGCAGAACAGAACACTGGTGTCTCTCTCTTTCTCTCTCCCTTCACCCCTCTCCCGTCTAAAACCATGGAATAAAGTTGGTTTCTCTGTGATCTCTCAGTGCATCAGAAGATTCAGCTGGGGGTAAGTGAATTCTGCTATCAGTCTGTCACATATGTGTGCAAATGTGATTTTTCTTTAAGCCAGAGACAGAAAAGGAAGAAAGACAGAGAGAGAGAGAGAGAGAGAGAGAGAGAGAGAGAGAGAGAGAGACCGAGACCACTGAAGTTTCCTTCAATGCAGCAGGGGCTAGACTCAACCCTGGGTCATGAACATGGCAAAGTAGCCCACAATCTAAGTGAGCTATTTTTCCAGTCCCTTTATATATTTCTATTGAAAAACACTCTAGCAAGGTTCTTTGTACCAGCTCATGAAAATATAAAGGAAACTTGTAAGGGTCGTGAGGGAGAGATTTTCTAAAGTATCTCAGTTCTTCATCTGGTTCCTGGTATAGAGCAAGCACTCAACATTTACACAATGATTGAATAAAAGGTTACACACACACTACAGTAAAAGGAAATTACTAGCATTTTTAAAATTATCAGTCTTTGATAATTTACCTGTAGTAGCAAAACCTTCCAATTTTCTGGTAAGTCTTTGCTTTTCTTGTTCAAGCTGATGAACAACAGTTTCTAGGTCTGATTTTATAAGAAGTTCATCATTCAGTCTCTCCTTTTCTTTATGACACAGGCTTAATTCCTGTTGATTTTAATACTATAATTAATATTTCTAACCACTTTATACTTCTGCACTTAAATACTCTGATAAGCATTTATTTAAGAGTAATTCACATATACATAAACTTTTAGTCAGTCAAATACATGATTTCAACTATACTTATCATTTGTGGCTAAATTTGTAAAAGCTCTTTTTTTTTTTTCTTTAATGGAGAGCCATAGGAAGATATAACGAAGCTTTAAGAGCTGCACCTGGAAATTGAGGATAAGCTAGTAAAGACAATCTATGAATGTAAAGCATTCTGCAATGTCCAGTACATGGCAGATGCGTAATAAGAATCACTATATCTTTATATTTGATTATATAAAAATCACTAGGGCCTATCTTAAAAACACATAAGCTGAGGATTCGACTTCCGGAGGCAGAGCTATGAGCAGCAGATCGCTTCTCTCCTCTCCTCTCCTCTCCTCTCCTCTCCTCTCCTCTCCTCTCCTCTCCTCTCCTCTCCTCTCCTCTCCTCTCCTCTCCTCTCCTCTCCTCTCCTCTCCCAGATCAACTAGGAATACCAAAGGAGACCACCCGGGACCAAAACAAGACAGGACTAGAATGACCACAGGAACCCAGTAAATCACCCGTGAGTACAAACACGCGTGGCTGGTGACAGAGAGGAGAGAGGGGCCTAAGGAGAGATTAAGTGACTGCTAACAGTTCGGCAGTTTATCAGTTGAGACACCACCTCCAGTCTGCTCCACAACAAGGGGACAGCTGAAGGGAGGAGAGGACTCCCCAGAGACTCACCAAGTGCAACTCTGAGTCTCCATTGCTACTACCCTCAGAATCTGGAGCAGCAACAGGGAGGGACACCAGGGGACAGAGATCTAACTGGGAAACTCAGGAGAAGACCTATACCTAGGTGGCATAGCTGAGGGGCTGTGAAAGTCTCTTTGCATAACCACTGGATTATCTCTGCCACACCCTGCTTTATCTCTTGGTCAGGAGTCAGTGATTAAGCTAAGAAGCCTATTGATAGTTGAAAAGCCCTCAGGCTCCCATAGCCTACAGGGAAGGAAAAAAAAAGAGGCTTTTACACCACTGAGCTCCAACTCAGGGACTGAAAAAACTGTTAACATCCACCACGGTAAACCCTTTAATTAAATTACTTAGACACAAGTCAATCCAGGTAATAGTGATCAATAATTTGAAAAGTACTGATAAAGGGAACTCATAACATAATATATAAAATGGTTAAAACAACAAGAAAAAATATTGGAGACTCGAACCAGGACAAAAGTCCAGCTAAATGTCCTCCAGAGGGTGAAGCACAAAACAACGAGTTCAACATCCAAACATTAGCTAAGGAAATAATAACAGGAGTGAGTAAAGAATTTGAAAAAATTGTAATCAGAAATGCAGGAACAACAAATGAGAATATGGAAGAAAATTCTAATTATCTCATGGTTATTAGAGAGCTGAAAGCTGAAATCGCTGAGCTAAGAACACAACTAGTTGAGCAAGCTAAAACAGTATCAGAGCAGGGCAACAAAATAGATGAACTCCAGAAAGCAGTAGAGGGCAGAGAGAATAGAATCTATGAGGCTGAAGACAGAATTAGCAAGATTGAGGATGAATTAGAGACAACTAAAAAAGAAGTAAGAGATCTCAAAAAGAGATGAAGAGATGCTAAAAACAACAACAGAGTCCTATGGGATGACTTCAAAAGAAACACTATACGCATTATTGGCTTACCAGAGGAAGAAAGAGAAGGAGAGGAAGAAAGCATTCTCCAGGCCATAATAGCTGAAAATTTCTCTAGTCTAGACAACATCAAAGACATAAAGATTCAAGAAGCCCAGAGGGTCCCAAACAGAATTAACCCAGACCTAAAGACACCAAGAAATGTCATACTTAGAATGGAAAGGAATAAGGATAAAGAAAGGATCCTCAAGGCTGCAAGAGAAAAACAAAGAGTCACCTACAAAGGAAAACCCATAAGATTAGCAGCAGACTTCTCCACACAAACACTACAGGCCAGAAGAGAATGGCAAGATATCTATCAAGTGCTCAATGAGAAAGGCTTTCAGCCAAGAATACTATATCCTGCTAGAATGTCATTCAGACTAGATGGAAGCATCAAAACCTTCTCAGACAAGCAACAGTAGAAGGAAGCAACCATCACCAAGCCTGCCCTGAAAGAAGTTCTGAAAGGTCTCCTATAAACAACCAGACTACCACAAATAGGACATATTTCAAAACACTCTAAAACTCTACAAGAATGGCGTTAAAATATCTTCAATCTTTGATATCAATAAATGTCAATGGTCTGAATTCACCTATTAAAAGACACAGAGTAGGAAGATGGATCAGAAAACACAACCCAACAATATGTTGTCTACAGGAAACTCACCTAACTCAACAAGACAAACACAGACTTAAAGTGAAAGGATGAAAAACTATCATACAAGCCAATGGCCCACAAAAAAGGGCAGGAACAGCTATTCTCATATCTGACATGATAGACTTTAAAATAGATAAGATTAAAAAAGATAGAAATGGACACTACTTAATGCTCAGAGGATCAGTCAATCAAGAGGACTTAACAATTATTAACATCTATGCACCCAATGAGAAGCCATCTAAATACATCAAACTTCTACTGAAAGAGCTACAGCAATATATTAACAGTAACACAATCATAGTAGGGGACTTCAACACCCCACTATCTCAACTTGACAGATCATCCAGGAAGAAAATCAGTAAAGACATAAGGGAGCTAAATGAAGACATAGATAAACTAGAACTATTGGACATTTTCAGAGTCATTCATCCCAAGAAACTGAAATACAAATTTTACTCAAATCCACATGGATCATTCTCAAGGATAGACCATATGTTAGGCCACAAAGACAGCATCAGCCAATTCAAGAGCACTGAAATCATCCCAAGCATCTTCTCAGACCACAGTGGAATTAAACTAACACTTAACAATCAACAAAAGATTAGTAACAGTCCCAAAATGTGGAAGCTCAACAGTACACTTCTTAACAACTTCTGGGTCAAAGAGGAAATCAAGGAAGAAATCAAAATGTTTCAAGAGTTCAATGAAAATGAAGACACAAGCTATCAAAATATTTGGGACACAGCTAAAGCAGTCTTAAGAGGGAAGTTCATAGCTATATAAGCACACATTAGGAAACAAGAAAAGGCACAAAGAAACAGCCTGATTGCACATCTTAAAGACCTAGAAGAAGAACAACAAAGGAATCCTAAAGCAACCAGAAGGACAGAAATCACTAAAGTTAGGGCAGAAATAAATAACATTGAGAATAGGAAAACCATACAAAAGATCAATGAAAGTAAATGTTGGTTCTTCGAAAGAGTAAACAAAATTGACAAACCTTTAGCCAGACTCACAAAACAAAAAAGGGAGAAGACCGAGATAAATTGGATAGTAAATGAAAGAGGAGATATCAAAACAGACACTGCAGAAATTCAACATATCATGCGAGGCTTCTGTGAACAACTATATGCCACCAAGCTAGAGAACCTGGAAGAAATGAATGATTTCCTAGATACTACCAACTTCCAAAACTAAGTAAAGAGGAAGTGGATAACATGAACAGGCCCATCAGAGCTAATGAAATTGAAACAGTTATCAAAAATCTTCCCAAAAATAAAAGTCCTGGACCAGATGGTTTTACAAATGAATTCTACAAAACCTTCAAAGAAGAACTAATACCTATACTTTTAAAAGTCTTCCAGAGGATTGAAGACACTGGAATACTCCCTGCCAGCTTCTATGAAGCCAACATCACCCTGATACCAAAAGCAGACAGGGATACAACCAAAAAAGAAAACTACAGACCAACATCTCTGATGAACATAGATGCGAAAATATTGAACAAAATTCTAGCCAACCGGATACAGCAGTATATCAAAAAGATTGTTCAACATGACCAAGTGGGGTTTATCCCAGGCATGCAAGTTTGGTTTAATATACGTAAATCAATCAATGTGATCCACCACATCAACAAAAGCAAGACCAAAAACCACATGGTCATATCAATAGATGCAGAGAAAGCCTTTGACAAAATACAACATCCCTTTATGATCAAAACACTACAAAAAATGGGAATAGATGGAAAATTCCTGAAGATAGTGGAGTCTATATATAGCAAACCTACAGCCAACATCATACTCAATGGTGAAAAATTGGAAGCGTTTCCCCTCAGATCAGGTACTAGACAGGGCTGCCCACTATCACCATTACTATTCAACATAGTGTTGGAAGTTCTTGCCATAGCAATCAGGCAGGAGCAAGGAATTAAAGACATACAGATTGGAAGAGAAGAAGTCAAACTCTCCTTATTTGCAGATGACATGATAGTATACATGGAAAAACCTAAGGAATCCAGCAAGAAGCTTTTGGAAATCATCAGGCAATACAGTAAGGTGTCAGGCTATAAAATTAACATTCAAAAGTCAGTGGCATTCCTCTATGCAAACACTAAGTTAGAAGAAATTGAAATCCAGAAATCAGTTCCTTTTTCTATAGCATCAAAAACAATAAAATATCTAGGAGTAAACCTAACCAAAGAAGTGAAAGACTTATATACTGAAAATTATGAGTCACTACTCAAAGAAATTGAAAAAGACACAAAGAAGTGGAAAGATATTCCATGTTCATGGGTTGGAAGAATTAACATCATCAAAATGAATATATTACCCAGAGCCATCTACAAATTTAATGCTATCCCCATCAAGATCCCAAGCACATTTTTTTAGGAGAATAGAAAAAATGCTACAAATGTTTATCTGGAACCAGAAAAGACCTAGAATTGCCAAAACAATCTTGAGAAAAAAGAACAGAACCGGAGGCATCACACTCCCAGATCTCAAACTGTATTATAGGGCCATTGTCATCAAAACTGCTTGGTACTAGACCATGAATAGACACACTGACCAGTGGAATAGAATAGAGAGCCCAGAAATGAGGCCCCACACCTATGGACATCTAATCTTTGACAAAGGGGCCCAGACTATTACATGGGGAAAGCAGAGTCTCTTCAGCAAATGGTGTTGGAAACAATGGGTTGAAACATGCAGAAGAATGAAACTGAATCACTGTATTTCACCAAATACAAAAGTAAATTCCAAGTGGATCAAGGACTTGGATGTTAGACCAGAAACTATCAGATACTTAGAGGAAAATATTGGCAGAACTTTTTTTACGCATAAATTTTAAAGACATTTTCAATGAAACGAATCCAATTCCAAGGAAGACTAAGGCAAGTATAAACCTATTCTTCACAGCAAAAGAAACCACTACCCAAACCAAGAGACCCCTCACAGAATGGGAGAAGATCTTTACATGCCATACATCAGATAAGAGTTTAATAACCAACATATATAAAGAGCTTGCCAGACTCAACAACAAGACAACAAATAACCCCATCCAAAAATGGGGGGAGGACTTGGACAGAATATTCACCACAGAAGAGATCCAAAAGGCCAAGAAACACATGAAAAAATGCTCTAAGTCTCTGACTGTCAGGGAAATGCAAATAAAGACAACAATGAGATATCACTTCACTCCTGTGAGAATGTCATACATCAGAAAAGGTAACAGCAGCAAATGCTGGAAAGGGTGTGGGGTCAAAGGAACCATCCTGCACTGCTGCTGGGAATGTCAATTGGTCCAGCCTCTGTGGGGAACAGTCTGGAAAACTCTCAGAAGGCTAGAAATGGACCTATCCTATGACCCTGCAATTCCCCTCCTGGGGATATATCCTAAGGAACCCAACACATCCATCCAAAAAGATCTGTGTACACATATGTTCTTGGCAGCACAATTTGTAATAGCCAAAACCTGGAAGCAACCCAGGTGTCCAACAACAGATGAGTGGCTGAGCAAGTTGTGGTCTATATACACAATGGAATACTACTCAGCTGTAAAAAATGGTGACTTCACCGTTTTCAGCTGATCTTGGATGGACCTTGAAAAAATCATGTTGAGTGAAATAAGTCAGAAACAGAAGGATGAATATGGGATGATCTCACTCTCAGGCTGAAGTTGAAAAACAAGATTAGAAAAGAAAACACAAGTCGAACCTGAAATGGAATTGGAGTATTACACCAAAGTAAAAGACTCTGGGGTGGGTGGGTGGGCAGAATACAGGTCCATGAAAGATGATGAATGACATAGTGGGGGTTGTATTGTTAAATGGGAATCTGGGGAATGTTATGCATGTACAACCTATTGTATTTACTGTTGAATGTAAAACATTAATTCCCCAATAAAGAAATAAATTATTTAAAAAAAAAAAAGAAAAAAAAATACATAAGCTATACCATGGATAGAAATATAAGAAAGGGGGCCAGGCCATGGCACACCTGGTTAAGTGCAAATATTACAGTATGCAAGGAACCAGGTTCAAGCCCCTGCAAGGGGAAGCTTCACGAGTGGTGAAGTGGGGCTACAGGTGTCTCTGTCTCTTTCCCTCTCGCTTCCCTCTGTCAGTATCTAGTAAATAAATAAATTTAAAAAAAATGAACTTATAAAAAAGCTTAAGATTTTTAACTCAGAGCATCACTGGTCCAGCTGCTAGTCTAATCCATAATAATAAAGTTACAGTAAACTATGCATGGACTTCTATTGTGAAAGATAGAGTGGCTGAATGAGGGCTTCCTGTTCAAATCTCTTTTCTCCACTGTCTACCTGTATGACCCAAGCAACTTACTTAACCTCTCTGAGCCTTTTTTTTGCCTCTAAAATGGTAAAGATAGGAAGTCGGACAGTGGCACACCAAATTGAGCCTCATATATTACCATGTGCAAGGACCCAAGTTCGAGCCCCCACTCCCCACCTGTATGGAGGATGCTTCAGCGGTGAAGCAGGGCTGCAAGTATCTCTCCCTCTTCCTTCTCTATTTCTATCAAATAAATAAGTGAATAAAATGGCAAAAACAACAGAACTTACCTCATAAATTACTATGTTTGACACACTGTACTCAATAACTCTTAACTCTTAGGAAACAAATAAACAAAAACCATAAATACATAAATAAATGGAAAAAGAAAAAAAACACTGTGGTGATAGAAACCAGACACTAAATGTTTTATTCTGTAAATTCCACTTATATCAAATGTCCAGAACAGGAAAATCTAAGGAAACAAATCAGATTAGTAGTTATTAGAGGCCAACCAGAGGGAGAAAGGAAGTGACTGCTATTTTGAGTAATAAAAATATTCTGGGATCAGACAGTAGTGATAGTTGCACCTTTTTGGTGCCAATGCCAATGTGCACTTGTATATTTTTGTCAAAGAAAGCATAACATTTTTCTTACTGACAACTCTACCAATTTCATATAACATTTACTTACCAGTTGAAGTTTTGCCATTGTTTCTTCAAGGTCCCGCATTTCAGAGAGCTTCCTTTTAATCTCTTTCTAGGAATAAAAGTCTATTAGGTAAACACTTAACAGTCTTGAATACTTATCACTAAATGACAGTACAAATTTTGCAAAATAATTTTCTTTCCTTGTGTCTTGATTTTTAGGTTTCATTTTGTAACAGTCGTTTCCTGATTATCTTGTCCTATTTGCTTTCACCTAACTTGTACAAACGTGGATCCTCTATATGTAATGAGAATGCTAAATGTCAAGAGAAAAAATATGTGACTGGCAAGGGCTCTTACAGAGATAAGTTGCCATTCCTGAGTGTTGTCAATAAGAAGCCATGTTTACTATGTTATAAACGTGAACATATAAGATGCAAAAGGAGTTGACAAAAGACAGATAACACTGTCGGCTGTAAAACATTAATCCCTCAAGAAATGAGAGAGAGAGAGAGAGAGAGAGAAGATATAGGAATGTTACAGTGAAACTAAAGTCACAACAGCAGAATTAAAACTGCACTAATTATGTTAATTTTTAAGACTGTTGTGGCTATTTGAGGTCTCTTGGGGTTCTATATGAATGTTAAAATTTTCTATTTCTACAAAAAACAAAGAAACAAAAAATCATTGGGGTTGGACAGGAATTGCATTGAATATATAGAAATGCCTCTGTATATGGGCATTTGAACAACAGTCTTCTAATCATAAACAGTTATCTTTCCACTACTTTCTATCTTAATTACTTTTAGTAATATTTTATAACTTTCAGTGTACTATCTTTCACTCCCATGGTTACGTTTATTCCTAAGCATTTTATTCTTTTTGATGCTATTATTCATACCTATTTTTAAAGTTTCTTTTTAAAATTGCTGATGATTAATGTATAGAAATACATTTGAGCTTTGTGTGTCAATTGTGATTGCAAGTGTGGTGGTTTACCAACTGAACTACCTCCCAGGTTGCTCAAATTATCTTTTTTAAGGCAGTGATTCTCAAGAAAATGTTACTTTATTTAATAACTATACACAATAGTGCTGTATTTGTCATTTTTATCTAATAATTCCAACACTTCAAATCTTAGAATAGTGTTAAGATAAAAATTTTAATGTATTATATTATTACAGAGTTTGCTTACCATAAAATATAGTACAGCACAAAATATTCTAAAATAAAACAAAAAATTGTGGGGAGCTCAAGGAAAAAAAGGTGATTTGGAGTCTACTGGATATATTTATATATAAGAGAATAATATATTTTTATTTTAAAAAATATCAGTATTTACAATAGATTGAAAATTACTCATGGGGCCTATTTAAAGATGAAAACATTAGCTACTAATTTAAAATATACAAGAATAGAATTAAAAAATATACTCTTTTAATATTTATTTTTTATTCCCTTTTGTTGCCCTTGTTTTATTGTTGTAGCTATTATTGTCGTTGCTATTGACGTCGTTGGATAGGACAGAGAGAAATGGAGAAAGGAGGGGAAGACAGAGGGGGGAGAGAAAGATAGACACCTGCAGACCTGCTTCCCTGCAGGTGGGGAGCCAGGGGCTCTAACTGGGATCCTTACACTGGTGCCTGTGCTTTGCACCACCTGTGCTTAACCCGCTGCACTACCTCCCGACTCCCTTAAAAAATATACTTTTAAAAGGTCTGTAGGCCCTGCTAAGGCCCAAATCCAGCGGAGAAGCAATTACAGAAGTCAGAACTCCCACCTCTGCACCCCAAAAACAATTTTGGTCACACTCCCACAGGAGAAGAAATTTTTCCACAGGGAAGATGACCAGAGAATTCTGAACCCCAATCCATCAAGACCCAGAGAGAGAAGAGGAAAAAAGGAAGGCCATTCAGAAGTAGTAATAGGTATGACTTAGAAAGGAAGAGAAGGCAGGACCATAGAAAAAAATGGGCAAAAACATATATAAATATAAACAGTTGTAGGAAAAATAATCAATCCATATTTGTGACCTTGAGAGAACCACTGTACTTTCCAATGGAGGGAATGTGACCACAGAACTGTGGTGGGAATGCTGTGGAATTATACCCATTATCTTCTAATTTTGTACATCAATATTAAATCACTAGTAAAAACATTGATACAACTCTCAAAAAAAAAAAAGTCTGTAGGCACAATGACAGAAAAAAAAACTTCAAGTTTGTTCTCAATGCAGAGACAAAGAACAGAGATGACATTTTTGAAAAGGAGATTAGGTCAGAGTCTGGAGAACTATCCTAAGAAAAAGTAGATTTCAGAAAGATATTCAAACACATAAAACGTGCAAATATTTGAAAAACACAAATAATACTTTAGAAAATAGGGGCTGGGAAGCAGTGCAAGGACCTGTGCTTAATTAAGCCCCCAGTAATCACCTGCAGGGGGAGTTTCACAAGTGTGAAGCAGTGATGCAGATGTCACTTTTTTTTCTATTTCCCTCTCAACTTTTCTATTTCTCTATAAAAATAAATTAAAAATATAGATAAAACTATTTTTAAAAAATAAACTAAAAAGGAGAAAGAGGAGGGTGGAGCCAAGATGGTGACTTGGAAACAACACATGGCCTGAGCTCTGCAAACAGGCTGCTTCAGTTTTGAAGTTCGGCCACCAGGTTCCAGATGCTACCATGATGCCAACCGGACTTCCCTGGACAGATGACCTCACCAATGTGTCCTGGAGCCCTGTTTACTCAGAGCTCTGCCCCACTAGGGAGAGAGACAGGCTGGGATTATGGACCGACCTGTCAATGCCCATCTTCAGCAGGGAAGCAATGACAGAAGCCAGACCTTCCACCTTCTGCACCCCATAATGACCCTGGATTCATACTCCCAGGGGGTTAAAGAATAGGAAAGCTATTAGGGAAGGGGATGGGATAAGGAGCTCTGGTGGTGGGAACTGTATCCCTCTTATCCTATGGTCTTGTCAGTGTTTCCTTTTTATTAATAAAATATAAAAAAATAAATAAGGAGAAAGAAAACAAATCAACCAACTTAAAGATATCAAGAGGCTCAGGTTCACTATGGTCTAGGAGAATTAATGAATATTGCCACAATGTAGACATACCTTTGCTTCCTCAAGTTCTTTATCAGCAGTTTCAAGTACTTCTTCTTTATGTCTTTCCAACTGCTGTGCTAACTGGTCTATTTCAGTTAATTCTTGGCAGAGTTTTTCATTTTTGTTACTTAAATTAACAACTTCAGAAGTCACTGTTTGCTTGGTTTCCATAAGCTCTTGTATATGCTTCTCCAGACCTTTATTAGCTTGTTGAAGAAAGTCAACCTAAATTGAATTTGTAATTTATAAGGTTTATAAACTGGGAAATGATTCTAAATACTGAACTTCACAAATACTGTATTTTTAGGAACTGGAAGTTAAAACCACAGTTACTTTACATATGTAAACTTATTGTTTTGATTTATAAAACTAACAATGAGTGGCTTCATAAAAACAGATATTGGTGGGCTCCAATTTTAAAGTACAGGAAGAAATGACAAGTAAGACATCTGTGTGAACCTTTGCCCAGTTCAAAGTTCTACAAGTATGACAAGAATATCTTTGTGGTGCTGTTATTCTAGATTGTGCTGCCCAAGGTGGTATCCAAGGTGGATATGACTAATCCAAAACTCAGGTGGGAGAGCGAACCAGTCCCATGGCAGCGCTCTCGCCTCCCAAAACTCAGATGTGCTATAGATGTGAACTATACAAAAAATCAATTAATTCAGTGTAGAAAAAGATACATAAAACATCTCAGTGCTGTTTTATAACCATTCTATATTTAAATGATAGCAATTTCATACAGAGAGGTAAATATTTTTTAACATTTAAAAGTTAAAGGTATACTGCCTTACAACATTAAATTACAAGTGTGCATCACTGAAAAACCTACATGTAGGGAGTTGGGCAGTAGCACAGCGGGTTAAATGCAGGTGGCGCAAAGCACAAGGACCAGCATAAGGATCCCGGTTCGAGCCCCCGGCTCCCCACCTGCAGGGGAGTCCTTTCACAAGCGGTGAAGCAGGCCTGCAGGTGCCTGTCTTTCTCTCCCCGTCTTCCCCTCCTCTCTCCATTTCTCTCTGTCCTATCCAACATCTACGACATCAATAACAACAATAATAAGCTACAACAATAAAATAAGGGCAACAAATGAGAATAAATAAAATTTTTTAAAAAATACCTACATGTGCTTCCTTTTTCTGAATTCATCATACGGGTCCTCTGGTAAATGCAAATACTAACATTAATTTCAAGTGCTTTTGTTTCATCCGGCTTTAAGAAGTTTTAATTGCATATATGGCTCACATTTCTACTGAACAGCACTACTTTAGGGCCTAGGCTGATATATGACTTAACTCTGTTCTGGTTGTAGCCCAGGTTAGCACAGCTATATGTAAATTTCTGAAAGCCCTATGTCATCCTTATAGAGCTCTTTTATTCTTCCACTCTTAGGTCAAATGCATGACAAGAAAACTCATGAGGGCCTGGGAGATGGTGCACCGGATTGAGCACACATATTACAATGCACAAGGACCCAAGTTTGAGCTCCAAGTCCCCACCTGCAGGGGGAAAGCTTTGCAAGTGGTGAAGCAGGGCTGCCATTGTCTCTTTGTCCCTCTCCCTATCTAACAACCCCTTCCCTTTTGGTTTCTGGCTGTCTCTATCCAATAAATAAATAATGATAATACAAAAAGATAAAAAAAACTTATTAGGCAAGTAAAAAATACATGATTGATTTTTATATTTATGTTTCATGTTATAAAATATATATTTCAAAAAATCTAAGCAGAAAAATCATAAAGAAAAATAATACCAACACAAACATTGTTAACATACCTGAGTAGATTCTAAAGTATGTCTCCAAGTTCAAGTACGTACTTTTAGTGAAAAATGAAAATTGAAGATCACATTGTATCTAGTTTATTCTTTTAAATATTTAACATTGTGGTGTACATTTTCCCATCTCATTAAAATGTATTTGCTTATTTATTTAGGTGGTGTGGGGGCATCAATGCACGGGTAATTCCATCTCTCAGAGAAACAAATTTTTAAAGATTTTGATTTCAGAAAGACACAAGAGAGAGAGTGGTGCTAGGGTTTGAATTTGAGGATACTCATAGCAAGGCACGTACACTTCCGGATGAGCTAGCCTCTAATTCCTAAATATACTTAGAAAGCATTATTTCACAATACCACAATCCTACTCCAGGATCTTTTGGCTCTATAAAAATTCCCCCACTATAAAGACTTGTGAACAAACCTGTAATTTTACAAGTTCACAGACCATTGTACAGTGAAGTGATTACAGAAGTCCTTACCTGAATATTCAAATGAGCAATAAGCTTTTCATTGTTTTTATTTCTAGTCTCCAGAGAAAGGATATCAGGAGAGCGCCCACTATCCAATGCAAGTGACAAACGTTCAATCTCACGTTCTCTGAGCTCAATCTGACAACATAAAGTTGTGTTATCACTTTTAAAAATTTAGTTTTGAACTGAAATCATTCAATTGAATAGACACTTATTTAAATAAATTTTCTTATGTTCTACAATGTAAACAAGAGATTATCATTCATATATGTACTCATACATATATGGGATTATGAAATGTACTTTATGAAGAGCAAAAGTAATCAGCACCGTTAAGTGCCAACAAAAAAATTACCTACATTGGCCTAGCAATGGCACACCCAACAGAGTGCACACATTACCAGCACAAGGACCTGAGTTCAAGCACCTAGTCACTATTTTCAAAGGCGATGCTTTACAAACAGTGAAACAGTGATAATCCTGGTGGCAAAAATAAAAATGAATTGTCTACATAATATCATTAGTATTTCTATTGCTCAGATTTGTTCTGGTTTATGAATCCACTCCCAAGTCTAGGCAAAGTTTATATAAAAAGAAGCTACTGAATGGCATCTGAACTACTTCAGTGCTTGGTGGAATAAAGGAACGAAAACACAAAGGAAGTGAACTGCTACTGAAACTCAATCTTAAAAAAAAAGGTTAAGCTGAATTTAATTATGTTATTTATAGAAACAAATGTATAAAAAAAAAAGCAGAAGATGACCATCACACTAATTTGCATGCAAGAATATGGGAAAACACACACACACACACACACACAAGTGTTGGCTTTCCAAAAAAAAAAAATTGAAAACAAAAACCAAGCATTCAATTCAACAATTCAACACAATCTTAGGTGTACTAAGATAAATAAAACATGGTTTCTCCCTTGCAGAACATGCAGCTTTAGAAGGAAAACTAGTAACTAAATCACTAATTGTAATATAAATCTGTTGTTTAATGGTAGAATAAAAGAAATAGTACATGGCACAAAAGGGGATATAGAAATAGTGGTGGATTACTGTCCAAGATATATTCATGTCTGTGGAAGGCAGTGTAGGCTTTATGAAATAAATATATCCAAGAAGGCTATCAATGATCATATGAAGAAAAGAAAGGAAGGATGTTCCCTCCATCTGATGACAAAGAAGCACTGTAACAACATGCTATGTATGTTTGAGGGAGTATATATGGCTCATTATGAATGGATTTTAATGCAAGAGTTAATGTGAAAGACTTAAGAACCAGGTGGAACCAATAAACGTTGAATATTTTGTCAGGAAGAAGTACTACTCTGGATTAAGGAATGAATTTGGTAATAATAATAGGAGAAGAAGGGAGACATCATAGAAGAGATATGATTAGACCTAAAAATAAAAGTGGGGTAGGGTGTTGTAAAAGAAGTATTTAAAAGTCCTTAGGTTGTGTGACAAACCAGAAAGAGAAAGACCAATACTGCAAATGATCTCACTTACAGGTGGAATTTAAGAACAAAGAATAATAAAGGATATTGGGTGTGGCATATTGCACCAAGCCAAAGGACTCTGGAAAGGGTCATGATGAAGGGACATTAGGTCCTCTGCTGTCTCCTTAGACACCAATTATGGTGAGATAAGTGATTGTGTCAATGTGTTAAAGGCCATACTGTAAACCACTAAACCCCCCATAATTTTTTTTTTTAAGTACTTAGGTAGGACAAATGACAGAACTTGGGTGAGTGATACATGTAGGGAAAAGAATGAGACCTTGAAAGATTTACAATGTTGGCTTAAGAGATGGTACTGCCATTAACCAAAGGAGTAACTCAACTAAGATTAATAACCAAAACAATCTGTAACTAAAACAATCTGATGGATTCAATTAACATGGTTAGATTATTTCCACTAAATGCTTAAGCCGCATCACAAAAAAAAAAAAAAAAAAAAAAAAAAAAAAAAAAAAAAAAAGACTAGGAATCAGTTTCTATCTGTAAAGTACTTGGAAAAAAATGTGACAAAATATAATTATAAACTGCAAAATATCATTAGCATTCAACTCACATATATTTTATTTTCAACTTCTCTCCACAAAGTAAACTTTATGGTTAACATTAAGTTCTAATTTTTTTTTTAAAACTTCATTTTAATTAAGATAATCTTCAAAGTACTTTGCAAACTTAACAATCACACCTACTTGTATATCTGTTTGTACAGATCACTTCACTCCAAAAAAAGTATGTGAAGAAAATTAAGTGTGTTACCCAATTTAAACTTCAGTAAGCGTGTTAAGAAAGAAAACCTATAATTAACCAAATCTGAATTGATCTACACAGTACCAGAAAATATAAAGAAATAAAATTTGTAATGGTTATAATCTAAGTTTACATCAATTACTTTAGTTAGAAAACTACTATATGGGGTGTTGGTACTTGCAGAGGAAACACACTACAAATATGGCAGTGCTGAAGAGAAACCTTCAAAGAGACTTATGCTCAAAAATGAGTTATGCTCAAAAATGTCAAATCTTTAACAATTTGAGAGTTTAGAAATTGTTAAAATATTGCATTTCATTTTAAGTAAAGCTTAGCACACTTCAAAAAATACTTTCTGAAATGAAAATGGAATATAACTATAAAACTATATTTGGGTAGATGATCGACCAAAGTGGAAAAGACAACCAAAATACTACTGTTCACTCCAAGGGATGAAGATGAGCCCATCTTAGTCATTCTAACTACCAACTCTATTAAGAAACTTGTGAAAATGAGATATGTTGTATTAAAAATTCAGCAACCTAACATGAAGCCAATTTGATATATAATTCTAGCAGAACTATCCTAACTCTTAGAACAAAAATCCTACCTGCATGTTGTAATTCCTCAGTCCATTCTCCATCATTGATAACTTTTCTTGTAAGTGGTAGACTTCTTCTTGAAGTTCTTGAATTCTGAAATGTATTTATAACTAATGCCAATATACATTTGTTTAGGAATACAAAATAGCAAGATGTATTCTTTTTATATATTCCCTCTCAATGAGGTATCCCAATGTGGTATCAGGTATGTCCATGGATTCAAAGGCACAGAACAAATAGAGCACATCATCTTGTAGATTTTATATTATATAGTTAGATAGAAAAGAGTGGTAAGTAATTTTGAAACACAGATATCATACAACAAAACAAGTACTCCTACGTTTTTATTCTTAGGATAGCTATTCATTGCTAGTTATTAGGTTCATAAAACTACAGTTATAGTCTAAAATTCTTAGAATTACAAGTGAAATGTGGGACTAAAATGTATTTCCTGATTGTAAAACAAACCCTGCCTTTTTCTAATAAGCTACTGTGAATGTAATAAAAGTATTGAGAAAAGCTACAATTAAAAAAAATATTTTATTATTTATTTACTCCCTTTTGTTGCCCTTGTTATCTATCGTTGTTGTTGTTAATATTATTGTTGTCGTCGTTGTTGGATAAGACAGAGAGAAATGGAGAGAGGAGGGGAAGACAGAGAGGAGGAGAGAAAGATAGACACCTGCAGACCTGCTTCACCGCCTGCGGGCTTTATTTTCTACTAAGTATCATAGGTGGCATTAGTTTCTTGGTTGCCATTTTTGTTTTAGTTTGCACATGCAGTTTTCCATATTCAGAATCATCTAAGTTCATATCTAAGTACAGTTGCATACATGCTTTTTTCCTAAACCTAGATTAGTGGGAAATCTTGGTTCTAGTAGTAGTAGGAACAAGCTACATATAGCTTCATTTATCATACTCCAATGAAAAGTATCTCTTTAAAACAGACCTCATTTGGGGTCTTATTGTTCTTACATGGAAGTGATTATGTCATAGTTATGTTAATGCTGATATTTAAGTATAGTATAAAAACATTTGGGCAATTGTAGAATTCAGATAAGTTGGAAAAATTTATCCTGTTAAAATTAACCAGTTCCAGAAAGAAGTAAGTTTTTTTTTGCTGTAGATACCTTAAAAATTTGTAGCTTTGGGAGTCAGACGGTAGCACAGTAGGGTTAAGCGCAGGTGGCACAAAGCACCAAAGGACCAGCCGGAAGGATCCTGGTTCCATCCCCCGGCTCCCCACCTGCCGGGGAGTCACTTCACAAGCGGTGAAGCAGTTCTGCAGATGTCTTTCCCTCCCCCTCTCTGTCTCCCCCCCATTTCTCTCTGTACTATCCAACAACGACGACATCAATAACTACAATAGTAACAAAACAAATAGGGAATAGTCTTAGCTTTGCCAGAACCAGCTCCCTAGACCCTGAGACTCTGCGTGTGTGTGTGTGTGTGTGTGTGTGTGTGTGTGTGTGTGTACTGTAGCTTTGGGAGTCGGGCGGTAGTGTAGTGGGTTAAGCGCAGGTGGTGCAAAGCACAAGGACCGGCATAAGGATCCCGGTTTGAACCCCTGGCTCCCCACCTGCAGGGAGGTCACTTCACAAGCAGTGAAGCAGGTCTGCAGGTGTCTCTCTTTCTCTCTCTCCCTCTTTCTCCCCTCCTCTCCTGATTTCTCTCTGTCCTATCCAACAACACCACCACCAAAGGCAATAATAAAAATAATGACAACAATGGCAACAAAATGGGAAAAAAATGGCCTCCTGGAGTGGTGGATTCATAGTGCAGGCACCGAGCCCCAACAATAACCCTGGAGGCAAAAAAAAAAAAAAAAGGAAGAAAATTATGAAAACAGCCTTAAAAGCTCCTTAAATAATAAAACGTTAGGTGGAGATGGGAGTGTCAAAGATTGTAATTATAACAGAATGAAACAAAACATTTTACAATTTAGAGTAAACTATATATAGATACAAATTACTATATGAGAATAACTGATCTAAGAGATCAACATTGCTTTTCTCAGATTGTTATACAGAGACTAATAACATGGAAAAATGTCCCCATATATTTCCCACGTAATCTATAAAATAAAAACCTATAAGGACTATTTTCACTAACGTACTCCATATTTTGACATGCTTCCCTAGCCATGAACAGAGAAGCTGTCACTAGAGCTCTCTTGCTCCTCTGAACCCTCAATAGCCGTTTGTGTATTTCTTTTGGCTCAGTTCAGTACTAGGCTATATACTGCTCAAAACAGCAATACTCTCTTATTTACTTTTATGTTCCTAGAATATTTACATAGTGTCTTTTTCCAGGATGCTTTTAAAAATCTTAAATAAAGCAGAACATGAAGCAAGAATATCAAAGTTAGTAATAAATCTTATTCATGTCCACTGGCATTTGACATAAATCAGGAATGATAATGTGCTCTATAGAAGATTACTTGATAATAATGTCCATTAGCTCCAAAGAAATAGAGGAGTTAGGTACTAAATTGTTCTAAAACTAATGTGGACAGAACTATCAGATATATGATCTATGGAATTTAAAGTTTTAAGATAAGTAAAAAAAAAATCAGTCTATCATCAAAGTATATTCAGGTAGCATTTACTGAGACACTGGAGACAAAAGCTCTATTGTTAATTAAGAGATCAATTAAAAATTAGTTTAATTAGAAACAAAAATTACTTAATGCACCTATTGTCAGCCACTTGAAGGAGGTCCGCAATGTAAGGGTCATCTGGCTGAGGAACTGGGTATGAACTGACTTCAGAGGGAGGGACTGGCTCATCTATGTGCATACACTGGCGCCTGAAAGCGATACTTCTTTTCTTTCCACCTAGAAAAGAAAAACGTGTATTTTTTAAAGAATATTTTATTGGGCTGGGTGGTGGAGTGCCTGGTTGAGCACACATGCTATATAGAGTGAGTAAGGACCGGGGTTTGAGCCCTGGGTGCCCCACTTCAGGGGAAAGCTTTGCAAGTGGTGAAGCAGTGCTGTCAAAGTCTCCTTCTCCCCCCCCATCTATCTCTCCCCAACCTCCCCCTACCCTCTCAATTTCTGGCTGGCTCTGCAATTTTAAATAAAGATAATTTTAAACAATATTTATTTATTCCCTTTTGTTGCCCTTGTTTTATTGTTGTAGTTATTATTGTTATTGATGTCGCCATTGTTGGATAGGACCGAGAGAAATGGAGAGAGGAGAGGAAGACAGAGAGGGGGAGAGAAAGATAGACACCTAAGAGTTATCATCTCTTGGTCCAAATTACATGGATAATTTGCCTTTTCAAATTTTTGTATGAGATTAGACACATACCTAAAAACTCTTCAATCCTTACAAAAAACCAAGGTATCTCTCTCTTTCCCCTATCTTCCCCTACCCTCTCGATTTCCAGCTGACTCTAACCAATAAATGTATTTTTTAATTTACTTACAGGATACAGAAAGAGAGATCAAAAGGAAGGGAGAGACAGAAAAGGACTAACCTATTTAATTGGAGATTAATGGTTTACAGTAAATACAGTTATTGATATATGTGTAAAATTTTTCAGTTTTCTGCAAAACACTCACTCCCAGCCTAGGTCTTCCTCCACCATTGTGCACCAGGACCTGAAAGCAGCCCCCACCCCCCCAACCCCCACTCACTCCTGAGTTCTTTACTTTGGTGCAATACACCAAACACAGATCAAGTTTTGCATTGTTTCCCTTTTCTGTTCTTATTTCTCAACTTCTGTCTATGAGTAAGGTTATCCAGTATTCATCCTTCTCTTTCTGGTCTATCTCATTTAACATGATTCCTTCAAGCTCCATCCAAGATGATGTGAAAACAGTGAATTCATTATTCTTTTTTAAAAAAAATATTTATTTTATTTTATTTATTCATTCCCTTTTGTTGCCCTTGTTTTATTGTTGTAGTTCTTACTGATGTTGTTACTGATGTCATTGTTGGATAGGACCGAGAGAAATGGAGAGAGGAGGGGAAGACGGGGAAAGCTAGACACCTGCAGACCTGCTTCACTGCCTGTGAAGCGACTCCCTTACAGGTGGGGATCTGGGGGCTTGAACCGGGATCCTTCAGCTGGTCCTTATGCTTTGCACCATGTGCACTTAACCCGTTGTGCCACCGCCCAACTCCTTGTTGCCCTTTTTTTGTTGTTGTAGTTATTATTGTTGTTATGGATGTTGTTGGATAAGACAGAGAGAAATGGAGAGAGGAGAGGAAGACAGAGAGGGGGAGAGATAGACACCTGCAGCCCTGCTTCACCACCTGTGAAGCAACTCCCCTGCAGGTGGGGAGCCGGGGCTCAAACCAGGATCCTTGAGCTGGTCCTTGAGTTTTGCCCTATGTGCGCTTAGTCCAGTGCACTACTGTCCGGCCCCCCTACCTGAATCTTTAAAATAAATCAGAACTTTATATGGCTATACAAACATGTATCTGAAACACTAAAATCTAAGCAAGAAATTTCAAAGCCTGTTTTAGTTTATAGTTATATATCTTTCAGATATAATAGACTTACCTGGAGTTAACACCACAGCGTGCAAATTCTTTTCTTGAAGTTGTTGAATTTTTTCATTCTTAGCTTTGCTCTCTTTCTCTAGAAGTTTGAGTTTATGAACATACTGGTTATTTAAAAATTTCAGATCAGATGTTTCCCGTGCACATTTCTTCAAAGTAGTTTTTAACTCTTAAAATGAAAGATTAGAAGGCGATTTTTAGAATAAGAAACATATGGCAATCCAAGATGTGGTGCAGTAGATAAAGTGCTAGACTTTCAAGCATGAGGTTCTGAGTTTGATTACTGGCAGCACATATACCAGAGTGATATCTGTTTGTTTTTATTTTCTCTCTCTCTCCCTATCTTTCCAATAAATAAAATCTTTATATGCCAAAAACAAAAAATAATAATAAATATATGAACTCCTTTCATTTTACAAAATATGAAAAGTCACATCAATTTTAAAAACTCTTTAAAAACATCCACTGGGCTGGGGAGACAACATAATGGTCATGCAAAAAGACTTTCCAGTCTGAGGCTCCAAGGTCCTACGTTCAATCCCCAGCACCACCATAAACCAGAGCTAAGCAGTACTCTAGTAAAAATAAAATGAAACGTCCACTGCTCCGATAGATAGACAGACAGAGAGATAGATATGCAGACGAATAGTTTTATACTTCTTTATACTTGTACTTTGGTCCCATTATCAACAAATCTTTAAAAAATGAAAAGAATTAAAAGGTTTCATTTGAGTTTTATATGCATTCTAGAAAAGACTATTACCTTTCCTACTACTGTAAAATAAGCAAAGTAAATCAGTAAACATAAAAAGGAATTTTGTTTTTCTTCTGTTGCAAGTACTTAATATAAATCAAGATTTTGTCCAGGTTCAATCTCCATAACATTAAAAGCTAGAGATAAGCAGTGCTCTGGCAAAAAAAAAAAAAAAGTTTTAAACTAAGATTTTGATCCAGTAAAGTAGGTACAGGGCTAAGGGATGATGAATTTTGCCAGGTATTTTAGAATTTCCTTTTGAATATAAGAAGACTTTATAAATAATATAGTCATCTACTTGTCCTTTGTCCAGTTATCTTTGAAATCATTCTATTTTACCTTCCAGCTCAAAGATGGGATATTAAGTAACCAGGGTGAAACACAACTTTTAACATTAATTTATGTTGGGTAGTATGCCAGCTCCCCTCGGCTTCTGTCTCTAATCCTGCTTAAGCACCGGTATGCCTGTATGGGATTGGTTTGATCCCACTCAAAGCTTCGGTCTATTTACATAAATCACTTTTACATTTACATAAAGCACCACCCTCCCTCCAGGGCATTGGTGGTTCAGTAGTAGAATTCTCACCTGCTCTGGCCCCTCTCCTTGTCACACCCTGATTTTCACCAGTCACTTTTCTCTCCACCCTCTCTACGTCACATCCTGTTCGCACCCTACTTGGAAAGTATATATAAGGACAGCATTGTTCGTTTTAGTTAGTTTAGTTTAGCTGGGTTTGGATTGTGCTGCGTTCTGCGTGAATAAAGAGAAACTGTGTACAGCTCAACCATGAGTCCTGGGTCATCTGTCTCCCGTCAGTGAAGCTCAGCCCGGCAAATTTACATGTTTTATTTTCAGAAAGAGAAGAAAAGATATTTGGAAAATACTTCTTAAGTTCCAGCATTTTTGTCATTGTCATTGCTGGACCAAATTTTCCAGAAAGAAGTAGAGACAAAAAAGCCATGGGAGAGAGGGAAAGATGACACAGCAGCAAAGCTCCCCCCCATGCAGTGGGTGCCTGGTATGGACCTGGGTTGCATGCATGAGACAGTAGATCTTCTATCCAGTAGGGCTGTCTTGCCGGCCCAGTTCTAGCATTTAATATTTACTAGAGTTGAAGAGATAGTACAATGGTTATGCAGAGGATTTCTATGCTTTAGAATTCTAATTAGAATTTCTACGCTTTAGATTCCAGGATCCTAGGTTCAATCCCTAGCATCACCATAAGCCAGAACTGAATAAAGCATTGGTCAAAAAGAATTATTTTCTATAGCAATTTTTTAATACGGTGCCAGAGAACAAATCCAAGGTCTCTAATTTTCTATTTTTTCTCTTTTTTGAACAAGAGAGAGAAGGCAGACACCACAGCATCACTCCACCATCAATGGAGCTCCCGTTATCATCCATGGTGTCTCTCTGCAGTTCTGGAGCTTGGACCCTGGGCCTCATGGACAGTAAGGTATGCAGTTCTACCAGGCAAGCTATTTTCTAGCTTGTCTTTCCCCTTTCCCCTCTCCTCTTTTAACCTCCAGGGTTATTGCGGGGGTTTAGTGCCTGCACTACAAATCCACTGCTCCTGGTGGCCATTTTTTCCCATTTTTGTTGTTATTGGATAGGACAGAAATTGAGAGAGGAGGAGAAGACAGAGAGGGGGAGAGTAAGACGCCTGCAGATCTGCTTCACTGCCTGTGAAGTGACCCCCTTGCATGTGGAGAGCCAGGGGCTCAAACTGGGAACATTACACACAGGTCCTTGTGCTTTCACTATGCACTTATCCCAGTGCAATACTGACCAGCCCCCCCCCATCAGCTCTTTTTTCCTACACAAATTTAATTCTAAAAATTTAATCCATTATGTAGTAAAGATGAGTAGACAGCTAAGAGAGCAAAATAATTTTCCTTTTAGGAACTCTGACACATCCTACCATATTTCAAGAGCTATTAGATTATTACTTTTTTTTTTTTTTGCCTCCAGGATTATCGCTGGGGCTTAGCGCCTGCACTAAGTCTGAAAAAGAGAAATTTCCCACGAGTGGTCATCCCACTTCCGGTTATCTTGTCCATCTCCAAAACTCTCTCCCTTTACACTGTCTCAACTGGAAGACGCTTTGAAGAGGGTTAAACCGGGAACAGCTGCTGGCTATGATAACATCACCCCAGAACTCATTCTTAACCTGGGTCCCGCGGCAAAGAAGTGGCTCGCTTCATTCCTGTCCCACATCTTGGAATCTGACTCTATGCCCAAAGTTTGGCGTCGTGCGAAGGTAATAGCGGTTTTGAAACCAAAGAAAGACCCAACACTGGCCACCAGCTATAGACCAATTTCTCTCCTTTCCGTGTGTTACAAACTCCTTGAGAGGCTGCTTCTGTCACGTATTTCTCATCTTACAGAGAAATTCCTATCACCCGCCCAAGCTGGTTTCCGCCCAGGAAGATCTACCTGCGAACAAGCCCTGGCCCTCTCAATTTACATTGAAAATGGATTCCAGAAGAATTTAAAGACGGGTGCTGTCTTTGTTGATCTCACAGCAGCCTATGACACGGTCTGGCACCGTGGTCTCCTAGTCAAGATCTCAAGATGCCTGCCTCCATGGGTTTCTTCTCCAAAACAGAAGATTCTGGGTGCATCTGGGTGACAAGTCTAGCAGATGGAGACTTGTCTCAAGTGGCCTCCCCCAGGGCTCTGTTCTGGCTCCTACACTATTTAATATTTACATCATTGACCTCCCAGAAACTTCTTCAAGGAAGTTCATCTACGTCGATGACATCTGCTGTGCAACTCAGGCATCAAAGTTCGACATCCTCGAGGAAACACTCACGAAAGACATGTCTCTGATATCTGATTACTGTAAAAAAAATGGCGACTAATCCCTAGCACTGCAAAAACGGTATCATCTGTTTTCCATCTACACCATGCCTCGGCCTCGCGTGAGCTTAATGTGCAGCTTGGCGATACGAGAATCCGGCATGAAACCCAGCCAGTCTATCTTGGCGTTACTCTCGATCGCACTCTGTCATTTCACAAACATCTCATAAAAACTGCAGCAAAGGTGGGCGCGAGGAATAACATCATTGCAAGACTGGCCAGCTCCTCATGGGGCGTGAGCGCTTCCACACTACGATCATCATCTCTGGCATTATGCTATTCCACTGCAGAATACTGTGCCCCAGTATGGTTCCGTAGCCCCCATGTCCACTTGGTCGATTCCAAATTATATTCCTCCATGAGGATCATTTCTGGAACCATCCGTTCCACCCCGGTTCCATGGCTGCCAGTTCTTAGCAACATCGCCCCGCCAGATATTCATCGGGATGCGGCATCATCTAAGTTCATTTCCCACGTCTACGCTCGACCGGACCTGCCAATATACGCGGATATCTTCGCCCACCCTGTCCAACGCTTGACGTCTCGTCACCCAATCTGGTCCCCTATGCCTACACTGAACTTCTCTGTTCCAGTCTCTTGGAAACAGAGTTGGCAGTCAGCTGAGGTAAAGAACAAACACCTCATCACAGACCCCTGCAAGCGTCAACCCGGCTTTGACCTAGCATGTTATGATTGGGCCCTCCTCAATCGCTATCGAACAGGCCATGGCCGGTGCGCCACTATGTTCCATCGCTAGGGAGCCAGAGACAACCTGAACTGCCCCTGCAGCTACAGACAGACTATGACCCACATAGTCAATGACTGCCACCTCTCCAGATTCAAAGGAGGTCTCGAAACTTTACATCAGGCTCAACCTGACGCTGTTGACTGGCTATGGAATAAGGGCAAACGCTAGAAGAAGAAGTGCCTGCACTACAAATCCACTGCTCCTGGAGGCCATTCTTTCCCATTTTGTTGCCACTGTTGTTACTGTTGTTGGATAGGACAGAAAGAAATTGAGAGAAGAGGGGAAGACAGAGAGGGGGGAAAGAAAGACACCTGCAGACCTGCTGCACTGCTTGTGAAGTGACCCCCCCTGCAGGTGGGAAGTCGGGGGCTCCAACTCGGATCCTTATGCTGGTCCTTGCGCTTTGCGCCATGTGCACTTCTCCTACTGCGCTACCGCCCAGCCTCCTACATTTTCTAATCAACAGTTTCAAAAATAGACAAAACAGCATAATGAAATGACAAAATTTTACCTTTAATGTGTTGATCTGAATGTTCTCTTAGTTTCATTAATTCCAGGTATAATTCATTGTTTTCCTTGCTCAATTTTGCATTTTCAAGTTTGTAAGGCTCCAAAACAAAATCAAAATTAGCACTTTCTTTTTCGGCTTTCACAGCAGTTAATTTTGATTTCCGAAGACTTTCTGTTGTATGAACTAGGTCACTAAAATTGAAGACAGAAAATATAAATACAAGGAAACATTCTATTAATTTTGTAATAGCTAAAAATATCCTTAGAAAATGTTTGTGTGTGTGTGTGAGCACACTAAATGAACTCTAGTCTAAATACAAACAATGAATTAGGGGGTCTTTCAAAATATGAGGAAGTACACAATACTCAAAACAAGGCTAATTAGAATTTATAAAGCTATCAAGTACAGACTCTTATTTGAATTTCTGTTCTCATTCATCCATGTTCAATTGGTCATTTAATCCTGTAGAATCTATGAAACTTATCTGCTCATTTAGTAAAGATTTACTGAATACCTGCTCTATGTTCAGTGCCAAGGACATGATAAATAAGAATCACTTCCTTACTTCTAAGGATACAGACCAGTGATATATTCATTTCATCAACATTTAGTGAACCAGGAACATAATAACAAAGAATCTGCTACTGTGCAGTGGTTAAGAAGTTGGACTCTCAAGCATGAGGTCCCAAGTCCCATCCCTGGGATATTATACTTCTCTCTGTCTCCTTCCTCTCTCATTAAGAAATAAATCTAAAAAAAAAAAAAAAAGAATCCACTACCATGGAGTTTACATTCCACTGACAGTTCATCAAAATACGAATACTGTGTGAAAAATCTCAACAAATATTTCACTGTCAACTATATGCTCAGCCTGTCTATGGTTACGCAGTGACAGTCAATGTATACATCCTCCTGGTATACATTCTAAAAGAGAAAACAAAAAGCATGTATCTGATAGTGGCATGTGGGTAAGGTAGAAAAGAGTCTTGCAGTGGGGCCAGGCCATGGTGCACCGGGTTGAGTGCACATATTGCCAAGTGCAAAGACCCAGGTTTGAGTCCCCACTCCCTACTTGAAGCGGAGATGCTTCACAAGTGGTGAAACAGCTCTGTAGGTGTCTTTCTCTACCTTTCAATATTAGGGGGGGAAAAAAAGGCTGCCAGGCACTGAGACCCAAATGATAAGCCTAGTGGCAAAAAAAAAAAAAGGCACTCCTGCAGGTTATATAGCTAATTAAACATAAAAAGAGAAGGGGGGGAAGGGAAAGGAACTTTATAGGCAAACAGAACAGCACCTGAAGAGACCTAGGGGAGAGTGTGCACGCACTTAGTGAGCTTCAAGTGATTCACTGCATGGGAAAAGCAGGTGCCGGGGCTAGATGACAAAGGCTTCTGGAGGCCATACAAAAGGTCACAAAATATCTTTAATCCATTATCTCCTTTCCACCATCACTACTTACAATCCTACTGTAAATGTTTTCTAAGTCATTTTTCCTATTTAAATCTCAAAGCAGAATAATAGAACACGTATGGAAAAGAACAAAAATCAGTCTTTCAGTTAAGGTAGCATGTAACAGTTAAGTGATAACCAACCACATGCTAAAAGAATCATTGATTATAGTGCAGTAACTTCATTCAAGAACAAAGAGTAAGGCAGACCTAGAAATCGCACTTACATCAGAATGACCACATAAGAAATTCTGTTTGGCGAAGGAAGATGGCAAATTAGTGGAGGGTGTGGTATGATGACACTTATCATGGGAAGATCTGAAACAATACACCTGTGATAACCACCACAGCCATGTAAACCAACATTTCTCCAATAAAGTAACTTAAAAAAAGAAATTTCTAAATCTATGAGCAGAGTACCCCTCGAGGCAGTTATTCCAAATGGCACAGAATAAACAGTGGCTCCTAGAAATTTTCAACATGCAGGTCTGGAGTTGATAGCAAGGGAGTTGAATCAGAGATGAGGAGATGAGCTTCTGATTTTTTTTTTTTTTTTTGGATAGGACAGAGAAATTGAGAGAGGAGGGAAAGATAGGGAGAGAGAAAGATACACACCTACAGACCTGCTTCTACCACTTATGAAGTGACCCCCCCCCCCTGCAGGTGGGGGGCCTGGTGCTAGAACCAGGATACCTGCATGGGTCCTTGTGCTTCGTACTATGTGTGCTTAACCCTATGCAACACCGCCCGGTCCCCACTTTCACTGATTTTTATTGTGGCACTGGAGAATGAATTCAGGGCCTCATATATGCATAATACCATCACTGAGCAAGTTCCTCAAGCCACTGTTTTCATTCTTTTTATTTATTTATTTTCATTTTGCCACCAGGGTTATCAATGGGGCTTGGTGCCTATATAGTCCATTGCTCCTAGAGACCATTTTTTTTTCTGGAAAGGACAGAGAGAAATTGAGAAGGAATGAGGGAATAAAGATAAAGAAGAAAAGAGAAAAAGAGACATCTGCAACAGTGCTTCACCACTTGTGAAACTTGCCCCCTAGAGGTGGGAGTTGGGAGAAAGAACCTGGGTCCTTGCTCAAGGCCAAGTGCCACCACCTGGTCTCTATTCTCATTCTTTTAGAGAGAGGGCCAGACAGACACAGAGAGGAAAGACACAACAGCATTACTCCACCACCCATGGAGCTCTCCCCACCTCTACTCATGGTGTTCCTGTGTGATGTCCATAATCAAACCCAAGGCCTCAGAAACAAGATGGGTGCTCTACTGGGTGAGCTATCTCCAAGTCCTTAAGTCTTTCTAACAAATCTAGCACCCGCCCTTTTTTAACTAAAGTAAGAAGCTCAATCAGATATTATATAAATTGATTTACAAATTCTATAGATTCAGTACTGTTATTTTCCTTACCTGAAAAGTTTTTCTACCAAAGGCAAACATTCCACTGACAGAGGCTGTCGGTATCCCAACTGATCCAATCTTTTTCTAATATTAATATATTTTCTTTCTGCAGCTGTAGTCATCTTGACTTCCAAAACTAATTTAATTCACGTTAAAAATTAAAGTCCTAAAAGAAAAGAGAAAAACATCACCACTATAGCTATTATTATTGCTTCATGATAAATGTTTTAAATATGACACAATTTCTTTTTTCTCCTCAGGCAGACAGCCTTCTGGAATATTTAGAATGATTTAAACCCAATTCTTATGATACTCATACTGCTGCAATAAAATAAGCATCTCTTCATAAATCTACATGTAAAATTTAAAAATAAGGCTTTTAGAAGAAAAAGACTACCTCTCCAAATCTGAGCCAGATAAAGAATTCCTATAGAAACCTCTTAAAATCACTCAGTCTAGAAGAAAGACTTGATGGAACAACACTGCATGTAAAATGCCAAAATTAAAATGTTCCACTAAGAAAGGGGCTGTTGTATGCTTTACATTGGTTTGTTCTAGCTCTCCCCCAGCCAAGAAAATTGGATCAGTCCTGCTAATTTCACTGCCTGCTTGGCCCCGCCCCAAGGAACCCCGAGAGAGGGGGCCAGAGTTCCAGAGTTGCAGAGTTAGAGAGTGCTTGGTGCCACTGTAGGAGAAAGAGGCAGCAGAGTTCTGTTTAGTGATTAGTTTGGTTTAGTTTATGAATCGTTGTTCCTGAATAAAGAAATACAGCTTCCCTGCCCAGCCGTATGTCTCTGGTCGTCTCTGTTACCTGCCCGTGAAGCTAGCCCGGCCAGCTGGAGCTGCCGAATTTTAACAAGGGGCAAAAAGAAGGTAGGTAGCATAAAGATTATGCAAAAAAGACTCTCATGCCTGAGGTTCCAAAGTCCCAGGTTCAATCCCCTACACCTCCATAAGCCAGAGATCAGCAGTGCTCTGGTGAAAAAAAAAAAAAAATGGTGAGAAAAAAATATTCACACAATATCTAACAAAGGATGTGTTCACAATAGAGAGCTCTTATGATTCAATAAGATAAACAATTTTAAAATGGGCTAAAAAGAAAGAGGACAAATACTGAATGATCTCACTTACAAGTGGGACCTAATAATTAGGGACAGGGAGGGAGAAAACAAAAAGAAGCATGAACTGAGGATTGTGGACTGAATCCAAGAAGGAACTCTGGAAGAGGGGAGGGAAGAGTGGGAGAGAATATGGGGCCAGATACATAATGAAATTATATGCATGTGACAAGGGCTACACTGTAAAGCATTAATCCCCTCAATAAAAATAAATAAATTGACTAAACAATTCAAAAAAGCACCTAACAAAAGGTACATAATGACAGGTACTTAACACTTGTATCTGGAAAGCAGAAAACTACAATGAGGTGCAATTTCACCTATGCCAGAGTGGTTAAAATAAAAAGGACTCATAACATCAAATGTTGTCAAGGATTTGAAGCGACTGGAGTCTTCACACGTGCTGAGAGAAGTGTGATACCACAATGGAAAAAGTCTGCCATTTCTTATAATTTAAATAAACTTCTCTACCTATATCGTTATTAATTCTATTCCTATGTATTTATTCAAAGAAATGAAAATAAACATCTACTCTACAAGAATATTTGTCATGGGGCAGTGGCACACTTGGTTAAGCTAAACATCCATCACTCAACTATTTTAAAAGATGGTATCATCCCTTTTGCATGGATGGAACTTGAAGTGATTATGTTAAGTAAAATAAGGCAGAAAGTGAAAGACAACTACTACCTGAAGGTCTTACTCAAATGTGGAACACAAATAATGCAAACAAGGAACTGTCAAGATACACCCGAAAATAACAGACTCTGAAAACTATGGTGGTTACCAGAAAGAAAGGAGAAGAGAGTGATATGAGTAAGCAGAAGGGCCATTTGGATGGTGTGATGAGAACTTTGGTGGCAAAGTTTATATATTCATGAGTTTACATATGCGGCTGTACCGAAATATTACACCTATTGTTAACTAATGCTAAATGCACGTGCGCACACACACACACACACACAAACCCTTTTTTCTTTTTTTCTTAAATCTGGCCGCAACACATAGGAAAGATTTTAAAAAGACTTAAGAGCCTTCATGAGAAAGCCTAATACAAAAGGCATGTATTAGGCTCTCTCCACCCTAGGCTGCAGTCTCTGGTTCCCATCATCCCTGTGAAATTCAAATACAGATATATGTAAAAAGCTAGATTTGGGGAGGGAGTAGGAGTTAGAACAGCAGTTACTGAACAGACTCATGTCTGAGATTCTGAGGTCCCAAGTTCAATACCCAGTACCATCATATCCCAGAGCTATGCAACGCTCTGGAGGTTATATATGTAAATATTTAAAGATAGGTTTAGCAAGCCCACACTTAAATCTGAGTTAACCCTGGGCATGTGAGATGAAGGTGTGTGGTAGAGTTGACGATTACAAGTCAGCAGCGGGACCGGCAGTAGCGCAGCGTTAAGTGCACAGGAGGCGCAAGGCCCCGCATAAGGAGCCCCCGGCTCCCCACCTGCAGGGGGGTTTTACTTCACAGGCGGTGAAGCAGGTCTGCAGGTGTCTTTCTCTCCTCCTGTCTTCCCCATCTCTCTCCATTTCTCTCTGTCCTCTCCAAAAACAATAAACAATAAGGGTAACAAGTGAAAAAAAAAAAAAAAGCCTCCAGGAGCAGTGGATTTGCAGTGCAGGCACCGAGCCCCAGCAATCACCCTGAAGGCAAAAAAGAAAAAAAAAAAGCTGCGCATCTTATTTTCACAAAATGCCATCTGCGTGTGCGCGCGCAGAGTCAGACAGACAAACCCGCTGCACGCAGGTCATTTCGGGCCTTTAGTTACTGAACTACAAAGAGCAGAGCCTGGAAAGCCGAGGGCGCGTTTTTGCAAAGCTGCCCGAGAACAACAAAGGGCTTTCGACCTACGGCTGGGGGCACTTGTTGTGCAGAGTAGGATTCCTACACCGGGAGCACTTTTAGCTTTTTAAGTCAACCCAGCGGCAGCAGATAGGCCGGGCCCCCGCACAGCACAGCCCGCAGCGCCGCCCGCGGGCTCCGGGAGGAGGAGGCGGGGGCGCGGACCAGCCCCCCGGCCAGGCGGGACCTCGGGGAGTCGGAAGTCAGCGGGCGCCGCGGCCAGCGGGCCTGCGGGGAGGCGGCGCCCCGCCTCACTTCCTCCCGCGGCCGCGCGGCCGCGCGGCCGCCCTCCCGGCAGCGCCCGGGCCCGACCCGCGGGCACCGCCTGGCAGTGGAGGTCGCCGCCGTCCCGCCGGGCCCTCCCGCCGGGGCCGCGCTCACCCGCAGCTCTGGCCGCCGCTCCCTCCGCCAACAATCGCATCGCCCCTCGGGCCTCGCCTCCCTCGCAGGCTTTCTCCGCCCCAGACTCAGGCTCCGGCGTTAGGTCAGTTTGAAAATGGCGCGGAGAGACGATCCGGGCCGGCTCGGAGGAGGTGCCGCGGTTGCCCCGGTAACGGGAGCGGCGGATGATTCGCGGCGCGCGGCGGGAGCGCGCCCGGCGGCGATGGCGACTCTGTGTCCCGGTGTCCGGAAATGCAACGACCGACGGCGCGGGGCTACGGCGCCCTCTGGCGGCTGCAAAGCCCGAACCTCAGCGGCTGCCCCAGATGAGGTTCCAGCGGCCGAGCGCCTCTCCAGCCCTGACCACTGAAGCTGATCAGACTTCACCTGCGGGCCGCCGCCTATTCACTTCGAAATTCCTAGTTTAAATATCACGTTGTCTTTGCAACTTTGCCCGACAACTGCCTAATGCAATTAACTCCCACGCCCGCGGCCCCCTAAGGCTTAGCGTTGTCCTTTACATTATGCTCATCCCATTATGATGAATGAATGGATACTTTGAACCTATGAACTACAAGCTCATCAAAGCAAATGTGTTTGCACGTCGCTCCTTGCCGTCCCCAACTTGAATTTCTTGAGATTATCCTACTTCGTTATATTTCTGTATAGGAACTGCCACAATACTCATGAATGGAATGAAGTTGAAATGAACCGGTTATAGTCTGCTCACACAGAGAACTCATGAGCTAATCCTAGAGTTCCACGTCTCCCCTAAAAAGTTCTAGATGACAAAATCTATTGCTTTCTAGTCACTGTTCTCCCAGATCGATTGGCTTTCCACTTTTCAAATGGCACCCCCCTTTTTCTATCATGTATTTGCTTTGTGGGCTATGAATAACTTTATACCCATTTATACATTACATAGTTTTTATTGTAGTTATTGTTGTTATTGATGTCGTCGTTGTTGGGTAGAACAGAGAAATGGAGAGAGGAGGGGAAGACAGAGAGGGGGAGAGCAAGATAGACACCTGCAGACCTGCTTCACTACTTGTGAAGCGGCTCCCCTAGGGGAGCCGGGATGCTTACCTCAGTCCTTGCACTTTGTGCCACGTGCGCTTAGCCTGCTGCTACCTTCTGACTCCCTCATTACGTAGCTTTTTATTGTATATGCCTTGTGTCTTCACACCCTTAATGAGTCATTTAATGGGATTTCCAGAAGTAATGAGTTAAGTCCTATAGGTAGTTTTTGTAGTCTTGAACCAAACTTTTTTTTTCCAGAACAAAACAGGTATCCGTAAATAAATTTATTTCGTAGCAAATGGCTGTGAGCAGCCATTCAGTTCAAATGACTCTTTAGCTTTCCCTTTGCCCGAAACACATACATTAAAAAAATGTAAATAAATAAATAAAAATCAGGACTGAGAGAGCGCTCACCTGGGAGAGTGCACACATTGCAACTTGTGAGGCCCGTGGGAACAACATGGCACCAGGGGAGGTTCACCTGATACTGGAGTGGTGCTGTAGTCTCTTTCCCTTCCTCGCTCTCATTGAATTAAAAAGAATGAAAAAGGGACTAGGTGGTGGCATACCTGGTTGCGCCTACATGTTACAGTGTGCAAGGACCCACGTTCAAGCCCCCAGTCCCCACCTGTATGGAGAGAAATTTCACAAGCCGTGAATAGTGTTGCGGTTGTCTCTCTTCCTGTCTCCCACTCTATCTCCACTCCCCCTCTCAATTTCTCTTTGCCTCGACCAAGTAAATACATTTTTTAAAAAGAATGATGAAGTCAGCTGGGAGAATACAGTTGAACTCAAAACCTCTAAAAGGAAAAAAGAAAATATAATCACAGGAGAAATTCAGTCCACTGAGCTTTCAAAAATCAGAGAGAAACTCAGAACTGTCCTTTTGAAACTTGATTCTTGAACGAGGTCATCTTGGTAGGACCAACCTCAAAACTGAAAATGGAAGTGATAAATTTAGGTAGAAGAAGCAATAAGCAATCTTTCACTAAAAATGAGCTTGCGAACCAAAATGCAAGAATAAAGAAATCTAATGCTAACAATGATAGCTAATGAAATAAACCATCAAAACATTACTTTTATAGATGATACAAGTCTGATAACGATGATAATCTAGGTCAAAATTTCTCAACCTCAGCAACTTTGATCTGTAAAGCTGACTAATTCAGAGAGGAATGTAAAATTTGGAGAAAATGTAAAATTCTTAGCAGCATTTCTGACTTCCAACCACTAGGTGTCAGTAACATCCCCCTAGTTGTAAAAACCAACACTAGATATCACCAATGACCCTTTGCGTGGCAAAATCACCTTTTAAAACCATGGTCTAAATAAAGGAATAACTACCCATAAAAAGAAAAAGAGAAGGGGTCGGGCTGTAGTGCAACGGGTTAAGTGCACATGGCGCGAAGTGCAAGAGCCGTTGTAAGGATTCGGGTTCAAGCAGCTCCCCACCGGCAGGGGGGTCGATTCACAAGTAGTGAAGCAGGTATGCAGATGTCTATCTTTCTCTCCACCTCTCTGTCTTCCCCTCCTCTCTCCATTTCTCTCTGTCCTGCCCAATAACAACAGCAACGGCAACAATAACAACAACAACAAGGGCAACAAAATGGGAAAAAATGACCTCCAGGAGCAGTGGATTGGTAGTGCTGGCACTGAGCCCCAGTGATAACCCTACAGGCAAAAAAAAAAAAAAAAAAAAAAAAAGAAAGAAAGAAAGAAAGAAAGGAAAAAGAGAATCATTAAATGAAACACGAATAGATGTGTGTAAAAAGAGAACTTGAAAACAAAGATTTTTTTTAAAAAATGTTTTAAACCTCACCATTTCGTTTAGTTATTTCTGCATAAAGACAGCAATTGAGAGGGGAGGTGGAGGTAGAGATGAAGAGAGACAGACACCTGCAGCCCTGCTTCACCTCTTGTGAAGCTTTCCTCCTGCAGATGGGGACCAGGGACTTCAACCTGGGTCCTTGCGCACTGTAATGTGTGCTTTTAACCAGGAGTGCCACCGTCTGGCCCACCTTTTTTAAATTACTAAGTAGGATAAGACAGTTAAAAGAATTAGAGAATTGAGGGGTGGGCGGTAGCGTACCGGGGTTAAGCATACATAGTGTGAAGTGCAAGGACCTGTGTACAAATCCTGTTTTGAGCCCCTGACTCCCCACCTGCAGGTGGGTCACTTTGCTAGAGGTGAAGCAGATATGCAGGTATCTTTCTCTCCCCCCCTGTCTTCTCCTCTCTCAATTTCTTTGTGTCCTATACAACAATAACAACAACATGGAAAAAAGATGGCCACCCAGAGCAGTTGATTTGTACTGCGAAAACCGAGGCAAAATAATAATAAGGGAATTTACTGAGAATACAATGCAGACAAATAAATAAAATATATTGTTAAAGAAAATAAGAAATGGAGGGGGCGGGTAGGCAATGGCCCACCTAGTTAAGCGCACACATTATAGTGAGCAAGAACCCAGGCTAAAACTTGAGGTCCCCACATGTAGGAGAAAAGCTTCACGAGTGGTGAAGCAGGACTGCAGAGCTCTCTGTTGATCTCCTACTCTATTTCCCCCTCCTCTTTGAATTTCTCTATCTATATCCAATAATAAGAATAAATTTTAAAAATTACAAAAAGACCAGCTGGGGCCCTAATCGGGGAGTCCCGAGACTCCCAAAAAGACTTGATGGGCCTAGACCTCGAATAAACCCCTCTCTCCATTGTTACTGGTCATCTCTATCAGGGACAACAAAATAGACCCCTTTGTGGGCCCCCATAGGACCTTGCCCTCAACCTGGATCAACAATGGTAGAGAATGTTCCATCCTCTGAAGGAAGGATAGACAACATACTCTATGTTACACCTGAGGAAGATAGGTCGATACTGGGGCAGCATGGAATGTTCCTACTCATGATCACAGAATGTGAGCTCAGATCTAGAGGGATGTAGAGGTCACACAGGCTCCTAAGCTAATTATGGGCCCCAGATCACATCAGATCTATGGGGTTTACAGTCAACAATATTTATACCCCTTTCCCATATTTGGGAGCTACTCTCTTTCCTGATACAGCTTTCTGGTCCCTTTCCCAGCCATGATATCATCTCCCCTGACAATAATTAGGATTCACCTGCATATCAGATTTCCGGCTCAGGCAAAAACAAATAAACAAAAAACCACTAGTATAGCTACAGGCCCTTTGAAATATAATTAAAGTATGCCTACTAGCTATCTACAAAATGGAGGACCCCCTGCCAACTCTTCATCTGCACTATTCCAGCCTTTAGGTCCATGATTGGTCAACAATTTTGTTTGGCTGCTGGGCAGTACCAGCTTCCCCCTGCTTATCCCTGTGGTCTATTTACATAACCAGTTACCTAGGAACCACCCTGCCAGCAGGGCATTGGTTTAATCCCCACTGGTTCACTGTCTTTTTGCTCCGCCCCCTCTCGTAGTCACCTTGATTTCCACCAGTCTCTTTTTGCTCCACCCTTTTTGCATCACATCCTGTTTCCACCCTACTTGGCAAGTATATATACAGCTGCTCTTCTAACACACTTGGGTTTGCCTTCCTGCTCCAAGAGTTCCGGAGTCTATCTCCTGCAAAGCTAGAGTTCCTGATCCCTCTCCCACGCAGCAGCCTAGGTTGGCTCCAGTTGAGTTCTCTCCAACCCAGAGAGCATTTCCTCGGGAAGAAGCACCCTCAGGCTATCCTGGCATTGGCTTTGTATATTAACTCTCTTTTCAGCCACCAGGTTCCAGTTGCTAGCAGGATGCAACCAGACTTCCCCGGACAGACAACCCCACCAATGTGCCTTGGAGTTCGGCTTCCCCAGAGCCCTTCCCCACTAGGGAAAGAGAGAGACAGGCTGGGAGTGTGGATCTACCTGTCAACGCCCATGTTCAGCGGGGAAGCAATGACAGAAGCCAGACCTTCAACCTTCTGCATCTCACAAGGATCTTGGGTCCATACTCCCAGAGGCTTAAAGAGTAGGAAAGCTACCAGTGGAGGGGTTGGTATACGGAGGTCTGGTGGTGGGAATTGTGGGAAGTTGTACCACTCTTATCCTATGGTTTAGTCAATATTTCCTTTTTATAAATAAAACAATTTTTTAAAATTATTTGAGACATAATCCTTTAAAACATTACAAAAAGAAGAAAATAAGAAATAGGGTGGGGGTTATGCAAAGAGACTGTCCTGCCTGAGGCTTCAAAGTCCCAGATACAATCCCCCACACCATCCTAAACCAGAGCTGAACAGTGCTCTGGTAAAACCAACCAATCAACCAACAAACAAAAAAACAGATGTAATTAAGATTTAAGGATTTAAAGTGGAGAATTTGTCCTGGATTATCCACATGGGCCCAAATTGAGCAGCTCAATTTGTGGGACTTTGTCATAGCAGTAGAGCAAGCTCAAGTGAGTAAGTGAGTGTATAAAACTACTAGCTAATTCTTCTTCTAGCGTTTACCCTTCTTCCGTAGTTCCGTAGTTTACCCTTTTCAACAGGTCAGGTTGAAAGCTGTCAGGAGCTGCTTGTTGCTGGCTTTGAAAGTGACTGGGATCCATGTGGATTCAGTCGGCTAGGAAGGATTGTCAGTTTCCCCAATAAATGGGTACTCACGGGATGCACCACGAGAAGGCCGATCCAATGCATCCCACTAGCTAATGATACAGAATAAATATCACAGGGATTCCTGAAAGAAAAAAAATCCTCTGAGGATAAAAAAACACTTAGAGTTTCAAAGTTTCAGAGAGCTAATTTTTAAAATTATAGTTATTTATTGGATAGAGAAAGCCAGAAATTGAGAGGGTAGTGGGGAGATAGAGAGGAAAAGAGAAAGAGAGAGACCTGCAGCACTGCTTCACCACTTGCAAAGCTTTCCCCCTGCAGTTGAGGACGGGGAGTTCAAACCCAGGCCAGGTAAATTGTAACATGTGCTCAACCAGTTGTGCTACCACCCACCCCCAGGGGTCCAATTGTTAAACCTGGATCTGAGCTTTGAAGCAACCAACTAGAACTATGCACAGAGAGGAAGGAAAAAAAACATTTGGGAGGTTAGAAAAAGAAGAAAGGGGAGTGCATGATGAGAAAGATATTAAGGAAGCAGGATTGCTTCAGTCATTACAAAGGCTACATCTGATGGGGACTGTGTGAAAGGCATGGATGATAAGATTGGAAATGACTAGTAATGTCAGATTGATTACTAAAAGATTCAAATATTAGATTTTAGAGGATAAATTTTATGTTACTGAGAATTATTGGACTTTTTCAATCCTGCTATTTTGTATTTATTATTTTATAAGCTAATGATTTTCCTAGCAGTGCAACCTGCTTGATTAGCAGCTTAATCTCTATACAAGTGTGCTTCTTGTGAGAATGAAACCAGATCACACGTTCTGATCACACTGTTTTGCCAATTGTGCTCAAGGTTAATTACAACTACAGGCTCTCTAGAAAAACTAGGGAGGTGTTTCTAATCAGGCTAGGCTGAGATTGCTAGTGGAAGGAACAAACCTTCATTTCTGTCATCCACATCTACAGTCAACTAAATCAATACCTGTCTTCCTTCCTGTCCTTATTTGGAAGTTAAGTAGGGGGGCTACAGTGGTCACAGTCATAGAGACCATGGATTATGGCTGTAGGGAGGAGATCCTAAGTTTCCGGTCTGGTGGTCCTGAGACTTTTGCTTCTCTAGTCCTTCCATTGATTTTTTGTTAGCACACAATTTCATGGATTAAATTTTGCGAGTCGTTCTAGGCCCTCCACCTCCTGGGCCACTGGCAGCGGGGGGTCAGAGCGGCCCCTGGAGGATCCTAGAGGGGTTCCTGGTGTCTAGGGTGACATTTTCAGAGAGGAAAGTCATGCCAGACTCACCCAGCTCCAGGAGAAGCCACTGAGGGACATTTATTGAGGGATAAAAGCAAGTAGATATACCCATAATCCAGAGAGAAGGTTGAAGTAATCATTAACCCACACACAATGCATAGTTACATCTTGACCTACAAAGTATTTGATCACAACTGGAAAGTTGCCATACAAGACTTGGTCATGAGCTCATAGTGCAAGGACAGGCATTTTTTTCTCTGAGGGTAAATTACAAGCACCTCCAGGCAGGGGGAAGGGAGCAATTGAGTAAAACCAGGATATTTGTAGTGGGTTTTAAATCGGCCGTACACAATAATTCATGGCCTTTGTTTAAAGGCGATTGGGTAGCATGTGTAGGAAGGTGCCCCATCTGGGGAAGTCCATCCATTATAAGTTCTTTTTTTATTTTTTTTTATTTAAGAAAGTATTAATTAACAAAACCATAGGGTAGGAGGGGTACAATTCCACACAATTCCCACCACCCATTCTCCATATCCCACCCCCTCCCCTGATAGCTTTCCCATTCTCTATCCCTCTGGAAGCATGGACCCAGGGTCATTGTGGGCTGCAGAAAGTAGAAGGTCTGGCTTCTGTAATTGCTTCCCCGCTGAACATGGGCGTTGACTGGTCAGTCCATACTCCCAGTCTGCCTCTCTCTTTCCGAGAGGAAGTGTTAGGGGGATACTCACTGCAAACTCTAGTGTACTTCTGTTTTCAGGTATATATTTTGCAGTAGTTTACGGATACGTGTGAACATATGCTCTCTCTCACAGAAACTGGTGTATATCTAGGTTTTGGGACTTTGTTAGAAAGTGAACCACCTGAGATGAAATTAGAGTGTACTATGAAAGGAAAGGTCTCACCCGAGTAATGAAGCTGAAGGGTTGTCATTCCACACGTGAAGTCTCTGGACACAGTCTGAAGTGAAGCATGTTGAGGTGGCAATCGTTGTATTGGTTAGGTTGTGATCGGCAGATGCAATATTATTTGATAAGGATTGGGAGAGGCATACGGGAAAGTGGGTCCTATCCAAGGGTTCCAGGACTGGGGGAAGTAGAGGCTCTATAGTGGAGATGTGAGGTTCCTGCTGTCTTAGGGTTCAAAAAGACAATCGATAGTTAATGTTATCATCACATTATTTGGTAATTGGGTTAACTTTGAAAAGTCCTTTTGTTATGGTTTGCTGTACAGTACCCAGTATCTTGTATATAGCTGTGCTATTGGTTGCTTCTGATCTACTTGGTCTAGGCTTTTGAGAGAGTCTGCATATCAATTACACTGCATATATTGAGAAAAGATTCAGTTTGTGTTTTGAAAAACTTTGAGACATGCAAGTTCTTGAGGTCAGGCAAGGACCACCTACTGCCCCCAGGAGAGGGGGGTGAACTCCAGGTCAACTCTCATGGAAATAATGGCCTGGACTTCCCAGACAGTGGGCCTTTTCCCCACAAAATTTCTTTCCCTTTGATATATTTTACAGGGGACTCTGGATATGCAAACCCAAGATTATTTTAATAAATTCATGGTTTTTATTCTGGGCCCCAGGTAGGACAGAGATAAATTGAAAGAGGAGAGGGAAAGAGGAAGAGAGACACCTAAAGTACTCTAAAGTACGCTCTTCACTACTCATGAAGCTTCTCGAACCCTGCAGGTGGGAATAGGGGGCTTAAACTTGAATCCGTGTGCATGGTACCATGTGCTCAACCACTATCCTCTAAAAGGAGTTCCTAAGGAGTGGAATAACCTCAAACACTATATATTTTCATAAGGAAGTTTGTAGGTCCTAAAATTTAATTTAGAAAAAACAGTTCTTAAAATGACTTGTACTAAAAATTATATATTTTTATTATACTTATTTATTGGATAGAGACAGCCAGAAATCAAGAGGGAAAGAGGTGATAGAAAGGAAGAGAGACAGAGAGACACCTGCAGCCCTGCTTCACCACTCGCAAAGCTTTCCCCCTGCAGGTGGGAACCGGGAGTTCAAACTGGGTTCTTGAGTGTTGTAATATGTGCGCTCAACCAGGTGTGCCACCACCTGGACCCCTAAAAATTAAATTTATGTAACTTTATTATATTGGGAGAATATAAGTGGAGTTTATTTAAATTAACTATAGCTATAAATGTCACCTGCTTCTAACTTGTGTTCATACAAATTCACTTCCATATTTGTTTATTCAGTAGTAGTCTGTTGTAAGATTGGTCAAGTCACAAAACTCATTACAGTTCTCTATACAGAAAAGTGAGAAGGGACAGTTAGTAAGTATAATAAATGGAATACTTTATCTTTGAAGAGACCTAAAGTGACATGCCTCTCCCTGAGGCCACATTCTAAGAATTGTGACTGTAAATAAGCTCTTGTTTTTTTGGTCACTCATCTCATTGTTCTGCTCCTGTTTCTTCATGATCACACATGCCACAAAACACACCCTGTCAGAAAAGAAAGAAGGAAAAGATCCTATGTATATGTATGAGTGGCTTCTTTTTTTTTTCCTCCAGGGTTATTGTTGGGCTGGGTGCCTGCACCATGAATCCACTGCTCCTGGAGGCCATTTTTTCCCCCTTTTGTTGCCCTTGTTGTTGTAGCCTCGTTGTGGTTATTGTTATTGCCATTGTTGATGTTGTTCGTTGTTGGATAGGACAGAGATAAATGGAGAGGAGGGGAAGGCGGAGAGGGGGAGAGAAAGATAGACACCTGCAGACCGGCTTCAGCACCTGTGTAGCGGCTCCCCTGCAGGTGGGGAGCTGAGGGCTCCAACCGGGATACTTACGCTGGTCCTTGCGCTTTGCGCCACATGCGCTTAACCCACTACGCCACCGCCCAACCCCCGAGTGGCTTCTTTTATTAGAATAGAAAAATCTTTTCCAGGACCTCTTAGCAGATTATCTCTAATATCTTACCAGCCAGAATGGATCACACAGATGTCTATCTCTAAACCAAATAAAGGTGAAGGAGAACTGGATTATCGTGGCTGCCTCAGATCAACCAGTTCAGTGCTTCCGCAGTTTATCCTAACCAAAAGTTTTGTAAAAACATTTGAGTCCCAACTCTAGAAATCTTTATTGGTTTGACTGGGGTGCCAATTTTGATTTATTTTGCCTTATTCAGGGTTTTCGTCTACTTTTTAAAAAGTGGAGAGGTGCATTAGCAAGGACTAGTAGAAAGACCCCACAGATCACAGCGTATCCCAGAAACTACACACACACACACACACACACACACACACACACCCCAAGGGCTAGAAGGGCCCTCCCCAGCCCCTGTGAAGATAACATATCTGTCAGCTTTCATTCAGGTTCCTCCAAGAATTCAGTTCATTAGACATATTGAATTTACACAGGTATACATGATTTTCAATGTGAATAAAGTAAACATTAGGAACAGAACACTTTTTTAACTTGTAGGCCAGCTTCCTTGCAATAAATCTCCTACTCAGCAAATAAAGTAAATACTAATCTTCAATATATACTAAATAATTAAAGCAAGGCAGCATATTGGCTATTGGGCTCCAGCAGTGAAAAAAGCTGGCAGGTGTCCTGTCCTGATCCATCTTACATTTGAGAATGATTATGCTCTCAACATTGAAGAGAATAGTAAAGAAATAAATGAGTGACTGCCTCCTAACTTCATGAACTAAGAATCCGAATTCTACTTCTTCTTTTTTTTTTTCTTTATTGGGGGATTAGTGTTTTACTTTTGACAGTGAATATAATAGTTTGTACATGCATAACATTTCTTAGTTTTCCACATAACAATACAACCCTCACTAGGTCCTCTGTCACCCTTTTGTAGGACCTGTACTCTCCCCCCACCCACCCCAGAGTCTTTTATTTTGGTGCAATACACCACCTCTGAATTCTACTTCTTTTCTCACTTTTTTTAAAAAAATCATTATTTATTGGATAGAGACAGCCAGAAATCAAGAGGGATAAGAGTGAGAGAGAGAGAGAGAGAGAGAGAGAGGAAGACACCTGCAGCCCTGCTTCACCACTCACAAAGCTTTCCCCCTGCAGGTGGGGGCCAGGGCTCGAACCTGGGTCCTTGTGCATTGTAATACATGTGATCAACCAGGTGCGCCACCACCCATCCCCCTTTTCTCACTTTTTAAACTCAATTATTTACTAAGTGCTAGAGAGACACCAGTCAACAGAATGGCCTCCATCCTAGTTATAAAGTCTGCTATCTAGGCAGAGAAGGTGAGACACTGGGGAAATAAAGACAAATGTATTTCAAATTTTGTAGTAACTTCCATGAGAAGAATAGCATCATATGAGGATTACAGTACATCAATGTAGTTCAATTAAGAATGTCAGGAAAGACTGTCTAAAAGTAAATGGTGAGAAGGAGGGAGGGAGGGAGGGAGAACCCAGAGCACTGTTCTGTTCCTGCATATGCAGTGTCAGGAACTGAAGCCAGATAAGTCCTGCAGTCTACAGACTGAGTTACCAATCTGGTAGCAAAAGAGGTTGCTGCTCTGATACTCATTGTGAGAATCTGGTTGAGCTATAGGAGGTAAAAGTCACAGAAGTTTTACCCTCAATAACTGGATTCCCCTAGAGTTTTAAGTTTTCAGTCTTAATCTAATTCAGTATCCAGAAATTTGTTAATTACAGTTCACTATTTCCCCTCAATTTTTATTAGCTTTTTAAAAAAATTTATAAAAATATTGACAAGATTATAGGGTAAGAGGGGTAAAGTTTCATGCAATTCCCACCACCAGAGTCCCATATCCCATCCTTTTCATTGAAAGCTTTCCTATTCTTTATCTCTCTGGAAGTATGGACCCAGGATCACTATGGAGTGCAGAAAGTGGAAGGTCTGGCTTCTGTAATTGCAGAATTGTTGGCAGATCAATTCATACTCCCAGCCTGTCTTTATCCCTTCCTAGAGGGGCAGGGCTCTGGAGAGGTGGGATTCAAGGACACACTGGTGAGGTCATCTGCCAAGGGATGTCAGTTTGGCATCATGGTGGCATCTGCAACTTGGTGACTGAAAAGCATTAAGATATAAAGCAGAACAAATTGTTTAATAATCAGGAACCTAAAGGCAAAAAAAAAAAAAGTATCAAATGAGATTTGGGGTCTCCATTTAGGAAAAAAGGAGTCAGTCTATTTTAAGTCTATTCAAAGGGGCCCATGACTTTACTAACCTTTGCCTAAGCCTGACAGCTAACATGCAGGTGGGCCAAAAGTATTGTCTGGGGAGATGGTGTTAAAGTTGGACATAGGAGTAGAAAGCTGGATCAAGGAAGAGAATAGCTCCCAAATATGAGAAAAGTATATAAATACCGTTAACTGTAAACCTCATTGATTTGACCTGAGGCCCATATTCAGCACAGGAGCCTGTGTAACCTCTGTATTTCTGTAGGTCTGAGTGTGCATTCCATGGTCATAGCTAGGAACATTCTAGGCTACACTCATTTCCAGGACCAATCTTCCTCCAGTATCAGAGTATGTTGACCCAGCCTCCCTTTGGCGAATGGGATAGTACCTACCATTGTTGCTCCACATTGAGAGCAAGGTCTTGTAGAGACCCACAAGATGGTCCATGAAGCTGTTCCTCATAGAGATGACCAGCGATCCCACCTCAGTTTTTTTTTTTTTTTTTTGGAGATTTCAGGTTGTGGGTTTCCACTCTAGAAGTTGTGATTCTCCATATTCACTTCATTTCTCCAGTTTTGGCAGTGCCTTGCCCTGTGAGCCTCTCTTAAAATAAGAGAACCATACAAAAGATCAATAAAGCCAAATGTTGCTTCTTTGAAAGATTAAACAAAATTGACAAACCCCTAGCCAGACTCACCAAACAAAAAAGAGAGAAGACTCAAATTCATAGAATTGTAAACGATGGAGGAGATATCACAACTGACACCACAGAAATCCAGAAAATCATGCAAAACTTCTATGAAGAACTATACGCCACCAAGCTAGAGAATCTGGAAGAAATGGAACAATTCCTAGAAACATATGCCCTTCCAAAACTGAACCAAGAAGAACTACAAAACCTAAATGCACCAATCACAGACAAAGAAATTGAAACCGTTATTAAGAATCTCCCCAACAACAAAAGTCCTGGACCAGATGGCTTCACAAACAAATTCTACAAAACTTTCAGGAAACAGTTAGTACCCATACTTCTTAAGCTTTTCCATAAGATTGGAGAAACAGGAATACTCCTTTCCACCTTCTATGAAACCAACATCACCCTGATACCAAAAGCAGATAGGGACACAACAAAAAAGGAAAACTACAGACAAATATCTCTGATGAATATAGATGCCAAAATATTAAACAAGATGTTGTCCAACCGGATACAACAGCACATCAAAAAAACTGTTCATCACGCATCACGACCAAGTGGGATTCATCCCAGGTTCAACATCCGTAAGTCAATCAATGTCATTCACCACATCGATAAAAGCAAAGCCAAAAACCACATGATTATCTCAATAGATGCAGAGAAAGCCTTTGACAAAATTCAACACCCATTCATGCTCAAAACTCCACAAAAAATGGGAATAGATGGGAAATTTCTCAATCTAGTGGAATCAATATATAGTAAACCTACAGCCAACATCATACTCAATGGACAGAAGCTGAAAGCATTCCCCCTCAGATCGGGGACTAGACAGGGATGTTCACTGTCACCATTACTCTTCAACATAGTATTGGAAGTTCTTGCCATAGCAATCAGGCAAGAGAAAGAAATCAAAGGAATACAGATTGGAAGGGAAGAAGTCAAGCTCTCACTATTTGCAGATGATATGATAGTATACATAGAAAAACCTAAAGAATCCAGCAGAAAACTACTGGAAGTTATTAGGCAATATAGCAAGGTGTCAGGATACAAAATCAATGTACAAAATCAGTGGCATTTCTTTATGCAAACACTAAATCTGAAGAAGAAGACATCCAGAAATCACTCCCATTTACTATTTCAGCAAAACCAATAAAATACCTAGGAATAAAGTTGACCAAAGAAGTGAAAGACTTGTATACTGAAAACTATGAGTCTCTACTCAAGGAAATAGAAACTGATACCAAGAAATGGAAAGACATCCCATGCTCATGGATTGGAAGAATAAATATCATCAAAATGAATATTCTCCCCAGAGCTATATACAAATTTAATGCAATACCCATCAAAGTTCCACCAAGATTCTTTAAGAGAATAGAACAAACACTACAATCATTTATCTGGAACCTGAAAACACCTAGAATTGCCAAAACCATCTTGAGGAAAAGAAACAGAAATGTAGGCATCACATTCCCAGATCTCAAACTATGTTATAAAGCCACCATCATCAAAACAGCATGTACTGGAACAAAAATAGGCACACAGACCAGTGGAACAGAAATAAATCCCCATACCTATGGACATCTAATCTTTGATAAGGGAGCCCAGGGTATTAAATGGAAGAAGGAGGCTCTCTTCAATAAATGGTGCTGGGAAAACTGGGTTGAAACATGCAGAAGAATGAACTTGAACTACTTTATCTCGCCAGAAACAAAAATCAACTCCAAATGGATCAAAGACCTGGATGTTAGACCAGAAACAATCAAATACTTTGAGGAAAACATTGGTGGAACACTTTCCCACCTACACCTCAAGGACATCTTTGATGAAATAAACCCAATTGCAAGGGAGACTAAAGCAGAAACAAACCAATGGGACTACATCAAATTGAAAAGCTTCTGCACATCCAAAGAAACTATTAAACAAAGAGACCCCTCACAGAATGGGAGAAGATCTTCACATGCCATACATCAGACAAGAAACTAATCACCAAAATATATAAAGAGCTCAGCAAACTTAGCAACAAAAAAGCAAATGACCCCATCCAAAATGGGCAGAGGATATGAACAAAACATTCACCTCAGAGGAGATCCAAAAGGCTAACAAACATGAAAAACTGCTCTAGATCACTGATTGTCAGAGAAATGCAAATTAAGACAACACTAAGATACCACCTCACTCATGTAAGAATGGCATACGTTAAAAAGGACAGCAGTAACAAATGGTGGAGAGGCTGTGGGGACAGAGGAACCCTTTTGCATTTCTGGTGGGAATGTAAATTGGTCCAGCCTCTTTGGAGAGCAGTCTGGAGAAGTCTCACAAGGCTGGACATGGGCCTTCCATATGATCCAGTAATTTCTCTCCTGGGGTTATACCCCAAGGACTCCATAACACCCAACCAAAAAGAGTTGTGTACTCCTATGTTCATAGCAGCACAATTCACAATAGCTAAAACTTGGAAGCAACCCAGGTGCCCAACAACAGATGAGTGGCTGAGAAAGCTGTGGTATATATACACAATGGAATACTATACAACTATCAAGAACAATGAACCCACCTTCTCTGACCCATCTTGGACAGAGTTAGAAGGAATTTTGTTAAGTGAGCTAAATCAGAAAGATAAAGATGAGTATGGAATGATCCCACTCATCAACAGAAGTTGAGAAAGAAGATCTGAAAGGGAAACTAAAAGCAGGATCTGAATAAATTGAAAGTAGGGCACCAAAGTAAAAACCCTGTGGTGAGAGGTAGACAGACGGCTTCCTTGGCCAGTGGGGGTGGGTGGGTGGGATGGGACAGAGTCTTTTGGTGGTGGAAATGGTGTTTATGTACACCCCTAGTAATGTGTAGCCATATAAATCACTAGTTAATTAATATGAGGGGGAAAATTAATTGTATGTCTCGAAGTTTTTAAACCACAGACTGAGTCTTTTTAATATATAGGCTGTGTATTTGATATGCGGACTCTCTCAAAAGCCTAGACCAAGTAGATCAGAAGCAACCAGTGGCACAGCTATATACAAGATACTGGGTACTATACAGCAAACCCTAACAAAGGGACTTTTCAAATTTAACCCAATTACCAAATAATGTGATGATAACAATAACTATCAATTGTCTTTTGAACCCTAAGACAGCAGGTACCTCACATCTCCACTATAGAGCCTCTACTTCCCCCAGTCCTGGAACCCTTGGATAGGGCCCACTTTCCCGTATGCCTCTCCCAATCCATATCAAATAATATTGCACCTGCCAATCGCAACCTAATCAATGCAACGATTGCCACCTCAACATGCTTCAGCTCAGACTGTGTCCAGAGACTTCAGGTGTGGAATGACAACCCTTCAGCTTCATTACTTGGGTGAGACCTTTCCTTTCATAGTATTCTCTAATTCTATCCCCGGTGGTTCACTTTCTAACAAAGTCCCAAAACCTAGATATAGACCAGATTCTGTGAGAGAGAGCATATGTTCTTCACACGTATCCATATACTAGTGCAAAATATATACCTGAAAGCAGAAGTACACTAGAGTTTGCAGTGAGAACCCCCCACCACCACCACTTCCTCTCCACTATTCCAAGCTTTGGGCCCATGATTGCTCAACAATTTGTTTGACTTTGTATGTTAACTCTCTTCAGCCACCAGGTTCCAGATGCCATCAGGATGCCAGCCAGTCTTCCCTGGATTGAAGACCCCACCAATGCGTCCTGGAGCTCTGCTTCCCCAGAGACCCACCCTACTAGGGAAAGAGAGAGGCAGACTGGGAGTATGGACCGACCAGTCAACGTCCATGTTCAGCGGGGAAGCAATTACAGAAGCCAGACCTTCTACCTTTTGCAACCCACAATGACCCTGGGTCCATGCTCCCAGAGGGATAGAGAAAGGGAAAGCTATCAGGGGAGGGGATGGGATATGGAGATTGGGTGGTGGGATCTGTGTGGAGTTGTACCCCTCCTATCCTATGGTTTTGTTAATTTATCCTTTCTTAAATAAAAAATAAATTAAAAAAAATTGTGAGTAACTGCCATTTCTACTATGTTATCTCGGAATAAGAAACATTCCATTTGTTCAGGCCTTCTGTAATATCTTTCAATAGTTTTATAATTCTCTCCCACAAAGGTTAGGTACATTTTGTATTAGTCAGTTCAGGCTACAACAAAATGCCACACTGGGTAGCTGAAACTACAGAATTAGTACTCTCATAGTTCTGGAGACTGGGAGTCTGATACCAAGTAACAACAGCATGATAAAAGCTCTGACTTGCACAGATGGCTGGATTTTTCCTGTGCTCTCACATTGTAGTGAAGTGCTGAATCTAGTATCAGTTCTACTAGATCAAGATTCTACTTTTATGACCTTATTTAACCTTAACCACTCCTTAAAGGACCTACCTGTTACAATCATAATGGAGTGCTGGGGCAATTAGGGCTTTCACCCTAATTCTATCCAAATAATTCTGTCTAAAACACTAACTTAGAGTTAATCCTAAATACTAAATATTTTATGTTAGTATATGCACATATATTATATAACACTTGCACTCTTATACATGTGTTATAGTAAAGGGACATATAATTTTTAAATTGAATAGGTCTAAGATTTCTTTCTTTTTGGAAAATTTCTTCAGATTTATTGCACAGTTACATAACTTAAAAAAATCAAAGTTTATAATTAGTAAAAGATCCCCAATCCACATGCACATTAGCTAGACAGAGGAAAATATTTTGTACAGTACTTCAGTAGTTACATGACTTATAAGCAATACTGAATTAGTGAAAGCTGGAAAACTCCCAATGCATTCACCATAGGATAACCACTCTCAAATACAATTAAGTTAGGCAGAAAGGATAAATCTCCTATTCTATCATGGAAAAATGCTAAAGACATCTTATGAGTTAAGTGCTTTAAGTTAGTGAACAACCTGTTGGACAAGTAAAACTGTGACAGACATTGGTACTTTTGCTCTTAATATTTGTAGCATGGTATTGTCTATTATTTCACATTAAATAATATAAAAAAGTTTCAAGTCTGGATTGCCAAAACAACTGTTCGGCATTTTTAAATAGTATCTGGTGTATTCCAGAGTGCTTCTTCATCTTCTTTCATAAGATTTAGTGGGACTGTGCAATGCTGGAACAATAATCCAGAATGTCCTGAATAGTGAATTCCATTGTCACACCAGATCCAGGGTAACAGCGAGCTATCAAACCTTCAAAGTGCTTGTACTGGCGTATAAATTCATCCTGCATGGAGTGCCAAACTACCTATTATGAAAGTGAAAATAAATGTCATGAAACTATGAATGGAAATAATACATAATCAATTAAGTAGAAACAATGTAAAAAACATATTCTAAGGACCAACAAAATAGCTCTGTTGGATAGTGTGCAGCTTTGCCATGCCCACAAGCTAGATTCAAGTCCAGCTCTCATTGCATTGGAGTTTTTCTCTCTCTCTCTCTCTCTCTCACACACACACACACACACACACACACACACACACACACACACACACACACACACACACACACACACACACACGTGCGCGCTAATGCACATACAGCCCAAAACAAGTCTTAAGATTTCACATAGTATAATGATTAAAGAACATTCTGGAATTGGAATAGAATCACAGTTCCTTCTATTTATATGATCTGTAATCTCTAGTATTTTATGTCACTCCTCTATGCCTCAGGTTTCTCATTTATACAGCAGGGTAAATACCATTCTCATGAGTGTCTTCTAAAGATTAAATGAGTGAATGTATGAAAGCTCTTAGAACAACCATCAAGAATGAAACTAAAACACACTGATATATTAGCTAATATTAATAGGTTCCATTTTTGATGCTATATAAGAACAGTACAAATGCCTTATGTCCTATTTTAAGTCTCAAATCAATCTGATGAGGTTGAGCACTTATCATATGATCTTCATCCTTATCTGAGATCTGAAATGGTTTTTTTCCTAATAAAACCTAAATCTTACTATTCTAAATTCCTGTCAACTTATGACTATTTAATAAACAGCAGTAAGCTTTTGCTTTTAACTTCTAGTTCATGGCATTTTTTTCACCTGGAATGACACTTCACCTAATTCTTTTTTATGTTAAATTATTAATTTGACTTTCAGAAGTGAATATAAATGTAGTAACTCTCTTGAAAGCTCCTAGAATGGTTTATAAAGAAAAGGTTGATTTGGGGTTTAATCTGGCTCGGCCATTCATAAGTTATGGGCTCCTGGTCATATGACTGTGTCTTTCTTTTTATTTCACTTATATAAAGACAGTGACAGTATAATGTCCACTATCAAAGAAGAGCATTATTACCACTTTACAAATAAAAGGAAAAGGAGGCTCAGAGAGGTTTAGTAATTTACTGAAGGTCATGGAGCTTAATCTGGCACCAGATAAAGACTCTAACACCAACCCCTACACTCAAAATCACACTGCTGTACTAAACTACACTGCATGTCATGAAGCATATTTGCATAGAAAGACATGGAAAAATACGTCACAACTTTTCCGACAATCCAATAAAAAAACAATGTAAATCCATTTCTAATGGGTAGAAAAACATTACATTTCAAAATCATAAAACAGAAAAACAAAAGGAAGTAGTTATATAAACTTAGGCTCAAGCTAAATGGTCAAAAGAACTGAACATACTTGAAGTAAGTTCTCCTCTTCACATAAATGTTTATCAACCTTCTTATAGAGATTATCCAAACCCTTTTTCACTTCCTTTCCAGGATATTCTTTAATAACTTTACGAAGTTCTTGCTTATTAAATGCAAGCTGATAGCTTACTTCTTCTTCTCTTATACCCTGTGCTACACGAGCCTCAACACCTTCAAAGAAATGCTTCAACGAAACACAAAGAAATAACAGGTAAGAAATACATTTATTATCACTTAAAGCAACATATTTACTGTGTAAAAATTACACAATGTACACAAATACAAAGGGTAAAATAGGGGCTGGGTGGTGGCGCACCTGGTTGAGCGCACGTATTACAATGCACACGGACCCAGGTTTGAGTCCCCGGTCCTGACCTGCAGGGGGAAAGTTTTGCAAGTGGTGAAGCAATGCTGCAGTTATCTCTCTATTGTCCTCTTGATTCCTGGCTGTCTCTAGCCAATAAATAAAGATGCTAAAAAAATTTTTTTTTAAGTTTATAAAAAAAGTTTGTTAAAAAAGGGTAAAATATTAACCATCTCAAGACATAACCACTGCTAATAATATATATTTCCCTCTACTCTTTTAATGTGAGCATGTAGAGCTTTGTATTTTTACTAAATATTGTGTATTTTCCCAAGTATACATTAATAGCTGCATAACCTTCATTCCAATAAATGAACCATTATTAATTTATTCACTGTCATTTAATGTTTCAGTACTGAATATCACTTTCAGAGTTGATAAAAATCTACTAAGATTTTATTATTTTGTGTGGAATTGGAGCCTCACTGTTCCTAGTCTGCTTTTTTCATTCTGATAAAGAGATAGAGAGAAACATCAGAGCTTCCCCCAGTATTGTGATGTTCTTCTTTTATTTATTCCTTTTGTTGCCCTTGTTGTTTTATTGTTGTAGTTATTGTTGTTATTGATATTATCGTTATTGGATAGGGCAGAGAGAAATGGAGAGAGGAGGGGAAGACTGGGGGAGAGAAAGATAGACACCTGCAGACATGCTTCACTGCTTGTGAAGGGACTTCCCTAAGGATTTTTCATTTATACAAACTGAGTTGCAAAAAAGTTTGTTTACATTTCTCAAGAGTACATCAGACTGTTATTTTTTTAAAAAAGATTTTATTTATTAAAGAGAAAGATAGGAAGGGTGAGAGAGAAAGACATTACACAGTACATGCGCTGCCAGGGACTGAACTTGGGACCTTGTGCTTCAGAATTCAATGCTTTATCCACTGTGCCATCTCCTGGACCACCAGACTGTTATTTTATCTAATATTATTTACAATAATTGAAAGACATGTTAAATACAGAGTATTTAGCACTATTATGGCTCAATGGCAACTTTACTAGTAGATTTTTTCTCTTTTTTTATGTATTTTTGTTTATTTAGAGAGACAGAGAAAATTGTGAGGGGGAGAGGGAGATAGAAAGGGGGAAGAGGGAGTCCGGCAGTAGTGCAGCGGGTTAAGTGCACGTGGCGCAAAGCATAAGGACTGGCTTAAGAATCTGGGTTCATGGGTCCATGCTCCCAGAGGGATAGAGAATGGGAAAGCTATCAGGGGAGGGGGTGGGATATGGAGATTGGGTGGTGGGAACTGTGTGGAGTTGTACCCCTCCTACCCTATGGTTTTGTTAATTAATCCTTTCTTAAATAAAAAAAAATTAAAAAAAAAAAGAATCTGGGTTCAAGCCCCCGGCTCCCCACCTGCAGGGAAGTCGCTTCACAGGCGGTAAAACAGGTCTGTAGGTGTCTATCTTTCTCTCCCCCTCTTTGTCTTCCCCTCCTCTCTCCATTTCTCTCTGTCTTTGTCCTCCCCTCCTCTCTCCATTTCTCTGTCTTTGTCCTCCCCTCCTCTCTCCATTTTTCTCTGTCCTATCCAACAACAACGACAACAATAGTAACTATAACAAAAAAAAAAAACTAGGGCAACAAAACGGAATAAAGAAATATTTTTAAAAATTTAAAAAATAAATTAAAAAAAAAGGGGGGGAAGAAACAGAAAGACACCTGCAGTCCTGCTTCACCACTTATGAAGCTTTCTCCCTGCAGGTGGAGACCAGGGGTTTGAACCTAGGATCTTGTGCACTGTAATATGAACGCTTAACCAGGTGTGCCACCGCCTGGCCCCCAGCTGAGTTTCTATTACTGTATCATCCCCTGCATCAATATGTAAACACATTTTAAAAAAATGTTCACTGTGGGGAGTTCGGTGGTAGCTCAATGAGTTAAGCGCAGGTGGCGCGATGCGCAGGGACCAGCATAAGGATCCAAGTACGAACCTCTGGCTCCCCACCTGCAGGGGAGTCACTTCACAAGCAGTGAAGCAGGTCTGCAGGTGTTTTTCTTTCTCTCCCCATCTCTGTCTTTCCCTCCTCTCTCCATTTCTCTCTGTCCTAACAATGACACTATCACTAACAACAACAACTACAAAAAAGGCAACAAAAGGGAAAATAAAAATTAAAAATGTTCACTGTATTATTTACATGTAAACAAATTTACATAATTTCATAATTTGGAAAAATTCAGAATGAAAATTAACTTACGTTTAGTTTTTCAAGAGGTTGACCTAAAGAATAAATTACGTAAGACTGAAGGTGATCTGTGTATTTTTGTTTGGCTTCTTTTTTTTCAGCTTCCAGACATGAAATTTTCAAACGAGAAAGTGTTGCAAAAATATGGTGAAAGTTTTCCATCATAACAACATCTCTAGGAGTTTTCTGGCTTTCATTTGCTACTTTTTCCACTAAAATAAAAATTTAAAAATATTATAACATTTTAATATGAGTATGATACACTTATCTTTTAATTTTAAAATGGTTTATTTATGAGAGAGGGAGGGAGAGAGAGACAGAGAGAGAGAGAGAGAAGCTGAGAGACCAGAAGATCACTCTGGCACATTGATACTACTGCAGCTGAACTTGGCACCTCATGCTTGAGAGCCCAATACTCTAGCCACTATGCATCTCCTAAGACACATGAGTATGACATTTTGCTATAAAACCTTTACATGAATGATTTTCATTTTCAATTTAAAAAGTAAACACATTTCTAGCCTTATTAAGATATATAATACTGAGAGGTGTTCATATCAACCCAAACTTAATAAAGTCCTAAAAGTAGTTACACACATACACACACACACACACACACACACACATGAATATGACTTAGAATACAATAAAAGTGGCTTTCAAATTAGTGAGGAAAAAATGAATTACTCAAGATATCTTAGGACATCCAGCTAGTCCTTATATAAACACTACATTTGGATTTTTAATTCACATTTTTCCATCAAACAGATTAGAAATTACTCAGGTACTTAAAATGTAAAAAGCAGACAAGTACACGAATATAATTGCAAGTCCTAAGGAAAACAATGTTGGTTAAAAAATGATAATTCTAGGGTCAGCAAAATAGGCTGGGGGAGCGAGTCTTGCAGGCACCTATCAGGGAGATGAGAGGTTGCACCTATTATCTACAACTTTACTGTAAATCATTAACCCTCCACTTAAGTGGAGGAAAAAAGAACATATGCACAACATATATATAGAGAGAGAGATGAGGAAAAAAAAATACTGAAAGTCTGTAAAGATAGAAGTGAAATGTTTTCTTTTCATGATGCAATAATAAATTATCTTTATTTCCCCACTGATTTTTGTGGGGGGGATATAAATTGAGTATGTATTACTTCACAATTAGATAAAGCAAAGCTAATTTGAATTTTCAAAGAAAAAGACATTTAAACATCCAATCAAATAATTGATTATTTCCATATACTACTGAAAACATTATTATACAACTGGTGAAATGAGTCTACTTCAAGCCAATTTTTGAGTTTTAAGAACTCCTGAAAACATACAATGAGATCACTGGCTTCAAAGTGCCGGGATAGCCTGAGGGTGCTTCTTCCCGAGCAAGTGCTCTCTGGGTTGGAGAGAACTCAACTGGAGCCAATCTAGGCTGCTGTGTGGGAGAGGGATCAGGAACTCGTGCCAAGCTAAAGTCTCAGGAGATAGACTCTGGAACTCTCAAAGCCAGAAAGCAATTCCAAGTGTTTTTACTCAGAAAAGCAGCTTGTATATAGACTAGCCAAACAGGGTGGAAACAGGGTGTGAGGTAGAGAGGGTGGAGTGGAAAGACAGTGGTGGAGATCAGGGTGACTAAGAGAGGGGGCGGAGCAAAAAGACATCGTGAACAAGTGGGGATTAAACCAATGCCCTGGAGGGAGGGTGGTGCTTAGTTAACAGTGGTTCATGTAAATAGACCGCAGCTTTAAATGGGATTAAACCAATGCCCTGCAGGCATGCCGGTGGTGCTTTGTTAAGTAGTGGAAACTTTACATCAGGCTCAACCTGACGCTGTTAACTGGCTAAGGAAGAAGGGCATACACTAGAAGAAGAAGAAGAAAGAAGAAGAAAGAAGAAGGAGAAGAAGAAGAAGAAAAAGAAGGAGGAGGAGGAGGAGGAGGAGGAGGAGGAGGAGGAGGAGGAGGAGGAGATGAGACAGAAGCTTTAAGCCGGGGGAGCTGGCATACTACCCAACACAAAGTAGATGACAAGTCCACAATACTTCTGCAACTTAACTACTGATTCAACAAAAAGAATGATAGTATGTTAGCATTAGTCTACCTTGTTTGACAAATATGAAAATTAAAGACAAAACAAGTAAATTGATATACTAAAGGTAAATATTACTGCCTATCATTGCCAGAAAAACTCTTAAACTCTTAATAAGTGTCAACTAATCTAGGAGGTCCTTTTTTGTGTATTTAAAAGTGGATTTCAAAAAGGAAGGACACTTGGAAGTAGTAGGTGTGACTTAAAAAGGAAGAGATGGCAGGATCATAAGAATAACAAAAAGGGCAAATATATATAAATATAGATAGTTACAGAAATAACAGTCAAAGCATATCTGTGATCTTGGGAGAATTAATGCATTCTCCAGTAGAGGGAATAAGGACTTGTCCCAGGTTCAGGTTCAATTCCACGTACCACTACAAGGCAGAGCTGAGCAGTGCATTGGTAATAATAATAATAATAATAATAATAATAATAATAATAATAATAGCTACAGGGATGCAGAGGTCACATAGGCTCCTAAGCTGAATATGGGCCCCAGACCAAATCAAATTTATGGGGTTTACAGTCAACAATTTTTATACCCCTCCCCCATATTAGAGAGCTACTTTCTTCCCTGATCCAGCTTCCAGGTCCTTTTCTAGCCATGACATCATCTACCCAAACAATAACTTGAATCCACCTGCATATCATATTTCAGGCTCAGGCAAGAAAAACAAAACACAAAAAACTAGTATATCCACAGGCCCTTTGGAATATAACTAAAATAGGCCTACTTGCTGTCTACAAAATGGAGGATCCCCCACCCCGCCAACTCTTCATCTGCACTATTCCAGCCTTTAGGTCCATGATTGGTCAACAATTTGTTTGGCTTTGTATGTTAACTCTCTTTTCAACCACCAGGTTCCAGATGCTAGCATGATGCTGACCAGACAGACTTCCCTGAACAGACAAACCCACCAATGTGTACTGGAGCTCTGCTTCCCCAGAGCCCCACCCTACTAGGGAAAGAGAGAGGCAGACTGGGAGTACGGATCGGCCTGTCAATGCCCAGGTTCAGCAGGGAAACAATTACAGAAGCCGGACCTTCCACCTTCTGCATCCCCCAATGACCTTGGGTCCATGCTCCCAGAGGGATAAAGAATAGGAAAGCTATCAGGGGAGGGGATGGGATACAGAGAGCTGGTGGTGGGAATTGTGTGGAGTTGTACCCCTTTTATCCTATGGTTTTGTCAGTGTTTCCTTTTTATAAAAAAAAAAAAAAAAAAAGACAGTGGAGCAGAGGGAGGTTTGCTCGCTTAAAAATAATAATAATAATGAAAGGGCAGTCGAAACTGTCCCTTCAGGCAGGGGAATAAGGACACAAAACTCTGGTGGTGGGAATGGTGTGGAATTATATCCATTATCTCATAATTTTGTAAATAAGTATTAAATCACTAATAAATATCTATCTATCCTAAAAAACAAAACAAAACAAAAAAACCTCAACCAACCAAACAAAAATATAACATCCTAAATGTATTTCTACACTTTTGGGTCTAATTTCTAGAAGCTATAACAATAATAGTGGTTGAAGATTAAAAATAAAGCAACTATCAAGACTATAAAGTATAGAAAGTAGTGAATATATCTTGCAACTTGAGTTAGCATGAAAGAGTGAGAAGAAAATTTAAAATTCTCTAGAATGTAACAGAAACTTACCATTCACAAATACTCCTCTGATTAATTTAGTGTAGGCTTTATCTAAATCTCCACGACGTTCTGCATTTTTAAAGATTGACTCTGCAAGTCCAGCAAATTCTTCAAACTCAGCAACAAATGGAAGAATTCCTACTTTACTCTTTTTTGAGATCTTTACTTCTTCCATTTGTCTTATTTGGTTACTCTAGGTTAGGCAGAAAAGAAAAGAAATAACCAAGCAACTTAAACAACACAATATAATCAAATTTATATGTTACAGAGGCAGGACATAATTTAGTGTCTGGAATGACTGGGTGCTTGTTAGGTAAAGAGTACTACAGTAGGGATGACGGCTGTTACCTATATATTATTCTCTACAAAACACAGTAGGAATCAAAACACACACAAAGGATCTTTCTAGTTTACTTCTGGTTTGTGGCCAGAGGTCGAGTTTGGGAATCACAGCCATCCTTTTACTATGGATTTTCATTCTATAGTTTCCCATTTTATCAGCTACCTATTCTGAATATTAGTTCAACAAAGTCTATGATGGAAACACAGCACAATTCATTTATGGTTCTGTGCACATCTTAGGGAGTCCTAAGATGTACACAGATGTAGATCTGTACCAGATGTAAATCTGGTCACAGTAAGAATTATACTGCTACATCATTTTCAACATCCACCTAAAAGTTCACTGTGTGGTGATTTGGGGGGCAAGGGTATGACCTGAAAACCATATGAAACGCAAGTTAGAAAAAATAATTAGTTCTAAGCTACAAGGAATAATGTAAAAAAGACCTATTGAGTACTGGCAGCCATTTCATATTATATTGACTATTCAATTTCACTGCTTTTGATGACTATGATGAGTAAAGTTAGGTGCAGGAAAGAGTAGATAGTGAGCATAAGAGTACAGGTTGTCTGGACATGAATACCAACTCTATCACACCTTTTAACTTTTGACTTGGAGAAAGAAATCTAAGTTCTTTGGGTATCTATTGGAGTACAATAGGAGGCTACAAGGATTAGTTGAGAGGCTGTATGCAAAGTACTTACTTTGCTGTAGGCAAAGTACTTAGTTGTTAAGTGCTTACTGGTACACAGTAAGCACTTAACAACTGGTCTACTTGCATGAAGATTTTTGTTCTGTTTTAGTCCTATAAACAGTATATAACTATAACCTGAATATATAGTACTTGAATATCAGTAGGAAAGTATTATAGATTTGTAACTGATCAAGTAAAAATAGTGCAATCATTTGAGAAAGGAGTCATGAATGAACTAAATACCAGAAAAATAAAATTTCTAACAAATAGAAGGTACACATTACTTCAGGTTGACTGTCAAATCATACAATCACCCCCAGAAGGACACAGTGAGTATTCAGTGTTTAAGATTTCAATTTTTATGCTAGCCAAGGCAATTTCACCAAATCCTATCATTTTCAAGTTTCAGGGTGCAAATCTATTTCATGATGGTATGAGGCATATTGAAAACTTCTAAAAGGAATTCACAAATGTAATGCAATGCAGAGTCTAGACTGGCAGAACCCGATGTGTTAGTAACCTCATCAGATATATTTTGCCTTATACACATTATCTCATTCACTATCTTTTCAAGGCATGCCCTGGGTCCTGATCTTGTCCCAAATATTAAAACATGTTAACACTTACTGAGCACACACAACTTACCAGATGCTGTGAGAAGAAGTGAGTTAAAAGAGACAAAGATGTCAGGCAACAAAAGGAACTATCCTTTCCTTATGTGACAAAAGGTAGAACCTTCATAAATTAATTTAGGAGAAATTGTGCATTCATAGCTTTGTCGAGGTTAATTTTATATAACACCTCTACTACTATCTTGAAAGCAACATGAATAGTCTTTAATAAAGTAGTATTTCTCACTCACAGGCAGAAGTTGAAAGAGAAAACACTAAGCGGAACTTGGAATGGAGTTGGTGTATTGCACTAAAGTAAAAGACTCTGGCATGAGTGGAGAGGTGGGGGAGGGTTCAGGTCTTGGAACAGGATGGCAGAGGAACTAGTGGGGGTTGTATTGTTATGTGGAAAACTGGGAAATGTTATGCATGTACAAACTATTGTATTTACTGTTGACTGTAAAACATTAATCCCCAATAAAGAAATAAAGGTATTTGTTACTGCTATTATCACTACACCACTATTAAGAAATTATCAGTATTTTTTTTGTGTGTGTGTGTTCTTCTTTTTTTTTTTTTAATGAGATAGCAATGATTTACAACAGTCTGTAAATTTCAGGAGTAGTTTCACTATTCAACAAATGCATATATTATACCATGCCTACCACCAAAGGTCTAGCTACTATCCACTGTCATTTAAGTAAGCTCTTGTTCTGGATCAGGCAATGTGCTAAGCACTTCATCTGAACCAACATCCACATCTAATACCACATCCTATGATTTTTTTTTTTTGTTTTTGCTTATTTATTATTCGATAGGTGCAGAGACAAATTGAGGAGGGGGAGATAAAGAGGGAGAAAGTCAGAGAGACATGTCTACTTTTTTTTTTTTTTTGCCTCCAGGGTTATTGTAGGGGCTTGGTACCTGCACTATGAATCCACTGCTCCTGGAGGCCATTTTTCTAATTTTTGTTGCCCTTGTTATTGTTACTATTGCCATTGCTGTTGTTGTTGTTGGATAAGAGAGAGAGAGAAATCTAGAGAGGAGAAGACAGAGAGGGGGAGAGAAAGATAGATACCTGGGGGCCAGGCAGCGGTGCACCTGGTTAAGCACACAAGACCCCAGGTTCAAGCCTCTAGTCCCCCATCTGCAGGGGAAAGCTTCACGAGTGGTGGAGCAGGGATGCAGGTATCTCTCTGTCTCTCTCCCTCCTCCATCTCAATTTCTGGCTGTCTTTAAAAAAAAAAAAAGATAGACACCCCTGCAGGTGGGGGCCAGGGGCTTGAACCAGGATCCTTACACCGATTCCTTTACTTCATACCATGTACACGTAACCCGTTGTGCTACTGTCCAGTCCCTCATATCTCCTTTTACATACTAAAATAATTAATAAGGGCCAGGTAGTGGTGCAACTGTGAGAGCAGACATGTTACAATGTGCAAGGACCCAGGTTTAAGACCCTGGCCTCCACCCACAGAAGGAAACCTTTTTGAATGGGGAATAGTACTTCAGGTATCTGTCTCCATCCACTATTCCCCCATCCTCTCAATTTCTATCTCTAGCCAATAAATAAAAATAAAAGTAAAAAGGGTTAAACAATCAAAATATTAGTAAAGAACCAGTCCAACATATACTTACAAGCTCCCTATAAATCCGTCAGAAAATAAAAACTAGGGATTGTTTTTTCTGTTAAAAGGAGGTAAGCAGTGATTGCCACTGGGGCTATTGTTGGGGCTCAGTGCCTGACTGGACAACTCCATGGCCATCTGGAGGGCTTTTTTTCTTCTTCGACAGAGGGTGAGATAGGAAGAGGAAAATTAAGAAAGACACACGTGGCAATGTTTCACCACTTGTGAAGCTTATCTCTGCAGGTGGAATAATGGGAGCTTGAACCAGTGCTCCCATATGGTCAGTCATATGTGAGCTCCATGTAGGTATGCCACCACCTGGCTCCAGGAACAACTTCTTCATTTTATTATTATTTACTACTGGGGTTTTACCAGTCCAAGTAGAGTTTTTCAGACAGAAAGAGATAGACAGAGAGGAAGACATCACAGCATCAAAACTTCTCCTAATACAGTAGGGGTTGGGCTCTGAATACTTTGTTCTTAAAGCAATATAATTACTAAGTAAAGGTGTTAAGCTAATTTAATAATCTAAAAAACTAAAGTAAATTATAACTTACCTAATCAAAATACTTGAATTATCAGTTTTTGCTATAATACATTAGAAGATAAAAACAATAAATTCAAATGGAAGTTTAAATTGTTTCCTTATATTTATGGTCACTAAATAGTACACTGAAATTGTGGATCTCTGATACTCAGTATCACCTTAAACTTATAGGACAGCAGGGAAATGAGGGGGCAGAATACCACCCCACTAAGTCTGTTCATATATATGGAGATCAACCCATTTTGTGTCACGGTGAGATGTGAACAGTGCATCCCCTAGTGAAAAGCTGGAAATCTCTTGATTCAAACACATTTGTCTATTTTTTGCAATGATTCAAAGTTATCTTAAAAACTTACAATGCATTTGTCGAAATTCCTTTTGACAGTCACCAAAACATTTCCCAATGTAGTACTCAGAAATGAAGCAGGGTCCACATTTTGTGCAGTCCATACATGATGACTCATTTTGACTAACATGTAAAGGGAGTTAAAGCTATCAATTTTGTCTCCTAATGCAATTAGATTGTTCAGTTCTGGCTCAATGCAGCGAAATATTTTAATCATCATTTGGCGGATCATGTCTTTCCTGTTTAGAAAGATGCAAAATATAGAAAGTTACAAAAGCTGCAGGTATATTAATTTTAAGCTTTAATCTACTGGAGATATAGAAAGTGAATGAAATTTGACATTTCAATTAAAGCTATCTAAATATAATCTAATTATTCTATAGTAGTTTTCAACATAAAAATATTTTACAATTTTTTTTTTAAATCACCTCACAAGCACAGTCTAGGTTGTTCTTAGTTTTTTTTTTCCTTTTTAATTTTCCCTTTTGTTGCCCTGTTGTTTAACACTGTTGTGGTTATTGATGTCATTGTTGTTGGATAGGACAGAGAGAAGTGGAGAGAGGAGGGGAAGACAGAGAGGGGGAGAGAAAGTTAGACACCTGCAGACCTGCTTCACCGCTTGTGAAGCGACTTCCCTGCAGGTGGGCAGCCAGGGGCTTGAACTGGGATCCTTCCGCTGGTCCGTGCGCTTTGCACCACGGGTGCTTAACCAGCTGCACCACCGCTGGACCCCCAAATATTTGTTTTAAAGAGAAAAAGGAAGAGGGAGACCAGAGCACTGCTCAGCTCAGCTCTGGCCTCTGGTGGTACCAGGGAATGATCCTGGGACCTCTAAGCCTTAGGCATACAAAGTATGGTGTGCTACATTTACACTCTCTCCCTGGTCCTGAAGTTAAGGTTTAATATTCAAAAATTACTTTGTCATTTATAAAGCAGAATCTGAAAATGTGTTTCATGACTTCCAAGAAATACATTACAATTCAAATGTTACTTCCTATCAGCAAACATAAGAATTGATGGTATTTTTTTGTGACTGCTGGAACAAAAAGAGAGTTGAAGAGCCAAAAACAGGACTACTTTTTATCCAGTAAGAAAGATGTCAGAGAAGACAGTGGGCTCATTTCAGACTCTGAGTGCTGTCAGGTTACTGACAGTCATCTGGGCTCTAAACTGAGCAGAATGCCTCTTTTTCCCACTTAAAGTCTATTTTTTTTTTTTAAATAAACCATGGATTATGGGTGGGAGTAGATAGCATAATGGTTATGCATAATGGTTATGTCATGCCTGAGGCTCCAAAGTCTTAGGTTTGATCCCCTGAATCACCATAAACCAGAGCTGATCAGTGCTCTGGTAAAACAAACAAACAAAAACAATAGATAAAAACATACTCAGATGAAACAGGCTGTAGTGCACCAGAATTATGCTGCCGTGACAGCAAGCCTCCATCAAGGTCCTCTGCTTCGGTCTGCAAAAATTATTCAGGTACTTTACATAATAAACGACAACAATCTGACTACTTATAGTTTACATAGCAAAAGCCTGCTTAGTCTTAAAATTCCTAGGAGAGAATAAATTACGGAAAATGTTTTTTAAAAGTAATATTACTGATAAAGCTACATAATATAATATGTTGATCAAGAATATTCAATCATAAAAACCTTTGCTCTTAGGCTTGAGAACAACTACAGTGAAAATTATGTCTGAGTCTGCACATGAGAGAAGGGAGGTGTAGAAGGCTAAGAGGGATGTGGGAGTGGAGGGAAGTTTAACAAAACTGGAAAACATCTCGAAATAATTTTCACAAGAGAACTTTTAAAACTTTTAAAACAATATCGCAAACATGCCAGTAAATTATGGGCATTTGAGAAAATGATACTGGAAACTCTTACAGAAGTCAAGAAACATGCCGATTTATACTGCCAGCAACAAACCCCAACTAATTGAAAATTTCACTTCACTGTAGTTCTTTTTTAAATTTTTAATTATTTTAATTTTTATTTATTATTGGATATATAGAGAGAGAAAATGAGAGGGAAGGAGGAAATAGGGGACCAAGGGCTTGAGCCTAGGTCCTTGTGCACTCTAATGTGGTCACTTAACCAGGTGTACCACTGCCTGGCCCCATTTAGGAGTTCCTCTTTTTTTTTTTTTTTTTTGCCTCCAGGGTCATTGTGGGGGCTTTGTGCCTGCACCACGAATCCACTGCTCCTGGAGACATTTTTTTTCCTTTTTGTTGCCCTTGTTGTTTTTATCATTGTTGTGGTTATTATTATTGTTGTTGCTGCTGCTGTCATTGGATAGGACAGAGAGAAATCAAGAAAGGAGGGGAGAGACAGATAGACACCTGCAGACCTGCTTCACTGTCTGTGAAGCGACTCCCTGCAGGTGGGGAGCCGGGGGCTTGAACCAGGATCCTTATGCTGGTCCTTGCGCTTCGAGCCACGGGCGCTTAACCCGCTGCTCTACAGCCCGACTCCCAGGAGTTCTTTTTAGATACATATATGTTTATGTATTGGTTTTCTGATGCATATTTTTTGAGATGGACTTTTTTTTATTATTATCTTTACTTATGTGTTGGAGGCAGCCAGAAATTGAGAGGGAATGAGGTGATAGAGAGGGAGAGACAGAGAGACATCTGAAATACTGCTTTACCACTTTCAAAGCTTTCCCCCTGCAGGCAAGGAACTGGGGGCTCGAACCCAGGTCCTTGCTCATTGTAACCTGTGTGCTCAACTAGATGCTCCACCACCAGGCCCCAAGATGGCCTTATTTCAAAAATTATTCTATTTATGCCTTTAAACTTCTTCAAAATATTCTAGCAAATGTCTCACTTTATTCTTTTATATTTATTCCATCTAGCAGCATAGTGCATCAGCATTACTATACACATTTTACAGCTGAGAAAAACTAGGAATTAAATAAATTGTTTAAAGTCGTCTCAGCACTAATTACTAACAAAGCATGTGGAAGATTTACTTTTATTTCTCTACAAATGATATAAACTTAAACATTTTATATTAAACAATATAAATATTTTTAGGGAGCCAGGTGGTGGCATATCTATTGCCCAAGGATAAAGGTTCAAGCCCCTGGTCCCCACCTGCAGGGGGGATACTTCATGAGTGGTGAAATGCTGCTGCACGTGTTTTTCTCCTTTTCTTATCTCCCCTGTCCCTCTCAATTTGTCTCTATCCAATAAGAAACAAATGAAATACTTAGAAAAAGTAAACTTAAACATTTTAGTTCTAATTTTTCCTGATAATAAACATAATGTTTAAATTGCTTTTAAAACAATGTTCCCTTAAAATAGATTTATTTTATGAGAAAGACAGAGAACAGAGCATCATACTCTGCCATCTGTTTGCCAGAAACTAAACCTGAGGCCTTGTGCATGCTAGGAATGATCTCTGCCTCCTGAGTCACTTCCCAGGTTTCCTTAGCAATGGTTTTTTTTTCTTCTGCAAGGATAAAAAGGCAAAAGAAACTAGGAGGAAATATTTGTACATGACATACCCAACAAAACATTGACATAAAAAATATATAAAGAAATCATACAGTTCAACAACAACAACAAAAACAGACAACCCAATAAAAAAGTAGACAAGAGATTTAAATAGGCAGTTCTCTAAAAAAGACATTCAGAAAAAAAAAAAAAACATTCAGATGGCCTACAGAAATTATAAAAAAAAATGCCTGCCATCAATTATCATTAGGGAAATGAAAATTAAGATCACAATGAGGTAAAAACCTCACACTTGTGTGACTGGCCCACATAAAACATAAAACAAGAGATGAGAAATGTTGGAGAGGATATAGAGAAAAGTGAATTCTGGTATGCTGTTGGTGGGTATCCAAACTGGTGCAGCCCCTGTGGAAACGAGCTTGGAGAATTGTTGTTAAGATGGAAATGCCTTATAATCCAGCAAATACCATGGAGCATATAAAGGACACGGGAGCACTAATTTAAGGATATACGCATTCCTATGTTCACAGTTACGCTATTTACAGTAACCAAAATATGGAAGCTACCTAAACCCCAATGACAGAGTGGGGAGTGGGGGGAAAGTAAGAGGGAAATGCACAGTGCTGTGCTCAGTTGAGCATGTATGTTACCATGCACAAGCGCCGGCTTTCCATCTGTGTGTGGGGGGGGGGAAGCTTCACAAGAGGTGAAACAGCACTGTTGTAGGTGCCTCTCTACCCCCCCCCACCTCTTATTTTCTTTTTTTCTCTATCCAATAAATACATAAAATGTCTTTTTAAAAAAGTTGTGGGGTATGATCCTGGAGGTGGTGTAGTGAATAAGGTAATTGGACTCTCAAGAATGAGGTTCCATCCCCAGCATACCATATGCCAAAGTAATGCTCTAGTTTTCGATCTCTCTCTTCCTCTCTCTCATAAATGAATACATCTTAAAAAAGAAGAAGAAGATGGAGGAGGAGGAGGAGTTAAGGAATCCATTTAATGGTATAATACTATGCAATCCAAAAAGATGAGATTGTATCATTTGGGAAAAAATGGATGGAACTGGAGATATTTATGCTATATGAAGTAAGTAAAATGGTGAAGGACAACTACTAGATGGCTTCATTTCTATGTGGAATATAGATGACTGAAACAAATGAACTTGCAAAAACAATGGTAGCCAACCTGTCTCTTAAACTTTGTGAGATTTACAGTAGTTATGAGGTGCGGCTGGGGGTTAGCGGTGTGCAGAGCTGTGTGTGTGTGTGTGTGTGTGTGTGTGTGTGTGTGTGTGTGTGTGTGTAAACTTATGTGCTGAAGCCTTATAATTTTGTAAAACACTGTTAATAAAAATGGGAGGAAAAGTCTTTTTTTTTTTTTTTGAGACACCCACCCCACACACATACAAGCTGGAATATTACATTAGATACTAAAACTCTTACTTTATTATGACAAAAAACCCTTATATCATCAATTCTTTCAAAATTTTCTGTTTGAATACTAACATTTGTGACAAGGTACTAATTAGCTATCTATGTTACAGATCATAAATGCTAGTCAATAAGTCAATGTGAACCATACCATTGTTCCAGGCATACTCTGATGTTGTTGAAGTTTGAAAAATTTACTTATAAAGTCCTGTTCTGCCAGACACAGTGGCTCCAGTTCACTCAATACCTGTTCAAAGATCTAAAGAAAATTAAAATAACACAATAATGAAAGAATTGCTTATAAAACATTCTACATTTATTTTACTTCTCAGCAGGAATTATAAATACTTTATAAACTCAATTGATCACCAAAGTGCAAACTCTTCTAAGACTGACAGGTCCATGCATTTTCATCAGGGTATAACGGGGCTAGAACATATCTAAAATAAAGTAACAATTATTTATTTTAAATCTAGAAAAAGGAACACAAAGATAAATCTTTTAACTGTATTTAATGCGTTCTAGTGATGGTAACTTCAACATGCTGTTATTTCTTCATAAACTTTGTATAGAACTTAGATTTAGGTAATTTATGATTACTAAGAAATTAACTAGGTTTCTTTTTTTCAGATTTAGAAATGAGTAATGTCTAAGAGAACAAACATAGACCCAATTTCTGAACACATTTAGAACAACAACAAATTGATGGTAGAAAACTACTTCTAAACGTTTAAGAAGTATGTGTTTTTCCACTTTACCTTATCAAATTTGGTTCTGTCAGCGACATCAAGATCAGAGGCTGACATGTTTCCCATATCCAACAAGGAAGAGGACTGTGATCTGCGATTCCCTGAACTCTGAACACTGAGTTTATTTAGACTAGAAGTAGATCCTGTTAGTTTCCCAGAACTTCCATGAAGACCTAAGAGATAATAACACTTTGAAAATTATATACTTCATAATTAAAAGATCCATAGTACAACTCACAGCTATCTTCCACTGTTTCGATCTTCCCAGGGCCAAGTTTACCATGTGGGCCAGGCTGTAGAATGACCTTATCTTTTACTAATATTGGTGTCTTTTTTTCCTGGGCATATTATAAAGAGAAGTAAAACTATACAGATCCATAGAATATGACTGAAAGATCATACAGTCTATGCTTTGTCCAATCTTAAAAGATGAAGCTGTCTTAGATGTGATATCTAAGATGAAGATATGAAGATGTGATATCTCATATCTTCATATCTCATATCTTGTGATATCTAAAATGAAGATATGAAGATGTGATATCTCAGCACTAAATGATCAAATGATACAAATATGGATGAAGCATTACTGAACCTGAGTGTACTACCTCATATAATTTTATTTCTGGAGAAAACTCTCATAACCCAACACTGTTTCTATATGAAATTAAACCATCTCAAACTGGCTATACTGTGTCATATTTTGCCTTATAAGATAAAGTTGACTACAAATACATTCCTGGACCACAGACTGTATTTTTACTGAATTCCTTAAAAACTAAACAAAATAAGGGGGAAAACAATACCATGAACTTTTTTGTATTTAAAATAAAACTTAAATATATAACACATATATCATTAACCTTATTAGTAATGATGTCTTTTTTCAGGTATAATAATCTTAGATATCCATAGCCATGTACAAATAAGAGAAATATGACTGGACAATATCATCCACACATCTAGGAATCAAAAGTTTCTATTTTAACAAGAAAACATGTTGCTTTTACTTGCCAATGGTCAGATGGGACATATGAAAACAAAGTAAGGACAAAAACTTTGACTTCTTATGCAAAATCTGACTATATGATTAAAATATTTAGTTATGAAAGGGAGCCTGAAACAGAAATATAATGGTTATGTCTTTTCATAAACTGAGATGAATAGTTTTACCACCTGTTATATGTTTTAAACTACATTATATGTTTCTTGAATGTGGCCACATCACTACCATCATGTTGATATTCTTTTACCAATATCTGGCAACTCAGAGCAATCAACATTTTTATTGTAATATTTTTTTTCAGGACAACAAATTTCTAGACATTAAACAGACATGCATTGAGAAAACCTTCTAGTACACTAAGCATACTCACTCTCTGTTTCCTGTTTGACAGCACTCTCTTTTCGAGGCAGTGTAGCTGTGATGGATTAGGTTGCAAGCATCAAAGACAAAGACAAGTTAATAAACTGCATTTTGCACAAACCATGCACAAGAGGAAGTTAAAGCTCTAGTTTAAAAGACACATGCAAAGAACCATGAGCATCAAGTAACAAGAGGTGCAAACACATTGTTTAGTTGGTCAGCTACAGTTTGAAAAATTATATGGAAAAAAAAAAACTTTAAGTCTTTTAATGTAGTTTTCACTCAAATATTCAGGTAAAAATATCTATTATTTACAAGCCAAACACACACTTTAAATGATTTTTGTAAGTTTATGAAGCTGTTATATTTAGATTTTACAGATTATAATAATAAGTTTTGGTTTCTGAAAAAAAATACAAGTTCAGTTATATAATTTAATAGTGGGAATTTATTATATTGAAGTTGTAAATTTAGACATCAGATGCACCAACAATCTCTACTGTCTAAAAGTTACTACAAGTTTACTAATTTTGTTAAAACATTATATGAATAGGAATTTAAAAATATTTCAAAATACCAAGCAGTCACTGGCTTTGTGAACATCTAAAAGGAAAGGTGTATTACCTTAATTATAACTATCAGGAGATGGGTAGACAGAAGAATAAAGCTGCAGAAACAGGCTTAACATAGGAATTTGGATTTTTAAAGGTTCATTTGGCATTACTTTTATTCTAAAACTTCTCTCTATATAGTTGTTTAATTGTAGAGAGAGTATTGAGAAATGATCTAAACTAAAATTATAACTTAAGGTAAAAGGTAAAGAAATAGAATGTGCAAAGAGAATTATAACCCAAAACTATCAGGGAATAATGAGTCAACTGTCACTATTCCTGACAAATTCCAAAGCAAAAGCCCAAGAATAAAACTATTAATATGTCACACCAACCAAATGGAACTTTTTAGTGCCGGTTTCCTGAAACTTAATGGAATCTGCAGCAATCTGGCTGGACATTAACAGGGCAAGCAGGGATAGTACTAGAGATAAGATTAATAGCTGTTCAACCTAAACTTACTTCTAAGTAGCCTTAAGGGACTACTATCTAATGCTAATGAATTTCAAAGTAAAGCTTAATATTTTGCATATGTATATTTTCTTTTCAATAATAAAAAATGAATACAGTTATTAGTAGTATCTACTAATGATAATTTGGGCTAATAAAAAGGCTACTGCTTATCAGCAACAAGCAGTACTAAGGTAAACTTGTTACTTTTATTTAAAAACATTTTATGAGGGACAAGAGAGAGAGTAAAACACTGTTGTGCTCTGGCATAAGGTGGTGTTGGAGACTGAACCGTGGCTTTGGGAGGCCTCAGGTATAAAAGTTCTGAGCTCCAATATGTTCACATGTATCCATAAATTAGGGCAAAATTTATACCTGAAAGCAAAAATACACAATAGTCTGTAGTGAGTCAGTATCAAGTTCATAATGAAATAGTGTCTACTTAGACTTAGATACCCTCCTTGTCTTACTTCCTATTACAATTGAATAAGGGCAAGAGACTGGCATACTTTTAACCGTGACTCTTTAGTCACTATCAGGCCACCCCATCAGCTGGGGTCCCAGTCAGAAAGTCCTGAGATTTTGAAACATACATGATGGGCCTAGACCTTGAATAAATCCCTCTCTCCATTGTTACCGGTCATTTCTATCAGGAACAACACAATAGACACTTTGTGGGCCCCCATAGGATCTTGCCCTCAACTTGGATCAACAATGGTAGAGAATGTTCCATCCTCTGAGGGAGGCTGGACAATAATATACTCTATGCTACACCTGAGGAAGATGGGTCCTGATATTGGGGCAGCTTGGAACATTCCTATTCATGACCACAGAATGTGAGCTCAGATCTACAGGGATGCAGAGGTCACATAGGCTTCTAAGCTGAATATGGGTCTCAGATCACATCAAATCGACGGGGCTCCCCACCTGCAGGGGAGTCGTTTCACAGGCGGTGAAGCAGGTCTGCAGGTGTCTATCTTTCTCTCCTCCTCTCTGTCTTCCCCTCCTCTCTCCATTTCTCTCTGTCCTATCCAACAACGACAACAACAATAATAACTACAACAATAAAACAACAAGGGCAACAAAAGGGAATAAATAAATAAAATAAAATATAAAAAAAAAAAATTTAATAAAAAAAAAAAAAATCGACGGGGTTTACAGTCACAACTTTTATAACCCTTTCCCATATTTGGGAGCTACTCTCTTCCCTGATCCAGCTTTCTGGTCCTTCTGCCAGCCATGACAGCATCTCCCCAGACAATAACTTGAATCCACCTGCATATCAGATTTCAGGCTCAGGCAAAAAAAAAAAAAAAAAAAACTAGTATAGCCACAGGTCCTTTGGAATATAACTAAAATATGCCTACTTGCTATCTACAAAATGGAGATACACCCCCCCTCCCCCAACTCTTCATCTGCACTATTCCAGCCTTTAGGTCCATGATTGGTCAACATTTTGTTTGGCTTTGTATGTTAACTCTTTTCAACTACCAGGTTCCAGATGCTAGCATGATGCTGACCAGACTTCCCTGGACAGACAACCCCACCAATATGTCCTGAAGCTTCACTTCATCAGAGCGCTTCCCCACTAGGAAGAGAGGCAGGCTGGGAGTATGGATCAACCTGTCAACGCCCATGTTCAGCAGGGAAGCAATTAGAGAAGCCAGACCTTCCACCTTCTGCATCCCACAACGACCTTGGGTCCATACTTCCAGAGGGTTAAAGAATAGGAAAGCTATTAGGAGAGGGGATGGGATACAGAGTTCTGGTGGTGGGAACTGTGTGGAGTTGTACCCTTCTTATCCTATGGTTTAGACAGTGTTTCCCTGTTATAAATAAAAAATAAAAAAGTTCTGAGCTCTAACTGGTCCATAGCAGTGAATTAATAAAGTCATTAAGTTTTCCAGCTAGTACTGAATTCATTTTATATTTAAGAGTCTTTTTGGAATCACTAGGTGTCTTAGTTTATTGGAGAAAATAAAACATGATGTTGGCATGTAATATTAAACATTTTGAATTATTAAATATGAGAGGCAATAATTATATACACGTGCATGCTACTAAACAAACATACGTATCTGGGTTTTCTTAGCTGAAGACAGAAAAACCTAGTGATTAAAAGATAATGACATGGGATGGGGTGGTGGCCCATCTGGCTGAGCGCACATGTTATAGTGTGCAAGGACCCAGGTTCAAGCCATTGGTCCCCACCATCAGGGGGAAAACCTCACAAGTGGTGAAGTAGGGCTACAGGTGTCTCTCTGTCTCTTTCCCTCTCTATATCCCCCTTCTCAATTTTTGGCTGTCTCTAACAAATAAATTAAGATAATAAATTTTTTTTTAAAAAAACTACATTTTCTTGGTCTGCCATTCCATTTAAGCATATTTGTAGAATACAAAGGGGAAAAAATCCACTAAAATATCATGCCTGGGTTTATGTGTGTGTGTTAGTGTGTGGAAATTCTATGCCTTTAGGGATATCAAAGTAAACCTGTTAATAACAAAAGGCAATGATCTATCTATATTAAGACTTTATCACAAAGAAAATATTTTACTGGCATTTTAACATTATTTTTCATTATTTAAATAATGAAAAAAAAAAAAAACCTTGAAACAAGAGTGGCTTAAAAAGAGTGTTCCTACACAATAGACCCCTTTGTGGGCCCCCATAGGACCTTGCCCTCAACTTGGAACAACAATGGTAGAGAATGTTCCATTCTCTGAAGGGAGGATGGACAACATACTCTATGTTGCACCTGAGGAAGATGGGTTATTGGGGCAGCTTGGAATGTTCCTACCCATGACCACAGAATGTGAGCTCAGATCTACAGGGATGCAGAGGTCACATAGGCTCCTAAGCTGAATATGGGTCCCAGATCACATCAAATTGATGGGGTTTACAGTCACAACTTTTATAACCCTTTCCCATATTTGGGAGCTACTTCCTTCCCTGACCCAGCTTTCTGGTCCTTCTGCCAGCCATGACATCATCTCCTCAGACAATAACTTGAAACCACCTGCATATCAGATTTCAGGCTCAGGCAAAAAAAAAAAAAAAAAAAAGAAAAAGAAAAAAACAAAACAAAACAAAACTAGTATAGCCACAGGCCCTTTGGAATATAACTAAAACATGCCTACTTGCTATCTACAAAATGGAGATACACCCCCCCCCCCAACTCTTCATCTGCACTATTCCAGCCTTTAGGTCCATGATTGGTCAACAATTTGTTTGGCTTTGCATGTTAACTCTCTTTTCAACCACCAGGTTCCAGATGCTAGCACGATGCCGACTAGACTTCCCTGAACAGACAATCCCACCAATGTGTCCTGGACCTACTTCCCCAGGGTGCTTCCCCACTAGGGAAAGAGAGAGGCAGGATGGGAGTATGGATCGACCTGTCAACGCCCATGTTCAGCAGGGAAGCAATTACAGAAACCAGACCTTCAACCTTCTGCATCCCACAATGACCTTGGGTCCATACTCCCAGAGGATTAAAGAATAGGAAAGCTATCAAGGGAGGGGATGGGATGCAGAGTTCTGGTGGTGGGAACTGTGTGGAGTTGTACCCCTCTTATCCTATGGTTTAGTCAATGTTTCCTTTTTATAAATAAAAAATTTTTTAAAAAGTGTTCCTCTGAATCTCTTTGGCTTTAATGGCTACATTCTTAAAAGCTACTTTCAATCTGAGTTTCTATTTTTACTAACATATGACCCAGAACTTTCAGAGCAAGTAAGAAACTATTTTATGTAAAATATATTTATAATTACTTAGCGTTGATTCACTAAAAAGTTAGCTTTCCATAATTTCAGGTTTCAATTTTAATTAGTTACTATAAAAATTAGCTTACAGGGCCAATAGATAGTTCACTTAATAGAATAAATGCTTTCCATGTGTGTTTCCTGAGTTTGAGTTCCCAAATCACACAGAAGCACCATGGATGACACCCAGCGGGTGTACAGGGGATGGTAAAACCAGGATGTGATGTTGCTTCTCTCAGTCCACCTCATCGAAAAATTAATGAATGAAAAAGCTGTGCCAGGAAGGTTGCTTGGTGGTGTTATCATACATATGCAAGGTTCTGGGTTAATTCCCTGGTGCTACATAAAAAAAAATTAATTTGAATTTAATTTACATCATTGAAAATGTATCTCCTTCCACCATCCCATCTGTTAGTGATAGGGCCTTGCATCTACACAGTTCCACTGCTAACTTAAAATTTTTAATGTGGCATAGGGGAATGAATGCAGTACCTTGCATATGCATGATACTATCCAACAGCCTCCTGAGTCCATTTTTATCCACTTTTTATTTAGAAAGAGAAAAACAAAGGAGAAATACTACAGCACCACTTTACCCTCCATAGAGGCCCTCTGGTGCTGTCCATGGTACTCCCTTGTGGTGGTGGGAGTCATATACAAACCCAGGGTCTTGTACATGGCAGAATGCATCTACTGGGTGAGCTATCTTCCAGCCCTAAAAATATTTCTAACATGATAATTTAAGAACTTTAATTTAAAAACTTCTCAAGGTGAAAAGAAAGGTAAAACTTATGCTTTAGGTTAATAGGTGATGATATCATTAAGATCCTACTACACTTGATTTATGTTATTTATTTCAATGTGAATTAAATTTTTGGCCTAATAAACTATTCCAATATTGGGATTAATGACTGTCTATTAAGATAATTAAAAACTATTTCATATTACCTGCAGTCTTTATAAGCTGGAGAAGAGTTATTTCAAAATAAAACAATTCACTAACAAGTGGTGACAAATACTTAATGAAAACATTAAACATGTAACTGCCTTAATAGTATACGTTTACTGGGGGGAAAAAAGCATAACATATCCACACTGAAACATTAACAAGGATTTAAACACACTGCTGCTTATTAACAATTAACCTTTAGGATGAGTTAGCATCTCTGTTTCCAAAAGCCTATTGTCCCAAGATTCTTATCAGTATCTTCAACTAAGTATAACAAATTTGTACACAAATTCAAATCTTTTCAAAAATCTGCACTAGTATAATCAAAATTAGTGTTTATTTAAAAAGTAAATATTAAACTATAAAATAATTACTCACTAATTATAGTTTTCTCTGTCCTAAGGTAAAGAATGTAAAAAGGTGCTGTCAATTTTCAATCTTTCTTCTTGGTTACTGAAATGACTTGGGCATAGGCTCCTTTCAACAAATAAATGCTAAACTCATTGTTCTAAAGGGGCATTATACAGACACACTGAATACACGTTGTGGCCACTTAAGGCCAGGCTTTGACCTCAATGGCCACAGAACTCCATCCGAAAGTAACTCCAGAGATGGATACATGCAAGAGCAGAATGTAGCCTCAGCAAATCACCTTCCTCTCAACTTGATACTTTCACTGGCTATTCTTTCAAATCACCCCTTTATCCACATAATAAATTTAGAAGCAACTACAACAAAAATATCTTTATGGAAAAAAATAAATAGGAGAAAAACTGGTGATGCTTTTTAAGCTTCTTAGCAAGAAAGAATATTTATCAACTTTTTTTTTGAATGAAAATAGCCAGTGAGAAGTAAGAAGCCAGGAATCATTTTCATTTCCCTGTATGGAACAGCAACTTAAGAGACCAGTGACTTACTTCCCAATAGAGATAAAAGGTCTTTCAGGAAGTAAGAAGCTGAGCTCCTAACATATTATCTCTTAATACTTTCTCTTGCAGACTGCACTTCATTTTCTGGCCAACTGCTTTTCCTATAAATATGTATATTAAATCACAACATGAATATACTATTGCTGTCATATTCACATGATGGAACTTTTAATTAGTTAAAAACATATACAAATATAAGTAATACTTGTTCTATGAAATACCTTTGAATCTAACCAACCCATTAGACTTACTCTTTCATTAGTCCATTTGTATCTTCTCCCGCCTTGCTTGAAGAGTCTTAGAATTATTTGTTATAAATAAAATCATTTTAGAAGACAATGAAACTTAGATGTGCAAGCTTACCAAACTTCTTGCTTTCTTTAGTAGTGCCAGTCATCTTAATTTTCGCAACTTCAAAGAAGTCTTTAATTTCTCTCTCATACAGTCGTGATAAGTAATCCATGTAATTCTTAAAATAAAACCAACATGTTAACATTTTATAATAACAAATATTTTAAATATAAATGTATATACCCAACATGTATGTATTAGTAAAACAAACATGAAAAATTCTATGATTCAGTACCCCAAACCCTTTATGTTTGCTTTAAATTTGAAGTCTAAAACATGGATGCATTTTATTGAATATACAAATTGAAACTTTTGCTTAAAATACTGAAAAATCATAACTTTAACAATTAAAAAACCTATGAAGTAGAACATAACTACACTTGAATTTTTTACACAAAACCTTTCAAACATTTTAAGTATAGTTGCAATTAAACTGTGAAGGATCTCTGATTCAGAACAATCTCTAATCTCATTAAAGACTAAAGTGTTAAATTTTGCTGATGTGCCATAATTTAGTCAACTAATTTTCTAATGTGGATTATTTGTATGATGCTTCACTATAACATGCAATGTTACAGTAAGGTTATATATATATATATATTTTTTTTTTTTCCCTTTTGTTGCCCTTGTTGTTTTTCATTGCTGTTGTAGTTACTATTGTTGTTGCTACTGATGTTGTTGTTGTTAGATAGGACAGAGAGAAATGTTGAGAGGAGGGGAAGACAGACAGGGGGAGAAAGACACCTGCAGACCTGCTTCACCGCTTGGGAAGGGACTCCCCTGCAGATGGGGAGCCGGGGGCTCGAACTGGGATCCTTATGCCCATCCTTGCACTGTGTGCCACATGGGCTTAACCCATTGTGCTACTGCCCAACTCCCAGGTTTGTTTGTTTTTTAATCTCTAATGAATTGTTCCCCTGAATTAGCTTCCTAAGGATGGGAACCACAAGGCTACGTAGAATAAAAAACTTGACTTAAAGTCATTCTGCTTTATAAACAATTATACCAGTTATTTTTAAACAGGTATAATTTAAATTGTTAACAGGTAACTGCATTTAATTTCATATACTCTTATATGACTGGAGTATTTTCCCTAATATATTTTTCTTTCTTTTTTCAAGCATTTCATTTTTTTAATTAATTGTATAAAGACAGAGAGAAAGGGGAGACAGGAAGGGAGAGAGAGGGGCCCAGGAGGTAGCATAGTGTGTTAAGTGTACATGAAGCAAAATGAAAGGACCAGCGTAAGGATCTCGGTTCGAGCTCCCCGCTCCCCACCTGCAAGGGGCTCACCTCAGAAGTAATGAAGCAGGTCTGCAGGTGTCTGTCTTTCTCTGCCCCCTCTCTGTCTTCCCCTCCTCTTTTGATTACTTTCTGTCCTGTCTGGCAACAACAGCAATAACAATAACAACAAGGGCAACAAAAATGGGAAAAATAAGCCTCCAGGAGCAGTGGATTCGTAGTGCAGGCATAACCCAGTGATAAACTTGGAGGAAAAATGAAGGAGGGGGGAAGAGAAAGACACTTGCAGCACTACTCCAGTACTTGTGAAGCTTCCCTCTGGCAGGTGGGGACCAGGAGCTTGAAGTGGGTCCTCAGGCATTGTAACATATGTGTTCTACCCTGTGTGTTACCGTCTGGCCCTAGTAGTTTTCAGTAAGGATTTAACTAGCACATCTTATATTTCTTATAATTATTTTTTAAAGAAAACTTGGGTCATGATTTCTTAAATGAAACAATTATTATTTAGCATATAAACTAATTTCTTCATTATATATGCTTATCATCACATATAAGTATTACATATCCTTTACCAGGCAAGATTTTTTTTTTTTTTTTTTGCCTCTAGGGTTACTGCTGGGGCTCAGTGCCAGCAGTGGGCAAACGCTAGAAGAAGTGCCAGCAGTACAAATCCACTGCTCCTAGTAGCCATTTTTTCCATTTAATTGACTGGGACAGAGAAAAATTGAGAAGGAGGTCGAGACAGAGAGCAAGAAAGGTACACATCTGCAGACCTGCGTCACCACTCGTGAAGTGTCCTCCCTGCAGATGGGGAACCAGAGGCTCAAACCTGGATCCTTGCAGTACTATCTGCACTTAACCAGGTGCATCACAGCCTGGCCACCAAGATTTTTATTTTTTCTTTTTCTCAATTGCTTTGGCAATCCTAGGTATTTTCTAGTTTCAGATAAACGTTTGTAACTTTTGTCCTATTTCTTTAAAGAAATTTGGTGGTGCTTTGGTGTAGTTGGCATTAAGTCTGTATGTAAATGGTTCTGAGTAGGATGTTAATTCTTTCAATCCATGAACACTGGATATGCTTCCATTTCTTTGTACCTTTATTTCCTTGAAGAGTGACTCATATTTTTCAATGTATAAGTCTCCCACTTCCTTTGTTAATTTCATTCCCAAATATTTTATTGTTTTTGCTATTATAGTAAAGGGTATTGATTTCTGGATATCTTTTCTTAAATTAAAAAAAATATTTATTATTGGATAGTGACAGAGAGAAATTGAGAGGAGTGGGGGAGATAGATATGGAGAGAGAGAGAGAGAGAAAGACACCTGCAGCCCTGCTCCACCACTTGTGAAACTGCCCCCCCCCCCCCCCTGCAGGTGGGGACCGGAGACTTGAGCCTAGGTCCTTTGCACTGTAATGTGTGAGCTTCACCAGATGCATGTCACCACGTGGCCCTGGATATCTTCTTCAAATTTAGTGTTCCAGGCAAAATTTTTTTTTTTATCAATATGAGGCTGCAAGTATTTCCAAGTCCCAAATTAAATGCTATACAGAGTTTGACTAGACATATAATAAATCCATAGCAGAAAACTGTACTGAGCTAGCTTTTTGGGTTTATCAAGTAATCTAAACTTCAACTAAATTATGTATCAGTATTTCCAGTTTTAGAATAGGTTCACCTTGCTGAAATCAGGAGGTCTATATTATATAAATATTTGTATAGTGACACACATTTCACAACTGACTTTTGTAGATATTTTACAGCTATATTGTTCTAAAATAGTATTTACAATAAACAGTATAGATTCTACTGGTTTTTTTTGCTTGTAGATCATAAGTATTTCCCACATAGTCTCTGTAAGAGAAGTTAAATAGACAATTCAATCCTGTGATCATTTTTTTACTTTAAAAGCAAATGTAAATGAAAATATAGCCTAAAATTAATTCATATTTCATTGAGCTGTCTCATTTTCTTATTTGAAAAAAATGTGGCACCAGTTAAATAAGCCTAGGGTCTCAAGCATTCACGATCATGGGGTGGCACTCCCAAGGCTCAATGTTTTCATTCTTTCTTTCTTAGTAGTGGGAAGAGTAACACAGGAGAGATAAGAAAGAGGAAAGACACCACAGTACTTCTCCACCATTCATGTACAGCACCAGTTCCTCCTGGTGCTATACATGGTGTTCCCATGTGGTGCACAGGCTTGAATCCAGGGCGTCAGGCACGGAAGACATGAATTACTTTCTTGGTTTCTCATTTTTCTACTGTTTCTTCTTCAAGTTTAAATTCTCATAAAAGTAATGATTACTGCAAATCAGTACATGATTGACAAGTGGGAAATTATCTTTTCATAATATGTAAAATCTTCAGCACTGGTCTCTACTCAAATCACTTATTGTAACAGCATGCACTCTGATGCCTAAATTACTTCAAGTAAACAGTACTAAGCAATTTTGAAACAACTATTTTAGTATCCAGAAAACAGTGGCTTGAGTAGACTATTAAAATCACCTTTTTTTTTTTCCAATGGGACTCAAATGATAGGCCAGCCATTTAAATGTGATTAATAGTACATTAATTCACCAAATGCTGAAAACATCTCTCATTGAATGTTATTCCTCTTAGAGACTTCTATATATCACCTAACATTAAAACTTAACTATTGGGTGGGGTAGATAGCATAATGGTTATGCAAAGACATTCTCATGCCTGAGGCTCAAAGTCCCAGGTTAAATCCTCTGCACCACAATCAACGATCACTAAGATAAATTACATAGATGTAGAATTGAAAGTGAAAGGAGACATGTGAGAAATCTTTAAGACAAGAGAACATGATGAGAAGAAAGTTCAATTCCTATCCAAGCCTGGACAGACCATCTCTATTAGTTTCTCTACATGTGTAAACCAGAACTACAGGTGAAGGTTACAGTATTGGGGAGAAGGGAATCGAGACAACTGAGCTCACTGCAAGACAAAACCAGTTCTATTTTCCACAGGTTCTGTAGAGGTGTAAGAAAAAGGTGGTCTTTGTTAGGATTCAGCCACAAGCAGAGTTAGGGCAGTAGCTATTAATATTTACTCTTAAATAATTTGGAACAGGGTATTTATTTGTCATTTCCAGGGCCTCACTGATCCAAGGTGGCTTATCCAGTTACAGAGAAAGACAGACAGACAGACAGACCACAGCACCAAAGCTTCCCTCATTGCTACAGTATTCCAATGTGGTTTACAAGGGACTGAAACTGTGTAATTACAAGGCATAGAGAAGTAGGTATCCCTCTCAGGTGTGCTATCTCACCTTGGGAGAGACTCTTTTCCTGCCAGAAAGTGTGATCTGTGTATGCACAATCAAGGAGAAATAGTTATCTGGATTTTATTTATTATTTCTTAGCATAGAAACATTCCTGCCTGTCTTCCTCTCTCATTTATTTCTTCTGAAAAAAATGTATTTGATAATACTTCTGCAACTAAATTAGACTACTATGCAGTATAACACAGCCTGCCAAAAGTTCAACCATAAGATCAAGTAAAATTCCTGGGAAACGTGTCGATTTCATTTTTTTTTTTCAGCACACGATTTCATTTTTTAAAAAAGCTCATTTAAAAGAAAAAAATGTTGTCAATTAAAAGTAAACAGTAAACACAGAGCGATACCAAAAGTTATTAGTAAATTGGCTATCTAGTTTTGCTTCTTTACATTACATTCATATATAGATAGGGCAATAATACTCACTGAAAACACAATTAGGCAAAAAGGTTGATTTCTTATTTGAATATTCACTAGAGGACAAAGCACATACTGGCCCATATCTCTTAAGGAGATATAACAACCATGTTTAATTATTCAAAATATTAATCCTTCAGGGCTGGGTTTGGCACACCTGGTTAAGTAACCATGTTACAATGCACAAAGAACCTGAGCTCAAGCTCCGGTACCCACCAGCAGGGGGAAAGCTTTGTGAGTGCTGAAGCAGTTTTGTAGGTGTCTCTCCGTCTCTCTCCCTCTCTACCTCCCCCTTCCCTCTCGATTTCTACATATATATTTCATACATATAATAAAGATAATTTTAAAAAAACCTTCTAAAACTTCAAAAGGCAAAAAAAAAAAGTAATGTAAATACTTTTTCCTATCTCCAGACAAGAATAGTGTTGAGTGAAAACCAAACAAATTAAATATAATACAACTGTAGAGTTGCATAACACCTAATAGATTAAACACAAGGAACAAAAATATTCTTATCAAAAATAGCCAAATAAGATATACATAACACACATATGTATGTGTGTATATATATATGGAGAGAGAGATAAAGAGATATCTTAGAGCATTTATTTTTTAAAAAATTTTTAATATTTATTTTATTTTCCCTTTTGTTGCCCTTGTTTTTTATTGTTGTTGTAGTTGTTGTTATTGATGTCGTCTTTGTTAGACAGGACTGAGAGAAATGGAGAGAGGAGGGGAAGACAAAAGGAGAGAGAAAGACACCTGCAGACTTGCCTCACCGCCTGTGAAGCGACTCCCCTGCAGGTGGGGAGCCGTGGGCTTGAACCGGGATCCTTAACACTGGTCCTTGCACTTTGCGTCACGTGTGCGAAACGGCTGCGCTACTGCCTGACTCCCTAAATTTTTTTTTTTTTTTTTTTTTTTTACCAGAGTAGCTCTGGCTTATGGTAGATAGGGAATTGAACCTGGGATTTGGAGTCTCAGACATGAAAGTCTCTTTGCATAACTATTACGCTATCATCCCCCACCCAGAGCATTTAATTTTTTAAAAACATTTTCTTTTTTATTTTGCAGAAAGTGGAGTCTTTATTTATTTTTCCTGTATTAGAGAAATAGTGATTCACAAAACAGTTGTTATATTGATTCAGTTTCTATCTTTTCATGATAAGTATCTACATCAATCCTACCAGCAGCTTGGGGTCCTCCATCACTAATGCTTACTCATTCCCCTCCTCCCGCCATTTCTAGCCCCCATACCTTGCTCCTCGCTGCAACAGATCACAGGTAGTCTTTTTCTATTCCTGCTACTATTTTCCTGGTTTATGATTTCATTTCATTTGAATTATCACACTGGGTTCTCAATTTTTGCTATTTTTCTCCTTGAATGAGAATACTGTTAGGTTGGTTTCATGACTCATGTCTTTCAGCAATTTTTCACTGATTCAGAATGTGAAAATTTCTGCTTTGATGTAACCTGCTTATTGTCCTGGAAAAATGGTGCATTTTTCCACCTTTGCACATTCTGCTCTTCAATATGGGATTGCTCTCCTCTTATTTGGGGTTTACCCTATTCACCTAATCATTTAATAACCATTTAAGTCTTACATATCCCACAGTTTTTCCCCGATGGCTTCAGATCAGGAGGATCTCTCTTCTCTGAACTGCATATACTTAAATTTATGTCCAGGTTAGCACTTTATTTTTCACTGACTATATCATGTCTAATTGTTCTTCTCAGTTACTCTTTAGAAATGAATACATTACATGTGTAGTAGAGTGAGTTTTTGTTTCTACATAATAAAAACCAAGCTCTCATTCAGTTAGAGGCATACAGACCACACTAGTTAGAATCAGTTCTTCTTTCTGTTCTAGACTTTACAGTTCCTTAAAGAGATTACAAATTCCTAAAGGATAAATGCTGTACATACCTTCATAATATTTAGATTTTACACTTTAAATACAAATTTATATTATAATTACCTTATATTTATATTAGATTTTATGTTATAAACTCATAAAATAATCATAGCATTAACTAAACTGAATGATGTAGCCTGATACCAGACTAAACTGAAGCTCAAAAACTAAGTCCTTTATTATCCAAGTAAATAAATGTTCTACTAGCTAATGAGTACTAGAATTTCCATAACTTTCTATCTTGCTAAGAACATTACTAGGCATTTGGGAGTTGGGTGGTGGCTCACCCAGTTGAGCAACGTGTTATTAATGAACAAGGACCTGCCTTCAAGTCCCATCTCTACCAGCAGGGGGGAAGCTTCTCAGGTAGTGAAGCAGTGTCTCTCCTGTATCTCCCCCTTCCCTCTCAATTTTTCTCTGTCTCTAACCAATACATTTTTTTAAAAAGTTACTTTCTGAACTCAATACATAACTTTTTGATTCTCAATACAATATATGCGAGTAGTTGATGTCAAATTCATACCTTTGTTAGTCCTTCATATTTTCCATAATCAGTACTCTTAAGCCACTCCATCAACTTAGCATATCGAAGCAAGTCTCTATGAAATGGATGATGATTGGGTAAAGTCAGTTCAATTGAGTGTTGAGCAAGAGTTGAACTCTGATCATGACCCTAGAGTAAGGAAATAAATACATATCACCAACAATACAAAGAAACGTTGTTATAATTAGTAATTCTAAACAGCAATCAAATGTGGCCAAGAAAAAACAAAAGATCGTAGATCGTAGAAAAATAAAACCACATTGGTGGTGGTGTCTTCAATCCAGGGAAGTCTGGCTGGCATCCTGATGAAGACACCACCAATGTGTCCTGGAGCTCAGCTTCCCCAGAGACCCATCCTACTAGGGAAAGAGAGAGGCAGACTGGGAGTGTGGACTGACCAGTCAACGCCCATGTTCAGCGAGGAAGCAATTACAGAAGCCAGACCTTCTACCTTCTGCAACCCTCAATGACCCTGGGTCCATGCTCCCAGAGGGATAGAGAATGGGAAAGCTATCGGGGGAGGGGGTGGGATATGGAGATTGGGCGGTGGGAATTGTGTGGAGTTGTACCCCTCCTACCCTATGGTTTTGTTAATTAATCCTTTCTTAAATAAAAAAAAATAAAAAAATATAAAAAATAAAAAAAATAATAAAACCAAGTACTTACTTATCTTCTTTTATCAACTGAATAACACCACCATAAAATAATAATAAACACCAAAGAATGGCACTCTGAAAAATCAACTAATTCATCTAATGTAGCTGAGAATGAATGTTTTAGGCAAGTTTGTCTCTCCCTTACCATATCATTTTACAATTAACCAAACAAATGAATTTAAACTGTACTTAAAAACCTTTAAAATAAACCCTTCAAAACAAATTGTCTACATCTATTATTTCTCAGTGTCTTTAGTACTAAAACAATTGGTAAATATATATATATATGTATATATGATATAGAATTTTAGAAGTAGGACTATACATAACCTAGATTTCCCAGAATAATAATTTTAATTTCTTATTTAAAACAATTTGTTAAATAGCCATACAGGATTTTATCATTATACCTTCAAAAGTCCTAAAAAGAAAATAAATTTATTAAACAGTTTTACATGACGCATTCTGTTTTTGGCTTTGGAAAACATAATCTGATTCAATAACTTTATTTTCTAGAAAAGAATGAAGACTAAAGGAATTTGCTCAGACCAAATCAGAGCAAAGCTATAATTTGAACCTTATCTCTCAGTTTGCTATTTAAAAAAATATTTAAAAATAATTTTAACGATATTCAATAATTGCAAATACCCTTCAAAAAATAAAATAATATAATTCTTTGCAGCCTACCTTTAAATTAACCTAGGCCTCTTTCTCTACTACTTGATAAGCCTCTGTCATAGAACTCAAGAGCCAGTCTAAGAGGGCATTGAAAGATTAAAGGAGTAGGTCTCCTTTGAAGTCTTAAGTTCCTAAGAATAATGAATGCACACAGCCAATCCACCACTCCCAAAAGAAAACCCAGATTTATTTCTAAAATTATGCTTACTCAATCTGACTTGCCTAGCAACTCTGCAGTTAATTTTTAGCAATTATGTGAAAACTGTATTAAAGTGGCACTAATTGGTAGGGAGGGCTGTGGCTCAGTGGCTAAAACATGTACCTTGAATACCCTGACCTTGGTCCTTGGCACTGTATTATTTAAAAAATAATATATTATCATTTGGGATCTGGTTATCTAATTACTTGTAGAGCTACCTATAGTGAATTAAATGTATATTAGTTGATATATATTAGCTTATAATATCCTGAATTTGAAGTTAAAATTCTCTTAATGTAAGATATTTACTTCTTCTAACTTGTGTATTTTACTCTATATACAAAATAAGAACTTAAGTGATTATCTACTTTTATTTATTTTTATTCCCTTTTGTTACCCTTGTTTTTAGTTGTAGTTATTGATGTCATTGTTGGATAGGACAGAGAGAAATGGAGAGAGGACAGGAAGACAGAGAGGGGGAGAGAAGATAGATACCTACAGACCTGCTTCACCGCTTGTGAAGTAATTCCCCTGCAGATGGGAAGCTGGGGGCTCAAACCAGGATCCTTATGCCGGTCTTTGCGCTTTGCACCACATGCACTTAGCCTGGTGCGCTACCACCCAACTCCTGATTATGTACTTTTAAATATGAGTACTTAGAAAAATGTTTTGTCTAGAGAAGTGAAGTCCTCTCACAAAAGTCTTTAAATATATTTTCTGGAGAACTTTATTCACATAATTTCCAATTTTCCTAATTAAAATGGAGATGAAAAATATGAATACTTATTAAACTGTGTAAAAAAAGTCAATATATATCTCCATGAACCACAATGATATATACTTAGTTTGACTTTGGAAACTGGAAGAGAGATAGAAGAGACCTATTAGAAAACTAGATGAAAAAAAAAAAAAGCTAGACTGATTTAAATAAGAAAAATCATAAAATGGAGACAGTAGAAGTTCACAGAAATCACAGATGTTTTATATATATATATATATATATATATATGTAATCTTTTTCTATAATTCTAAAACACAAAAAGCTCTGAAAGTTGTTAAATTTAACTTTGATGCCAAAACACATTTTGTAGGCAGCACTTGACCTGAAGTGGCATGAGTATATTTACAGTGCTTAGTGAGACTATTCATATTTTTGTTGTAGAAACATTATTAAGCCTGATTACAAGGCAACGTTCCAGATCCTCTTAGAGTGGTTATTTAATATACAATATACACACTGCATTATTTTCCCAAAATCTGAAAACAAATTAGCTGAGTCCAAGGGATTTAGACAAGTGAGCATACATAAGTATAAGCATACTTTTCTGGATGGCTGATTGAGTATAAAACTTTCATATCTTCCAACAGTCATGAATGGTTAATAGCTACATGGAAGGAACTATTCTGTGTATTTGGAATGCCTGGGCACCTACAGCTTTATATGAAAGCAAAGATTAAACATAAATATGAACAAAATAAATTGTATCAAGTAAGACACACAGATATTACTACTAAACTATACCCTATGTCCTCTACCTCTAGTTACCCAAGGTCAATAAAAACATTACAATAAAAAAAAGTGTGACTTTGTATACATATATAGTCTTGTGGAATGAATGATGGGCCCCAGCTTTTATTTTTATATTTCTGAGAAGAAATATAAATATAAAGAGAGAAGAAAGGAGAGAAATAGAGAAGCACCAAAGCACTGCTTCAACAGTTTCCTTGGTCTTCTCATGATACCCACATGAGGTTAGGAATGAAACCCTGATTTTTTTTTTTTTTTTTTTTTTTTTTTTTTGGTAATGGGTATGGGTGATGGCTTTTTATTTTTCTACAGAGAAAAACAGGAGAGAAAAGGGGGAAGAGGGAGGAATAGAGAGAGTGGGAGAGAGAAATATGAAGAAAGTATATCTGGAGACCTGTAATACTGCTCCACTGCTTATGAAGTTTCCCCCCTGCAGGTGGGGGAACTGGGACTTAAACCCAGGTCCTTCTGCATAGTAAAATGTGCACTCAACTGGGTTCACCAGTAGAGCTGAGCCCAGAATCTTGTACGTGGTGAAGCATGTTTTACACTTGGTCCCAGAAATTTTTCTTCCAGAAATGTCTTTTTTTTTTTTTTAATGCCACCAGGGTTATCACTGGGACTTGGTGCCAGTACTATGAATCCACTGTTCCCAGAAGCCATTTTTCCGCCCTCTCCTTTCTATTATACTTGACAGAACAGGGAGAAATTGAAGGGGGGAAGAAATAGAGAGGGAGAGAGAGACACCTGCAAACCTGCTTCACGACTTGTGAAGCTTACCTCTGAAGGTGGGGAGCAGGCCTTGGACCCTGGTTCTTGTAAAAGGTGACATGTGTGCTTAACTGGGCGCATCACCACCTGGACTCCCAGAAATGATTTTTTAATTGTCACATCAGAAGATGTGCTTATAAAACTATAATAGAGATAACCTGGTTTACATTCAATCACAGGCATAAAAGATATTATAGTTTTCACATCCACTAGTATCTCTAAATTGTGTATCTTGGTTATATGAATTAAAAGGGAAGAATATTTGACAAACTTGTTACAGCTGACAATTTTTTTTTTCAAATGTTATTTTACTAGATCTCTTTTCTCTACCTAGAACATTCTTCTTCAGTAATTTTTCTCAGTGATTCAAGATTTGAGATTATAGTTTATGTCCTTATACAACTTAGAACATTACATGCTAAGTTGTTTAATTTAGGGTCAGGAAAGATCTTCAGTGAAAAAAACCTCCTCTCCTGAAAATGGAAGAATTAATTATGATTTTTAGAAGATTTCATAGTTTCCAAAGACCTTCCATAAACTTTACTATTCAAAGCTTTCGTTTGCAATCAGCATTTTAAGATCACATCACTTAAAAGAATCCCTTCTAGTATGAAGATCATTACCTTCAAATTCCTATGCTAAAATAAAGCTATCAGTGTTAAAAGACTTAATTTTAGAAAAAAAATCATAAAAAATAACTACACAAAATAGAAAAATCAAATACTTTCAGTTAATCCAAGCCAACAGCATAACTACCATATCAAGAACTTTGATGTGCAAAAAACTTATTTTTGATATATTTTCAAAAGGATAAAGTTAACTAAAGTTTCTCATAAATGAAAAATTAGTAACAATAACAATACTGAATGCCTACTACTTTGCTAATTACTTTATTCACACACATTCTTTTTTAAAGATAGATTTCTTTTTTTTCTTATTTATTTATTTATTTATTTATTTATTTAATTTAAGAAAGGATAAATTAACAAATCCATAGGGTAGGAGGGTACAACTCCACACAATTCCCACCACCCAATCTCCATATCCCACCCCCTCCCCTGATAGCTTTCCCATTCTCTATCCCTCTGGGAGCATGGACCCAGGGTCGTTGTGGGTTGCAGAAGGTGGAAGGTCTGGCTTCTGTGATAGATTTATTTTTATGAGAGAAAGACATATACTAGAGCACTGCTCAGCTCTAGCTTATGGTAGTGAAAGAGGCAGAACCTGAGGTCTCGGGGATCTCTGGCATACTAACACTGTGTCCTACAAGTTATTCTCCTTGGCTCTTTTTACATATAAATTTAATCTTCATAATATCCTTGCAAACTACCTTTCTCATTTGAAAAGTAGCAAAAATATATTATTTACATAATTTAAATACTAGTTTTTCAAAAATTAAATTTTGTTCTTTTATTTTTCGGATAGAGACAGAGACAGGAACAGAGAAAAGGAGTGAAAAAGACCCATCACAGCACCAAAATTTCCTTCAAGATTGTGGGGGCTGGGCTTGAACTTGGGTTGCACACATGACAAAGCAGTGTACTATCGAAGTGAGCTATTTCAATAGACCCTGTCTTAAAATTTAAGTATATTTATTAAATTTTATTAGCTATAAATTTTCATTAGTGCATACATCACTAGAATTTGTAATAAGATCAGCCAATTTTGAATAATTTAACCATATATAGTTCTAAGTGTTAAATGCATAAAAACACAAATCCTGTTAACAATCCCATGGAGCAGGAATTTTTTATTACCACCTTTATTTAGATAAGGCAACTAAAGAGGCAAAAAGAGGTTATTTATTCATCCAAGGTCAAACAGCTAGGAGGTAGAAGGGCCAGGATTTTTAATCCAGGAAATTTATTTCCAGTTTCTGTACTCTTAATCAAAACTATATAATTTAGCAAAAGAAAGGACACATTTCCACCAAATGCTGAAACAGTTTCTAAGATAAGAAAATTCTTTCAATACTATGGCATATTTTTCTCAAGAAAAGAAAATCTGAACAAAATCTAACAAACATCATAAAAACTGATCCTAAAGAGTCAGAATTATTTCTAAGCTTTTTGAAAATTCACCTTGTTGGGAGAATTAGCTACCTGTGGACAGTAATCATCTCTGTACACTTTCTCATCTCCCCATGATAGGTATCTGCACGCCACACCCACCATTCAATGGGCAGCTTCCTTAACAGCAATGTCCTGGGTCTCCAGCCCCCTTTCAGTACACTCCCACCTCCTCCCTTTATTGAGTTTTTGGATCTGCTGCAAAAGATCTAGTGTAGGTTTCACTATGCATTTCTTAAGTTCCTCATATGGGTGAGGTCATCCAGTATTTGTCCTTCAACTTCTGGCTTATCTCAGCCTGATTCCTTTAGAAAATTCGGCTAGTTTCTCCTACAATCAGGAATAGAAATACTCATGAAACCCAACTATAGATTCCCAAATAGATGATACACGGGACTGAATTTAACACAAAGAAAAATCTCTCTTCTGTATCTGGGACATCCTCTTCCCACTTTCTTCAGAATATCCTAGGTTGTTGCAACAGTTGTCGTTAACATGCATCACTCACATGTAAGAATACATATTAGATTTTTAGAGCTGGGAAGCATTCACTTTAAACAAAGCCATTAGTTTAAAAGACAAAGAAGCAAAATCATAAATAAATAAATGCAAGTTATCATAAACAATTAAGGGTGCAGAAAGGACCATGGTTTATTCTCTCTCTCTTTTCCCTCCAGGGTTATCACTAGGACTCAGTGCTGGCACTACAAATCCATTGCTCCTGAAGCCTATCTATCTATATCTATCTATCTATATATATCTTCCCCCTGTTTTACTGGATAGGAAGGACAGAGAGAAATTGTGAGAGGAGGGGAAGGTAGAGAGGGAAGAGAAAGACATCTGCAGAGCTGATTCACCACTTGTGAAGTGAGCCCCTGCAGGTGGGAAGTCAGGGGCTCTAACCAGGATCTTTCAACCAGTCTTTGCACTTTGTATTATGTGTGCTTAACCCAGTGTGCCACTGCCCAGCCTCCTGGTATTTTCAATATTATCTACAAATGTGTATAACATTACCACTGATATTAGAGACCTCATCAATGTCAAATGACATCAATGTCACTTTTAAGTCTAAGGAATTGTACAGAAATAGAGACTATTAAAATAGTAATATAAGAAAATGTGAATATTTTCCATGAGACTTTTGGGGTTTCCTTGATATCTTGCAGGTCATGTGAAATGTTGAGTGTGCTACTTGATTCTCCACATAGGGTTAGTTAAGTGGTCAGTCTTCCTTTATGTTCCTGTAGCACTATTATCATAACATTTATCTTTGCTGAGTATATTTCTGTTTCTCTTCCTAAATCGAAACAACTCAACAACAGGACCAGTATTTAGCTACTCCAAGTACATCTCTTCTGGTAGGCTTCTAAATTACCTGGCAAACGATTTCTAGATAAATAAAAACTGAGTGACAGAATGACAGGCAAAAAAAGTAAGCAGAATGAGATTAAGTACCTTTTTTGGCCCAAAATAAACTTTATGCCATGGGATATTAAAAACCTGCTGTAAATATGGTTTAACAGGTAGCTCATATCAGTAAGTTATAGTCTACAAAGATTGCTGCTGTTAAGTTTAGCAAATTTTATTGAAAAGAATCAGAGAAGCTTTAGCCAAACTTGATGTACTCACAGGCACCGAAAGAAAGTAGGACCTGTTATAGAGCTGAAGGAGCGCCTGAGTAAACTAATTGAAAATAAAATACAGTAAATACATTATTTTAGAATATTGCAAAGTACAAACAAAGAATCCAAAGTTTCAGATAGCATTTCTTGATGAACAGGATTTCCTTCATTTTTTTCACCTAAATTCAAAAATACTAAGATAAAAAAACTAGACTTGATTAACTAATCAGATAATAAAATGCTTCTCATTAAAATTCCTAGAATACATTCTTTATTCTCCAGATAAACGCCTTTATTACAAGCCTCCCCCCCTTTATTTTTTACAACATATTTACTTATTTTATCAGAGCATTGCTAGCTAGGATTGAACCCGGGACCTTTGGCACCTCAGGAATTACAGTTTTTCTACATAACTATTTTGCTATCTTCTCAGTCCTTACACCGTATTTAAAATATGGACAGAGGGATTATATAATAGTAAATCAAGTGGAATTTAAAATTGAGTTATAGTCATTTCTCTCATGTAATTAAGTTCACAGAGTAAATGAAACATTCAAAACACTGAGTCATGTGCTAGCTCTCACCTCAAATTATTGAAAAATAAAACAAGACAAATAGTAAACACTAATAAGTTTGAATTGTTTTTTGTAAATAAGGTCTAAATGATATATAAATTAAGTGAGCACAGTTATATAACTGATTCCTAGAATCAGTGTTTAGCTGAAAGGAACTGGACTGTATGCCCTGAAGAGGTAGCTAAGGCCCAAGCTACTCCAAGTAAAATTTTTTATGTACATATTTAAAAATTTTAAGATAAAAAAATTGTGAAAGAAAATACTTGTGATCCCAATTAAACATAGGCTTTTTGTGGGAATTTACATTTAGGGTAATAGATTAAAAGGCTATAGGAATATGCAGATTTTAATAGTAAAGTAAAATTACCTGTTGAACAAAAACATTGTTGAGGTGACTGGCCAGTCTCCGGGCAAATTGCTCTCGCAACTCACTGAAGAGCTGCTGTTGCTTTTTGACTGCCATAAGCATGTCATGACCTGAAATGAGAACATTTCACTGACTCAGTGGGTAAAAGATTTTCCTGATGACTAATGAAGATAGTTACAGTGCTAATATGCATATTTACAACATGGAACAATCTAACTAGTTTATTCACTTGCTTGATTTAAAAAAAAAGTGGTTTACAATGGTTTTCAAAGTGTAATCCTACCTCAGCATCATCTAGAAACTGTAGAAATGTAGATTTTAGCACCTTACCCAGACCTACTAAGTCTGGGGGTTGTACCTGGGATTCCTTATTTTAACAAGTCATATAGGTGATTTTTATACAAACTCCACTTTGGAAAAAACTGGTCCATCAAATCCTTATGCTCTCTAGTCTAACCAAACTGTTTACTTTGTATTAAGCTTTTTAGATAGTACAAATAAAAATTACAGTGTTGAGCCAGGGAACATGACTTGCCATACATTTAGCCCAGGTTCAAGGTCTGGCTCAACATGGAAGGTTTTATGGCTGCGGTATCTCAAATCCCCAGCTCTGCCAAAAAAGAAGGAAGGAAGGGAGGGAGGGAAAGAGTAAAGAAACACTGCAGTGTTAATAAGTCATGATGGTTAATCAAAAGTAACTGAAATGAAAAAATTCTTGGTGCCAATAGAAATACATTTAGAAAGAAGTGAAACTCATTTGAGCAACTAATAATATAGCTTTAAATTACTCACACCATGTATATTTTCTTCTTTTAAAAAAAGGCTTATTTATTTTACTTCTATGAGATCACTATACAGCTCTGATGTATGTGGTATCTAGGATCTTAATGCTTGCAAATCCTATGCTCTATTGCTGAGCTATTTCCTATCCCCTAAAGCATTTCATTGAAAGCATTATGCCAAGTTACAGGCTTCATGTCATATCCCTGGTTAGACCTGATTGTTTCCAGTGAATATACCTGGCCGAAGAGCTACATTCATGCATTGTAGAAGGGCATCAGCAGCATTGGTGCAGGCCTCAATGCCTCTGGAAGAAGCAAGATCTCCTTCTTGAAGGGCCTTTATGTGACCTTTAGCCAAGTCCATGTGGTTCTGAAACAATATAAGTATACCATCTGCACATGCAATTTTGGGATATTTACAGGTAAGATATTACTCAATTTTATCAGTAGGTTTTCAGAATTATTTTTAATCTCTCATCAGAAAATTAAAAAATATTCACAAATGGGTTTTCTTTCTTTCTTTTTCTTTTTCTGGATAGGACAGAGAGAAATCAAGAGAGGAAGGGAAGACAGGCAGATACCTGCAGATCTGCTTCACCACCCGGGAAGTGACCCCCCTATAGGTAGGGACCCAGGGGCTTGAACCGGGATACTTGTGCCAGTCCTTGCACTTAGTGTCATGTGTGCTTAGCCCGCTGAACTACTGCCCGACTCCTGTCACAAGTGGGTTTTATGTATTATCATTAGCGATTTTGTTTGCTTAGGTAATTTATAATCATACTTACTACAAGGAACTCTATCTCAGACAGAAGCTTTACATTATTGGTATTACTGAGATGAATTAGGTGGTTGCTTTCAGAGATCTGGTCCATTTGTTCTTTTACACTTTGAAGCATTTCTTCATAACTGCTCAGTTTCAATTCAATCTGATCTACTTCCTTTAGAGCCTCATCCAGTAACTTCATCAGGATGTTCACCTGCTTTTCAGAGGCCATGATTGACTGTATGTTAGCCTACAAAGATTTCAAAATGCAATTCATATTGATTAAATGCTTAATGGAAGCAAAAAATAATTTTTTTTTGCTAAATTTCTGAGAAAAGAAATAAAGAAAAAACTCAACACACCAATTTTAGCTTAGCACTTTATATTTATGTCCACTATTCACACATTATTTCTAGAAGGTGCATTTACCTCTATATCAAAGTTAGAGATCATGCCATACTATTTTATGTTTCCACAGACCCCACAGGAAAGTCCTGCCTTACAATGTATCATTGGTAATGGTATATTCCAATTTCTATAAATCAAGGAGCATTAAATAATGTAGTCTCTAATATTTTTTCCAATTCAATTAACTATAGGGTTCTTCTATACATCTTAACATTTAGGTAAAATCTAAAAAAGTAAGTAAGGGGGTAGCAGTGCTCTACTAATTTTTGAAAGATACAGGGAGCCAAATCATAATGGTAGTATAATTCCTAATAATAAAGATGTGGAAAAGCATAAGGCCATAAGATAGGACATACTATCACCTACTTTCTTTTCTCTTTCCTTTTCAACTACATTTCTTCCAGGCAAAGCAGTAACAAATAACCATCCTATTATTACTGCACAAGATTCTGTCTCATTGATTATTAATTCTCTGAAATATGGAAGCTTCCAAATCCAAAGTTAAACTGCAAAGTAGGAGAATGACTTGGAACATATATGCAATATTAATTAAGAAAGAATACATAAATGACTAAGTCATTTTAAGAAGACAGATAAGGCTACTTCTGCCAAGACACACCAGTAGGAGATATCTTTGTTTACCTCCTCCAGTGAACAGAGCCAAACTGAACCAAAGCAGAAAACTGTTCACATTGAAACCTATGTAAGCAGATTCCACAGTAAAGAATAAAGAGATAACATCTAAGCAGAAAGTAGAAATAGAGAAAAGATACACACCAGAAAAGATAACTTATTAGTTTCCAGTCACCAATTACAGTTAGGAAGAGATTTCTAAAGTCCTCATGCTGCATGCCACCCCAGTAGATCAAGACAATAGCCTAGGAAATATCCCAAATATAATAGAGTTATGTAAACTAACTGAGGGAAACTTCAAAGTAACAATTCTACTATTGTTTATTGGAATGAGGAGATCAGTAGAAGGGAAAAAAAATTCAGTAAAGTCAGAGAAAATGTGAGAAATGTCCAAGCAGGTATCATACAACCAAAGAATAGTGGCCAAACTGAAAATACAACAGAGGGGCGCAATAACAAAACAATAATAGTTGAAAGTAAAATCAGGATACAGTAGAGATGTTACAGGGTAAAGGACAGGTTATCAACACCAATCATAAAAAAAGTTCAAAGAACTGAAACAAATAAAAACAACACAGGAGTTTAATGAGTATATCAAAAGGAACAACACTCTCATTATAGGAATTCCAGGAGAAATGAGAGAAAAGAGCAGAATGGTTATTTAAAGAAATTAGCTGAGAACGTCCTCCCAAATAAGGAGACAGACCCAGATTCAGACAGCTCAATGAATTTAGAACAATCTAAACAGATGCTCACTTAAACAAATTACCACTAAAATGTCAAAGATAAAGAGAGAATTATGAAAACAACAAGAGAAAAATGTCACATACACAGAGATAAAGGACCATCATCAGACTTCTGAAGAGATTGGTAGGATTCAAAGTATTGAATGGGAGGGAGTCGGGTGGTAGTGCAGTGGGTTAAACACACGTAGCCCAAAGCACAAGGACTGGCATAAGGATCCCAGTTTGAGCCTCCAGCTCGCCACCTGCAGGGGAGTCGTTTCACAAGTGGTGAAGCAGGTCTGCAAGTGTCTATCTTTCTCTCCCCCTCTCTGTCTTCCCCTCCTCTCCCCATTTCTCTCAGTCCTATCTAACAACAACAACAACATCAATAACAACAATAATAACTACAGCAACAATAAAAAAACAAGGGCAACAAAAGGGAAAATAAATAAAATACATTTTTAAAAAATTTAAAAAAAAATCAAAGTGTTGAATGGGAAAGATATCTAACAATACTCTACCCGGGTAGGAAATCATTCAGACTTGAAGGGGAGAATTATTTCTCAGATAAATAACAGTTTAAGGAATTTATCACCACCAAAGCAACCCTGCAAGAAGCACTAGAGAAGCACTCACTCTATAAATGAGATCCCACTCAGTAGTGTCAAACTATCTGACATTTCCTAAGATGACAATAAACTATTTAACATCAATAATTTTATTTAGAAACAGAGTGTTTATCTTTCTGTAGAAATGAATAGACACCTACAATTCATTTTCACAGACCAATTAGCAATAATTTGTGGCTATTAAAATTATTAGCCATTTTTATGTTTTTCTTGTATTTTTTTTCTCTACTTTTCTTTAAATTTTCTCCCTTATTGATACAAGACTACTGAATGTACTAAGGACAGCAACATTTTAAAGTCATAAACACTGCACCCATTATCTCAGTTGATTTTCCTATATCAATTCACAGAAAGGACTGTAATTTTCCATGTTACCATTAAAATGCACTCCCTTTCCTTAGATGGTATACAATTCCTTTATGTTTTATCTTATCTTATTTATTTATTTATTTATTAAAGAGAAACATAGGAGGAGAGAGAAAGAGCCAGACATCACTCTGGTACATGTGTGGCTGGGGATTGAACTCAAGACCTCATGCTTGAGAGTCCACTGCTTTATCCACTGTGCCACCTCCCGGACCACAATTTCTTTATGTTTTTACCTGTTGTGTAATTCAGTGCTTTCACTTATTTGCTTTGGTTCAACTCCTACTCAGCCATTTGCTAGGTGTTACTTTGGGCAATTAAATTTTGTTTTACTTAATCCAGAAAAGTTTATTAGAACACCTAGTACTTAACTATTCTTTTGGTACTTTTACTACATATCTCATAAATTAAGTTTCAACTAATTTGGATTTAGCTGGTATACAGCACAACTTAGAATTAACTTTTTTATTTTTAAACTGCTAGTTAGTTGTCTCGGAACCATTTAAATCAAATGATTATTTTTCTGTTGATTCAAATGTGATTTTTATCGTATCTACATTCTTTATCTGATGTATCCATTGTGGTCTCCTATTTTATTACACATTCCTGTGTTTTCTTTTCTACTAAGACTATGGTTCTCCACACAAATAAAAGTAACAAAAAGAAAAAAGAAAGGTGATAACATAGTATGAGGGGAAAAAATTGGGACAACTCACAAAACATTGAATGTAAAAATGGTATTATAAATCCAAACATTTCATTTTCTTTTCTATTCTATTCTGTTCTGTTCATAATAACTCAACTGTAAGTGTAGATCAACATTAAGATGAATAGTAGTACTCCAATCCACTAATTATATCTCTTAAGTAGCAGAGTTGGGACTTGAATTGTTCTTAACCAATGTCTACTTTAACATCTTCAAGTATCTTCTTCTTTTTTTAAGTTTATTTATTTATAAAATGGAAACACTGACAAGGCCATAAGATAAGAGGGGTACAATTGCTACCACCAGAGCTCTGTATCCCATCCCCTCCCCTGATAGCTAAGCTTTGCTTCTATAGTTTGTAAGTTTGTAAACTTGACTATACATGTATTCTGTGGGCCTAAATTCAACCTCATAATTTCTGTACCTTTCATGTATAGAATGCCAAAATTCTTTCCTTTTTCTAAAGGATTAATTTTCACAAAACAGAGATCAGAACACTGCTCAGTTATGGTATATGGTATCTCTCCTTGCTGTCTATCTAGTGGGTGGGGTGGAGGTGGGGGGTGGAGGAAGAGTTGGCCAGAAGTGGTGGAATAGCATAGGTAAATGTCCATTGATAATACTAGTATCAAAAAACCCAAAACCAAAACAAATAAATAAATAAATAATAGACAAACAAATACCCAAATTCAGAACTTCAGCTATTGTTACAAGCTAAACTACTGGGATGATTCTGTGGTCTGAACAGAACAGTGGAAGACAGACAACAGCTAGCAATCTCATTACAAAGAAAGGTAAAAATAATCTAACTATAGGCTCAGATACTAAATCAATAAAACAGGAATATTACCATCTTCTCTTCTCACTACATATTATTCATTTATACATTAGAAGAAAGCCTTACCCCATCTAACACCTGCAGTTCTCTGGATAATCTTTCTGCAAAGGCCTCAGCATTAGAGATTGCACATTCACAGCCTTCCATCATTATTTCAATATCCTGCTCTTCTCTTGCATTTAACTCTTGGTATTCATCTACAGATTCTTCATCACCTCCTGTCACACTCTGATTTTCTCCACTTGGTACAGATTCTTAAAGAGGGTAAAAATTAGAAATATAGTAGTAAAAAAGTAGAAAGGACTATAAAATTGTACTTAAAGGTAAGATCAGTTATAAGCACAGGTCACATTTAGTGGCTGAAAAACAGAAAAGAATAATTAAAAATATATAAACAATTTTATAAAGAATTGTAATATATTATAGTAATTTCTATTTTAGCAAATAAAAAGCATGCAATCTAATTCACTGACTTCTAAATGTTAAGACAGGTTTTTAGTCACATCTCCCAAGACACAAACTAAAAAACATAAACAAGATACATGAAAACAAATACAACTTCTCCTACCTGAGATGGTTGCTATTCTAATAAAACATAACTTATGAATTCAAGACACATGAAAAGAATTTTCTCTTTTTTTCCCCCTAGGTATTATCTTTATTTTTTGTTCTTTACAACTTAATTGTTTTTAATAATAATTTTAATTAAAATTAATTTTTTTTCTTATAATAATATATTTTTTGTTTGCTCTAACCAGAGCACTGCTCAGCTCTGACTTACAGTAGTGACAGGGATTGAAACTAGGACCTCTGGTGCATCAGGTATGAAACTGTTACACAAATCACTATGCTATTGACATTTCCCTGGTCCCACAATAGTAAAAAATATTTACAATGCACTATTTTGAGCACTGAAAATTGATGGCAACTTTGTCTAGAAAATTTTGCATGCAATGTTAAAATTTCTAAAGATAAAAAACAAATTCTAAAGGCCAGCAATGGCACTTTTTCAATAGCTCTATAGTAAGAAAAGAATAGCAACACAGTTATTTGAAATAACAAAAATGTGAATGGTCTTCATGCTTCATAACAAATAACCAAGAGGAGTTTCCTCCCAGATATTTAAGATTAATGTTTTCATAAAACACAACATGTGAGCATTTTATATAAAATTTGAGACTGAGGGACAAAAAAAATAATTTTTAACCCCTAAGTAAACCACTCTATAAAGTTACTGACTTTCATGTAATGAAATTGGACACAATCTAAATGAGAAATCCTGGGTATTTGAAATGCTCATTATCTTGCATGAAATAAACATGGTATAGCTTACTTTTTTTTTTTTTTTTTAGAAAGAAACCCAGCTAATTCAAAATAGCAAAGGATTTACTTTAAGAATTACATTTCGATAGTATCTCAAGGACAAAAATAAAAGGCAACTAAAACTCTGGTAAGAGCAATCACAGATTACAAAAATCAGTCAGTTCTTTAGAGAGGCATCGTCTAGCTCCTTTGAATGAGCACTTTGTGGAAATTCCAAATGGCCATATGTGACAGCTTATTAGCCACTATGGAATAAGGATTGCCCATATCTTCTGTACAGTTTCACATACAAGTAAATATTTAAAATAAGCAAAATGTGAAATGATCATAACTGCTTGAGAAGTATTTTCCCCATAAAATAGTCATTTAGAAGTCAATGAATATTACCATTAATTTTACTATTATATGGATTTTGTAGCAATAGGCATGTCTCTATACACAACTTTGTAAAGTTTGCAACTAACAGTACAAAACAATGGCAAGTCATAAAAATATATGGAATAGAATAAGAAGAAAAGGTGTTACGCACCTTCTGTAACTTTAGGCAGTTCTGGAGAGTAAAAAGGTATGAAAAAAGCAGAGGAAAGTAAGCAAAGAATATTAGCTGGGTAGAAAAGTATACAGGTTTAAAATAGTTAAATACTACCCATATTTCATTTGAACTTATGCTGTACTAAGGCTTAAAAGACAATTTGAAAATCAGCTTCAAAGTGAAAAGGCAAATTTTCAGAATCATCCTTCTTATTCATTTTTCTGATTATGACTAAAACCACATTAATCTTTCTGTTTCCTCTTAGTCTTTTAACAAACAGTACTGACTATTCCCTGTAGGGGAAAACTGGAAAACAAATCACTTCCTGGGGACTTTTAAGTAGTTATATTTCACTCAAGATCCAAACCATTATCCAGACATTCCCTCACAATGAATTAGTCCATGAAACACTGTTAGAAAGGACATGCGTCAGGCAACTACAATACAAACTACAAATAAGTAAATTTTCCCAAGATAGACTTCAAAGATTTGATTAAGTTTTTCCTTATCTGGTCAGAAAGGCTAAAATAAGTCTTCTTTTAAAAAGCCTTACTCTGCCGAGAAGCCCCAATTATTAATATCAACATTCAGTCACAATGAACAGTCTTACTTTCCTTAGGAAAGTAGATGGTGATTGTTTCTCATTTGTTTTCTAACATTATCCAAAGCTTAGGATATTTTTTAAAATAGGAAAATTAACCTGATTTCAGAGGTGACTTGCTTTAAGTTAGTTCCAAGCATCATGCCTGAAGCCAATAATAATATTTACTGAATAATACATGTTAAGAAAGCATACAAGGGAAGGAAGATTGAGGTGCAAGAAGAAAAGAAACAAGTAGGACAAAATGGAAAAAGGACAGCAGTAAGTGACTAAATGAACAGTTTATTGTATCTAAAATTGTTCTTTTTCAAGTCAATATATTTGAATAAGGGTACTTTCAGATGTTTCAGCCTGACATAATACTTTTAAATGTTAATATACTACAATATAAACCTAAAGTTTCTACTATATAATTTAGGACAAATCTAAGTTTTTTTCCTCAGTAACAAGGAACAACAACTCTGCTCTCCTGCACACTCGCTGTCTCTTATTTCAACTGCTTTCTTTGAGATAAGGGATATTATAAAGTTTCATCCACAAAGCATAATAAACCATTTAATACAATGTCTATATTTCTATGAAAGAAATATAAGAGAATAAAACCTTACTGTACATTATCAATAAATAACAGTAGTTTTTGTCTTGTAATACAATCAACAACACTTCTGAAGATAATGCTGATCAAAACTATTCTAATTTCATACCTAAGAATTGTATTCTGATTATATAATAACTAACAATTACTTACATATATACTTGATGTTTTCATCAAGTTCATAATTAGGCAATTTAATTGTCACAACAACTATATGCAATGAATACTACTACCACCTCTATTTTCAAGATAAGGGAAACTGAAGCTAGGCATTCTGATTCCAGTTGTGTTATAATGACCACACTTATGCTCTGTATAAAATACAGCTACACAGACATTCACTTCAGAGTTATAATAAGCAACAAACTGAAAAATAATTTTAAATGATTAAGTAAGTTATGGAAGTTCCACACAATGAAATACTATGGTGTCATTAAAAATAATGTTGGAGTATTTAATTACATAAAAAGTGTTCATTAAAAAGATGGGTAGGAATGTAAATTTCTTTATTTAAAAGTATTTAAATAAAGGGCCAGTAAGATAGCTCACTTGGATAGTGTTTACTTTGTCTGAGCATAATCCTAGTCTGAGTCTGGCCCCCACTATACTGAGAAGCTTCAGTGTGGTTGTGTCTTTCTCTCTATCTCTCTACCTCTGTCTATGTGAAAAAGCTGGCATAAATAAAGCAGTGATGCCACAGTGACAACCAAAAAAAAAAAGTTAACAGTTGTTATCTCTGAGATAAGTTAACAGTGATTTTTATTTCACCAATTTTCTATAATGAATAAGCATCACTTCTGCAACCAGAAAACTTATTTTTAATTCCTTTACAAAAAATGGTGCTTCAGTTCCATATTGTTTTGGATGATGTCAGATTACATATTCACTTACAGAAACACCTGGTTTCATTATATACAATTTTATTTAACTTTACCTTCCAAAAGTTGTGAACTAACATTGAGAAAATCGATTTTCTTCCGGAGATAACGCTGATTTAGTTTCCAAATGCATGAAATAAATGTATTTTTTTCAGCTGTGCTGCTGGCAACCCATTTGTATATTTTCTCAAAATGTAAATCAAATTCAGGATTTTCCTGAGATTAAAACATACAAAATACATTATTATTAGTTCATCATAGTCCTCTTCATTACTGTAAAAGCTTTATTTATTTATTTGCTGCTGAAAAAAATCTCTATTAAGGCTGGAGAGACAGCATGATGATCATGCAAAATACTTTCATGCCTGAGGCTGAGGCCTCAGGTTCAATCCCCAGCACCACCACCACAAACCAGAGCTGATCTGTGCTTTAGTCTTTCAATCTCTGTATTTTTCTCTGTTATCTCTCATTTAAATTGTGTGTGTGTGTGTGTATTTTTTTTTAAACAATCTGCATCATGGTCTGGGAGGCAGCACAGTAGTCTTTCTCTCAACTTGTAAGCATAAGTCCAACCTCCAGTGCCACATATGCTAGAGTGCTGTTCTCATCTATCTAATGAAATAAATCTTTGAAATGCAAACCAAAAATGATCTGCTAAATGACTAGCAAAAAATGGCTTTGCAGAATTCAGTTTACAGTAAAAACTCTGCCTCTCAAAAGAAGCTGGATAAAAGTGTTTTGGTAATTTCCTTTCTATGTCCCTCCAGTCTGAGTGGAAATAGAGGGCTACTTAATAGCTTTGCGTTTCAAAGTCTGTAAGAGAACAATAGTCTCTAGTTTTGATGTTAATAGTTTAAAAAATCATCTGACAAAAAAAAACTGTCTGGAATTTTAGAGTTCTATATTTGAAAATATACTAATCTTCTTAACTGTAAGTTGTCACTAACTTCATGATAAAGACCTTATCTTCTAATTATAAGGGGGAAAATACAATCTGCATCCTGGTGCGGTTGCCTAGATTACACAAGGTGAATTGCAAGGGCTAAGTTTCTGTTTTCAATTATGAAAATATGGAATGACTAAAAGACGTCACAACAGTAAAAGCACTTAGATATCTTTAACATTTTTAAAATGTAAAAATTTAGGACTAGAGAGACTGCAGGGTAGGATGCATGCTTTGTATGCATGTAAATCAGACCTGAACCCTGACACCACAAGGGAAGTGCTATGGCACTAGAGGGAGCTCCAGTGCTGTGCTATAGTGCTCCTTTGTGTTCTCTTCTCCCTCTCCCTCACCTCCTTTGAAAAAGCAGCCCAGAGCAGTGAAATCACACACATACAAAGTCTAACTCTAAAGAGGGGGGAAAAAGGTGCAAATGATGTGAGAAAAAATTGTATTGTGTTTTCCATGTGTCTCTCAAATCATATTAAGGCAGTAATTTCACACTATGCTAATACTTCTCTTTTGAATAAAACTACTAGACTATTACATAAAAGATGAAAATATAAAGTGAACTTTTTTTTTTGTATCTGAGGAATTAAAATTAGGCTGAAATGTTTGTTAACGTACAGAAGGTTAATAATATGTTCCATGTGGTACTTACTGGAAACAAAATATACATAAAAACTTAAAGGAAAGTTAGGTCAGACTTTAAGTTATATCAGATTTCACAGGCTGTTACTGTGTTGGGATAATTTAGAGATTGAGACTTGATCTGTGGTACAGCAGAGTATAACAGTAATATGGAACTACTTTAACTTACAAAATTAAAGTAATTTGTAACTTAATAAGCAGCATTGAAGTGTCAAGACAGAAAACTGCATTTATAGCAAAAAGGTAATTACATTATTATTATTTGTAAAAAAAAAAAAAAATCTAAGAGTATTAGCAAGTAACATAAAACTTGATGGGAAATGATTTCTTTCCTGGGAATATTTCCCATAATGTCATCAAAGCAGCTGAGTGCTCTAGTGGCAACACTAGCACAAATCAATGTGCGATACTAAATGGCTACTGTTAGCTATGTATAAAATTTTTATGTTTTATATCCATATATAGTGCACACACATCAAGGTGCCTACATAAAATGAAATCCATTAAGCAAGTCAGCAATGAGGCGTCAGCTCTGAAGAAGCATCCAAATAAGTATTCAGCAGTGTTGGTAAATTATGCAAGTCAACGGGCTATGAAATGCAAAGCTATTGAAGAGAAAGGATCTTTAATAAAGATGCATTTCTAAGAAGTTTGTAAAATGTTTTCTCTGAAACTGAAACCTACCCGAAAAAGTCTCAAGTCTTGATCCTTCTTCCTTCCACCCAATAGAAATATTTATTAAATGATTTATCAAAATGTTTTGATAAGCTCATTTTATTTTTTTCTGAACACATATGTATATACATATCCTAAAAGCACCTGTCAAATCCTAGTTTTGAAATTTTCTAAAAATTAGGTATTCCTTAGGGGTAAAACAAAGGTCTAGTTTTTCTAAAATACTTCAAAGAAATGGCACTGTCTACATTTGGAAGAAATCTCGGTACTATGGATATACAGGGGTCTCCAAAAATTTGTTTTTGTAGTTTGTGGCTTAAATGAAAGGTATTAAGACATACATAAATGTAGCTCTGAGGAATGAACCCAGGGTCTCATGTATGTGCAATAATGGTGATTGATTTCCCGGCCTAATATATTTGTTTCTTTTAACTTATAACATGTGAGAGAAAGCAAGAGAAAGAACCAGAGCACTACTCTAGCACATGCTATATTACGGATAAAAGTGGGGTCTTCACCCCCACTGTGGGAGTCCTGGGATTCCCACAGACATGATGGGTCTAGACCTCACCACTGTCACTGGGCAGCTCCATCAGGAACAACATAACGGACCCCTTTGTGGGCCCCTACAGGACCTGGCCCTCAATGTGGATCAACAAGGGTGGGGAGTGTTCCATTCTCTGAAGGGAGATTGGATAGCATACTCTGCCTATCACCTGAGCAAGATGGGTCCTGAAATCAGTGCAGCCTGGAATGTTCCTAGCCGTGACCACAGAATGTGAGCTCAGACCTTACAGGGATGCAGAGGCTACATAGTCTCCTGTGGTGAATATGGGACCCAGATCAAATCGATGGGGTTCACAGTTAACAAAATTTATATACTTTTCCCATATTTGGGAGCTACTCTCTTCCCTGATCCAGCTTTCCAGTCCTTTTTCCAACTATGACACCATCTCCCCAGACAATAACCTGGGGAAATGCATATTTGACATCAGGCTCAGGAAAAAAAACTAGTAAAATCATGGGCTCCTTGAAATATACCTAAAATAGACCTACTAGCTTTTTCCAAAATGGAGTCCCCACATGTTCATCTGCAGTATTTTTGCCTTTAGATTCATGATTAGTCAACAATTTGTTCTGCTTCATATCTTAACTCTTTTTTAGCCACCAGGTTCCAGATGCTACCATGATACCAACTGGACTTCCCTGGGCAGACAACCCTACCATGTATCCTGGAGCCCTGCCTCCCCAGATTCCTGCCCCACTAGGGAGAGACAGGCTGGGAGTATGGATCGACCTGTCAACACCCATGTTCAGTGGGGAAGCAATTACAGAAGCCAGACCTTCCACCTTCTGCACCCCATAAAGAATTTTGGTCCATACTACCAAAGGGATAAAGAATAGGAAAGCGGTCAAGGGAAGAGGGGATAGGATACAGAATTCTGGTGGTGGGAATTGTGTAGAAATGTACCCTTCTGGCCCTATGGTCTTATCAATATTTCCATTTTATAAATTTAAAAATTACATAAAAAAATAGGGGCCAGGCAGTGGCATACCTGGTTAAGCACACACACATTACAGTATGTAAGGACCCAGGTTTAAGTCCCCAGTTCCCATATGCAGGGGGAAAGCTTCACAAGAAGCAGGGCTGCAGGTGTCTCTCTGTCTCTTTCCCTCTATCTCCTCCTTCCTTCTCAGTTTCTCTCTGTCTCTATCAAATTTTAAAAAAGGGGGGGGTTATGCTTGCAGTTGTACCACTTCCTGGACTGTTCAATCTAATTTTTTTTCCCTCTGAGACAAAGAGAGTGAGAAAAAGACAGAGGAGAGGCACCATATCACTAACTACTCCACCATCTGTGGAGCTTCACTGGTCTATCCGTGGTGCTTTTGTGTGATGCTGAGGCTCAAACTGAGGGTAGTCTTGTGTCATGCACTCTACTCTCCTGGCCCGAGATTTATATTCTGAAATCTAATTCCTCAAGTTCCTTAAAAGAAGCAGGTCTGCAGGTGTTTATTTTTCTCTCCTCTCTCCATTTCTCTCTTTCCTATCCAACAATGATGACATCAATAACAACAATAATAACTACAACAATAAAAAAACAAGGGCAAAAAAAGGGAAAAAAATATTAAAAAAATAAGTTGTGTAGCTTACTACCAGCTCTTTACTTAAGCAACAACGATCAAATCATGACATCAAACATCCAGTTTTTGCCTGCCTCAGCTGGTCATTCCACATTCATTCATCAGGACTAAGGAAAAAATTACTGTGGTCATTCTATATATGATTTTTGAACACATACATATAATACCACCTTAAGATTCATACGGAATATAAGAATTTTAGACTATATATACCTAATTTAAATACAGAAACATTTGTGTTTGGGGCGAGATGGTAGTCCACCTAGTTAAGTGTACATGTTACCATGAGCAAGGACCCAAAAATCAAGCCCATCTCAATTTCTGTCTCTACCCAGTAAATAATAAATATAAAAAAGAAACATATATAAACATAGATGGCAAAGTTATTTTGTCCTTAGATAGTTTGTGATAAACAAAACCGTAGCTCAAAAAAGAAGAAAAAAGTAAAACCAATACAATATACATGTTTATTCTCAGTAGCCTGAGAGTGAGAAGTGGGAGAAAATAATATACTGAATAATAAAAATAATAAATAATACACTTTAAATTAATTCTTGATTAATTTGGTAGGTCACAAGGCATGTTTATATCATCTTAAAGACACAGTATGTTATAAAGTCAAAGAAACTTCCTGAATATAGGTCCAAGAATAAAAGAAGGAAGAAATACATACTTTAATAGCATCCTTAGCATCAACCACAGTAAGGTCTCGAAGGGCCCAAGCAATCTGTCTTTTGTAGAAATCTCCTTTATCAGATTTCTTGACTTTAACTACCTTTACCTGAACAGGTCGTTCAGTTGTAACTGTTAAGTAAAACAAATGCTTTCATTAGAAATATTATTTGCTATATCATACGCAACATTTCAAAGTTAACCCAATTGCCAAATAATGTGATTATAGCAATAACTATCTATTGTCTTCTTAAACCGTAAGACAGCAGGAACCTCCCACTTCTATAGAGCCTATATTTCCCCCAGTCCTGAAACTTCTAGAGTGGGGCTCAATTTCCTGCATGCTTCTCTCAATTCATACCAAATGATATTGCATCTGCCCATCCCAACCTAACCAACGCAACAAGTACTACCTCAGCATGCTTCACCTCAGACTGTGTCAGGCATGGAATGCCAACCCTTCATCCTCATTACTTAGGTGAGACCTTTCCTTTCATAGGATTCTCTAATTCCATTCCAGGAGGATCACTTCCTAATAAAGTCCCAAAACCTAGGTACAGACCAGGTCCCGTAAGATAGAGCATATGTGCACATGTATTCATAAATTAGGGCAAAATATATACCTGAAAGCAAAAATACACAATAGTCTGTAGTGAGTCAGTATCAAGTTCATAATGAAATAGTGTCTACTTAGACTTAGATACCCTCCTCACCTACTTCCTATTACAGTTCTCTCACTCACTCCAAAGCTAACCATCAAAGCAAGGACTACAAAAGCTGAACAAGGACAAGAGACTGGCATACTTTAATGATGACTCTTTAGTCACTATGAGGCCACCCCATCAGCTGGGGCCCTAATCGGGGAGTCCTGAGATTCCCAAACAGACATGATGGGCCTAGACCTCGAATAAATCCCTCTCTCCAGTGTTACTGGTCATCACTATCAGAAGCAACACAATAGACCCCTTTGTGGGCCCCCAAAGGACCTTGTCCTCAACTTGGATCAACAATGGTAGAGAATGTTCCATCCTCTGAAGGGAGAATGGACAACATACTCTGTGCTATAACTGAGGAAGATGGGTTAATATTGGGGCAGCTTGGAATGTTCCTACTCATGACCACAGAATGTGAGCTCAGATCTAGAGGGATGCAGAGGTCACATAGGCTCCTAAGCTGATTATGGGCCCCAGATCACATCAAATCGATGGGGTTTACAGTCAATAATATTTATACCCCTTTCCCATATTAGGGAGCTACTCTCTTCCCTGATCCAGCTTTCTGGTCCTTTTTCCAACCATGACATCATCTCCCCAGAAAATAACTGGATCCACTGGCATATCAGATTTCAGGCTCAGGGAAAAAGAAGAAAAAAAAAAAAAACCCAAAAAACTAGTATAGCCACAGGTCCTTTGGAATATAACTAAAATATGCCTACTAGCTATTACAAAATGGAGGACCACCCAACTCTTCATCTGCACTATTCCAGCCTTTAGGTCCATGATTGGTCAACATTTTGTTTGGCTTCGTATGTTAACTCTCTTTTCAACCACCAGGTTCCAGATGCTAGCATGATGCCGACCTGACTTCCCGGGACAGACAACCCCATCAATGTGTCCTGGAGCTCCGCTTGCCCAGACCCCTTTCCCACTAGGGAAAGAGAGAGGCAGGCTGGGAGTATGGATTGATCTGTCAACGCCCATGTTCAGCGGGGAGGCAATTACAGAAGCCAGACCTTCCACCTTCTGCATCCCACAATGACCTAGGGTCCATACTTCCAGAGGGTTAAAGAATAGGAAAGCTATCAGGGGAGGGGATGGGATACAGAGTTCTGGTGGTGGGAACTGTGGTAAGTTGTACCCCTCTTATCCTATGGTTTAGTCAATGTTTCCTTTTTATAAATAAAAAATTTTTAAAAAGAAATATTATTTGCTTACTCAATGCAAACAGAACACCACATACACAATACTAAAGCAGAGATAGCATTTTTACACATGCTATTACTGAAGAATGTACAGAATCCTAATAGGAGCATCTAAATCAGAAGGAAGCAGCAAGAGGGAGAGCCCTCAAGAAATGAAGTTTCAAATTAGTTTTAAAAGACTTGTGTGAGAAAAAGAGAGCTCCGAAGAATGACATATCAAATGACACAGAGGGGTGTGAAAGACTGTAACAGCATTCTACAGAAAAGCAGTTCATTCAAAATGGACTACTGTATGTATAATAAAGAAGATGAAAATAAAGTTACTAAAAAGATAAAAAGTTCAGCTAATAAAGGTCTTTATCTGAAGTTGTGGGGGTGCTACTAGAGGATTTTTTTCCCCCTGCTTCTAGAGTTATCACTGGGGCTCGGTGCCTGAATTACCAATCCACTGCTCCTAGAGGCCATTTCCCCCATTTTGTTGCCCTTGTTATTATTGTTGCCATTGCTGTTGTTGGATAGGACAGAAAGAAATTGAGAGAGGAGGGGAAGACAAGAGAGAGGGAGAGAAAGACACCTGTAGACCTGCTTCACTGCTTGTGAAGCAAACCCTTCAGGTGGGGGCCAGGCCTTGAGCCAGGATCCTTACGCTGGTCCTTGGGCTTCACGCCATGTGCACTTAGCCTGCTGCACTACCATCTGGTCCCCACTACTAGAGGACTTTAATTAGGGAAATGGTATGCTCTGATCTGTAGTTTCTAAATACTAAAAGGAGGCATAATATAGGAGTGAAGTGAATGCCGACATGTTTAAAAACTGTGATGACATCTTTAAAAAACCTCAGGGGCCAGATGGTCACACATCTGGTTAAGTACACATATTACCATACAGAAGGGCCCAGGTTTGGCCCTCTACACCCCACCTGCAGAGGGATACTTCATGGGCAGTGAAACAAGTTTACAGCTATCTATCTCTCTCCCGCTTTACTCCCCACCCTCCCCCATTTCTCTGTCTTATCAAATCAAATAAAAAGAGGATAAAAAATGAAAAAATTGGCCACTGGGAGCAATGATTTGTTGAGCCAGCACCTAGCCATACGGATGACCCTAGTCCCCCCAAAAAAAAACCCCTACTTCGGGAGTTGGGCTGTAGCGCAGCGGGTTAAGCGCAGGTGGCGCAAAGCACAAGGACCGGCATAAGGATCCCGGTTCGAACCCCGGCTCCCCACCTGCAGGGGAGTCGCTTCACAGGCGGTGAAGCTGGTCTGCAGGTGTCTATCTTTCTCTCCTCCTCTCTGTCTTCCCCTCCTCTCTCCATTTCTCTCTGTCCTATCCAACAACAACAACAATAGTAACTACAACAATAAAACAAGGGCAACAAAAGGGAATAAATAAAATAAATAAAAATAAATAAATAATAAATAAATAAAACCCTACTTCAACACAATCTTATCAGTCTCTTTTGTCAAACATGTCAATAAATAATACTAAAGATTAAAAACCTATTCCGTTTTTTTTTTTTTTTTCCTGAGCCTGACATCTGATATGCAGGTGGATCCAATTTATTGTCTGGGGAGATGATGTCATGGCTGGATAAAGAATGGAAAGCTATCAGGGGAGTGAAAAGGACACGGAGTTCTGGTGGTGGGAATTGTGTGGAGTTGTACCCCTTTTATCCTATGGATTTTGTCAGTGTTTCCTTTTTATAAATAAAAATAAAAAAAACTATTATGTTATACAGGAAACAAGCAAATACTCCCAACTTTGTAGTTTTGGTCATAAAGCCAAAGATAGTGCAAAAAACAATACTATAGGACCTATTAACTACTGAACATGGATAAAAATTCTTTTTTAAAGATTTTTTCTTTTTATCCTTTTCTTTCTTTTTTATCGTTTTATTTATTGGTTATTGGATAAAGACAGAGAGGAATTGAGAGGGGCAGGGGAAATAGAGAGAGGAAAAGACAGAGAGACACCTGAAGTCCTGCTTCACCACTTATGAAGCTTTCCCCCTATATGTAGGGACCAGGGGCTTGAACCCAGGTCCTTGCACAATGTAATATGTATGCTTAATCAGGTGTGCCACTACTTGGCTCCCATGGATAAAAATTCTATAATAAATTTTATAGTAGTAAACTTACTCCAAAGGTATTACAAAAAATACTTCATCAATCTTGAGATAAACATTTCTCTTTCACATTTAAAAAGCTGTAGCACCAGCATAAGTCTTAACAACTAATGCGGTACCACAGCAGTTTTAGTGGTACATAAAATAGAATAATATATGCTATGAATGATATGTGGTACATGATGAATGAAATAAATTTATCATTGAAGAAGCAAGTATTATACTAACACACTAAAATTAAGGGAAAAACAAATGATAATCTCAATGATTTGAAAAACTGTTAGCTAAATCTCAACAGTCACTCATGATAGAACAAAAACAGAGTACATGGAGGGAATAGAAGGAAACTTACTTAGCACTATAAGGACAATTGCCAAGTATCAGAACAAATACTCTGAAAGATAGTTATTCCAATAAAATGAAGACTATATTAGCAAATTAATACAGCACAAATTTATTAAAAAGATAAAGCCTAGCTGGCAAAGTAACTCACTTGGCTAGTACATTACTTTGTCTTAAATTGCAAACCCAGGTTTGAACCCAGCACCCACCACCAGATGAAGCTTTGATATTATGGTTTTTCTCTCTGTCTGTCTTTCTGAAAAAGTCAGCCAGAACACTAGTTGACTATATATAACTTAGAAAGGAAAAAAGAAAATATTACTTGTTTTTTGACACGGGGGCTTCTCTGGACTAACATGCTCAGGTAATTTCACAGCTTCTGAGAGCCTTTTTGTCCCCCTTTCAATACCAGAAAGAAATAGGGAGAGAGAGAGACAGACAGACAGACAAAGAGAAAGGGACATCGCAGAACCACTGAACTGTCTGTAGTTTCCACTGTGCACAATGCTTCTATGTGGTGCTGGGAGCTTGAGCCCAGGTCCTTGTGCATGGTAAAATACGCAATCTACCAGGTTATCTTTTGGCTAAAATACTACCATTTAACAAACAGCCTATAGGTTAATTATTAGAATAAGTTTAATATGACCAGTACAGAAATACATATTAAAAGGATCTGTATTTGTAGATTCTAATAATAATTTAATACATATTAAATATATAGTGCTTTTTAAAATTAAAAAAATCTTTCTCTGAGAAAGACAGCATCAAGAGAATTAGAAGACAAATAACAGACTAGGAGATAATTTTTTTCAAAGACACATTTGATAAAAATTCAAAATATACAAAAATCTCTTAAAACCAACAGTACAAAAGTAAAACAAATCTTCACTAAAGAAGATAGACAGATTACAAAAAGTTGTGAAATTGAATATGAAAAGTTCTATGTCATAAGAATGTGGAGAACTGGGGGTCGGGTGGTAGCGCAGGGGGTTAAGCGCACATGGCGCAAAGCACAGAGACCGGCATGAGGATCCCGGTTCAAGTCCCTGGCTCCCCACCTGTCGCTTCATGGGAAGTGAAGCAGGTCTGCAGGTGTCTATCTTTCTCTCCCCCTCCCTGTCTTCCCCTCCTCTCTCCATTTCTCTGTATCCTAGGCAACATCAATAACAACAACAATGTTGATAACCACAACAACGATACAATACAACAAGTGCAACAAAAGGGGAAAAAAAAAGTGGCCTCCAGGAGGAGTGGATTCGTGATGCAGGCATTGAGCCCCAGCTTAATAACCCTGGAGGCAAAAAAAAAAAGACTAATAATAATAAAGAAAAAGAATGTGGAGAACCAAAAAGACACTGTTTGTAGGAGCAAAACTAAACAATATGCTGTGATTACAAATATATGTGGTAAACTGGTAAAGGAAAGCACGGAAGTATAGTAACCCCCCTCCCATTTGAGGAGATAAGTTCCAACATTTCCAGTATATGCCTGAAATAAAAAATGGTACCAAACTCTATCTATGCTATGTCTTATTCCTAAACAGTAAGACCTTACCATCACTAATAGGTTCTTGGAAACTGTAATTTAAAGCTAAAGGACTATAATGAAAATAGACCCTTAAGTACTGTCCTTTTCATTCAACTTTCAAAAGGATTGTTTTCATCATGTTATAACAAAAAGACATTGAGCAAATGGATGTCACTCAAGGAACTGCTGAGTACAATTCCTTACAATAAAGTTAAAACTTGTAAATTAAACAATAACAAACATTAGTTACATGCATACAGACTAAAAGAGATTGAAAACAACAACAATAAAGTAGATAATGATGAAATACTGTAATAAAAGTTATGTGAACTTGGTTTCTCTCTCTCAACTGTACTCAGGTGCATGTAATGGAACCTGGAAAGCAAAACTGCAACTAGAGGGAGATTACCATAGGCAACCAAAATTCAGGATACTAGTTAGCTCTTAATGAGGGGAGGAGAGAGGTTTAGGCAAGGGCATACAGTACACCTCAAAAGAAAGATAATATTCTTATTCTGAGTGGGAGTACAATGGTGTTCAGTGTATGATTACTTTTTACATCATATGTATGCTATCTTCTTTTGCATCTATTCAATATTTAATTACATAATTAAACATGAATGTTGATCCATTAGTTTTCTCAATTATGGAGGCAATAGGGGACACTCAAATAAGGAGGGAGTGTTCCTTTGGTAATAAAGAATACAAACATCAAACACAAACTTTTTAATACTAAATACCTACCTGTGGCACACAAAAAACAGTTCTTTTTCTTTTTTCCTGCTTTGCAGACATTAACAATACTCAGCAAGCGTTCATCATTTGGGGTAAAAATGTCTCTCTGTAATGCATGTTTGATTGCTGTCATCGTTACTCAGCTGAAAAAATTCAGAGTATAGATATTAAGTACATTCTCAAAAATCACTCTTAACACTGTTCTGCTTGTGATTTAAAATGATCTTACTTATAGTAAATAAACATAAGGTAAATGACTAAGTAATCAACACTCTTATATCCTACAAATAAAAAGCAGAAAGCTTAATTAACTAATTAATTAAGAGAATCAGTAATATCAAACCTTAAAATCTTTGGAAATGCTTAACATATATTGCAACAATGAATTAAGAAAAAAAAAAAGGTGTATGCACCAAAGTAAAGGACTCTGGGTGGGGGGGGGTGTCAGGTTCTGGAACATGATTCAGAGGATGGCTTAGGTGGGGGATTAGAGTATTATGCAAAAAACTGAGAAATGTTACACATGTGCCAACTACTATATTTACTGTTGACTGTATACCATTAATCCCTCCAAGAAAAAAATGTTAAATGAATAAGTAAAATGTTGAATAAAATAAAAAGTCAGTCTTTTCCCTATCCACCCCCCAACTAAAACACATGCTTGAACTTTGAAAATAAAATTTTTATATAAACAACTATTTTTTAAATATTTACTTATTCCCTTTTATTGTCCTTGTTTTTTATTGTTGTAGTTATTACTGATGTCGTTGTTGTTATATAGGACAGAGAGAAGTGGAGAGAGATGGGGAAGACAGAGAGGGAGAGAGAAAGATAGACACCTGCAGACCTGCTTCACTGCCTGTGATGCGACTCCCCTGACGGTGGGGAGCGGGGGGCTTGAGCCAGGATCCTTGTGCGGGTCCTTGCGCTTTGCGCCACATGGACTTTTAACCCGCTGCGCTACCGCCCAACTCCCGTTAAACAACTTTTATAGTTCAACAACAAAAGACAAATGACCTAGATAAAAGCATAGCAATTTGTACAGACATTTCTCCAAAGAAGATATATAAATGGAGAGTGTGGGCTACCACACACAAGAACCCGGGTTCAAGGCCCTGCTCCACACATGCGGGGGGGGGGGGGGGGGGGAGGCTTCATGAGCAGTGAAGCAGGCCTGCAGGTGTCTTTCTCTATCTCCTTTTCCACTCGCAATTTCTTTGTCCTATCAAAAAGTAGAAAGAAAGAAAGAAAAAAAAGGAAGAAATGGCTGCTAGGAGTGGTGAGTTCATAATGCTGGCAAGAGCCCCTGCCATAACCCTGGTGGTGGAGAAGGAGGGAGGGGAGAAGGGGGGAAGAGGGGGAAGAATATAAATGGTAAGTAAGGAGATGAAACAGATGCTCAACATTGTTAGCTATTAAGGAAATGTGAAACAAAACCACAAAGAGATACCTGACACTTTATACACTAGGATGGCAAAAAAAAAAAAAAAAAAGTGTGGTAAAGACGTGGAGGAAAAAAGGAACTTTCATACATAGCTTTAATTGTAAAATAATGGAGTCACTTTAGGGGAAAAAAAGAGTTGGGCAGTTTATCAGAAATTTAACTATGAAGTTACCAGCTACTACATAACCAAATAATTCCATTTCCGAGTATACTCACATGAGAACATACATCTGCTCAAACACTTGCACATGAATGTTCACAGAAGCATCATTCACAATAGCCTCCTCTGTAAATGCTATCAATTACTCTAAATACAGATGTCAAGAACTGCAAGTCTCCCCGACCGCTTTTTTTTTTTTTAACTTCTCTACTCTTCTCTCAACCTAACCTCCACTCTGTCTCTTTAAAAAGCCTGTCACAATCCCTTAGTATGTTGTAGGGCATAAACACTGTGTTAAAAGCTACCCATCCTGTGCGAAGCGCAAGGACGGGCATAGGGATCCTGGTTCAAGCTCCCAGCTCCCCACCTGCAGGGGAGGTCGTTTCACAAGCTGTGAAGCAGGTCTGCAGGTGTCTATCTTTCTCTCCCTCTCTCTGTTTTCCCCTCCTCTCTCCATTTCTCTCTGTCCTATCCAACAGACGACATCGATAATAATTACAACAATAAAGAAAAAACAAGGGCAACAAGAGGGAAAAATGAATATTAAAAAAAAAAAGCTATCCATCCTATGCCCAAACACACAGGATACTGACCAGTTTACTTACTTCTCTCACTGGACTTCTGTTGACGTGATTTCCTTTTCCTGGAATTCTATTCTCTTTAGGAAATTCCAACTCATTCCTCAAGATCCAGCTAAACTGTCACCTCTTCTGCAAACTAGACACAAACTTTTTTTTTTTTAAATCTCTGCAACATTTTTACCTCTATTCTTCTATCAGAGAACTTAGAAATCATACTTCTCTAGTGAGCTGTATCCCCCCCATATTAAAGTAGCTCCTTATAAGCAAAGACAATGTTTTATTCATTTTTGTATTCCTAGGACTATGTAAAAACATTGTAGATGCTTAATAAATTAACCAAAATGAAAATGCCAGGCAATATGGCAACTGTAGTTTCCCTACTGTTCCTCTTCTTTTCCAGTTTTCATTTCTGGAATCAAATGTTCAGGTTCAAAATCTCATTATTTGATTCCCCTCCTGCGTTGCTAACATGAAATCTGCTACCACTATCTGTTGATTCTCCTTTACCTACATATAATTTATTTCTTCATTTCTGTTCTAGCTGTCAACATACTAACCTTAGCTTCACATCAGCTACTTAACACTACAATATGTGATTACAGACAACCCCCAATCCTGACAAAAACATTTTTAAATTTAATTTTCATCACAACACACCTTTGCTCAACACTTCCACAATATCCCTAAATACAAACTTTCCATTCCAAACCCTCACTTCTGTCCAGAGCTTTACATTAAGGTGGCTTTTCATGCAGGGAATATCATTACCTCCTTATCTAAACTCTAAATACACTTCACAATTGATATGGACTTGATTCAATAAAGATCTTAATCTAAATTGATTTTTCCTTTCAATTGCTATAGCACTGCACTTAATAAACAATTGCTATCTGATAGGTTCACAGATCATAAACTTCAGGATCTTAAGAACTCTTCTGAAAGATGCCCTAATAATGTGCTGTGCTCTTTCTTACTAAGAACAAATAGTTCCAGGGATAACATGAACTGAATGTAAAATGAGTCAAATAGTCAACTTAATAATGGCCAATGTTTACCACAAAGTGGTCAAAAGCATCGATAAATGGTAGAACAAGAGGAAAGAAAGCAAGGCACACCCCACAAAGAACTAGTTAGGCATAACGAAGAGAACTAAGCGACCCTAAGCAAACCCAGGTACACTGGTAACTACTAAGTGCCAGGCACTCTGTTTCAGGTGACTGTGGCCACAGACTGTTTAATCAGGAACTCATGTTCATAAAGACTGGAAGATTGCACCTCCGGGGCATTTACACTCAAAAGGATTAGTGATTAACTCTCCAGCTTTTACAGTGATTTTTTTTTCTAAGCCAGTGAATAAATCACTAGCAGTCCTTGAAAACTATTTTCCGGGTTAAAAACATCCAAGTCTAGGGGCGGGGGAACAGCCAGTGGCGCACCTGGTTAAGTGCTCACATTACAGTGCACAAGGACCTGGGTTCAAACCCCTGGTCCCCACCTGCTGGGGGAAAGCTTCACGAGTGGTGAAGCAGGGCTGCAGATGTCTCTGTCTCTCTCTATCTCTCATTTTCCCCTCTGAATTTCTCTGTCTTTATCCAATAATAAATAAATATATATATATTCAAAAAAAATCCACGCCGGACCACATTTCACAGCCAGTTGGTCACTACCTTAAACTCAGGGGGCGGGGTGGGAGGGAAGTTGTGTGTAACAAATAGCTTGTCAGTGTGAACGCGGGTGCTAGAGGAGGCCGATTTATTACCCAACTGTCTTTGCTTGGAGTACTGTCATCCAAAAAAAAAAAAAAAATCCTGCACGGTGACCGAGAAAATGCACTTAAACCATCTGGAAGAAAATGATTTCAAGAAGGCAAGAGATGGTATTGCCACACCCTCCTCTCCCACACCAATAGCACAACATCAGGGCCGGTTTTTTTTTTCTTTTTTTTTTTTTGTGGTGCAAAATTCCCATGGGCGGAAAAGGAAAAATGCAAGAAAACCCCCATGACAAGGGTGTGGGGAGATTGACGAAAGAGAAAGTGGGTCCCAACCCCAGGAGTCAGCGTCAGCAGCAGCAGCAGCAGCAGCAGCGTCAGCAGCAGCAGCAGCAGCAGCAGCAGCAGCAGCAGCAGCAGCAGCAGCAGCAGCAGCGAGGCTGACAGTCGCCTCAGACCTTGGCGTCCGTCTATCTGCCGCCGCCAGACTACGGGGCAGCTGCAGCCCAAAGCTTACCGCACGGGCGGACAAAGCCCGGCTGTGGCCAGGCCGGTCCTCTAAGACGGAGACTGGACGGGGCAGGGGCGATCACGGTTAACTGAATGCGCCCTCAATTGAGCCGCGAACAGAAAGCTTTCGCTCGGGTACCACTTCCCACATCCGGGCACGTGACATATTGCCACGCCGGAAGTGACCCCTCAGAGAAGGAAGGAGAGACTACAGGAAGAGCGGAGCGGCCAATAGAGGTTGAGAGGGCGTGGCCTGACGTGATGTGGGGGCAAGGTCTCGCGGGAGAGGCGTGGTTGGAGGTGTGTCTAGCACAGGCGTGGGTGGGGCCGTTAGCTGGCGCAATCTGTGAGCTGTAGGGTTTGTCGCGGCGTGTTGCCTTCTGTAAAACGTTCTCAGCCATTTACTAGCATTTCATTTGAGAAGCGATTCAGTTAAGTGTTTTTTTTTTCATTTTGCATATGTAGTTTAGTGGAAAATCAGCAGAAATGATATAGAACTATGCAGGGACTCCTGTATCAGAGAGGTCTAGAGATAGGAAGAGGAGGCCAAGGAGACAGCACAGTGGTAGGGCACAAGACTTACTTGTGAGAAATCCCACATTCAGTTCTCTATACCAGAAAAGCAGAACTGCATGGTACTTTAGTGAGACAGAGGGAGAGGGAGAGAGAGAGAGAGATAGTCGTGTTGAGCTTCCCCAGAGTTCATCAAACTTTGCTCAAAATAGGTTGGAATAATAATTGGAATAAGAGACTGAAGGGATTTGAAATACCGACAGAACACAGAAAGTGTCCATTTCAGTTTACTCCTTACTTACTCCACCCACTCACATCTGTTCATGTGCTCCATTAAGTCTAGTCTTCGTCAATAGAGCTCCTTTCAAGGTGATGGTCAGCCACAACCTCTACAAGGGCTTACTATAAGAGAGTTAACAGAATAAGCCTCAATTCCTCCTGCTAAACTGACACCAAGGTTATACTTGCTTTCATTGACACTCTCTATCATTCACTATCCCTTTAACTTTTTTTTCTTTCTTGTCCAGCATATTGGTTGATTTCCCCAGTAAGGTAACCTAGACCTTCTGCCTTCATTTTATTTGTTCTGGTTGTGCCATGCTTGTTCTAATTGCCTGTTCAAGTAATCCTTAATACCAAATTAAGCCCTAGTGAAGGCCTTGGATTCTAGTTTTCTTTCTTTCTGTTGCTGTTGCTCAGAAACCACCCCAGGTTATTTCTCCTCCTTCTTCTCCTTCTCCTCCTTCTCCTTCTTCTTCTTTTACACACACACACACACACACACACACACACACACACACACACACACACATTTTGCCTCCAGGGTTATCACTTGGGCTTGGTGCCTACACTACGAATCCACCGCTCCTAGAGGCCATTTTTTCTCTTTTGTTGCCCTTGTTGTTTATCATTGTTGTTGTTGTTAACACCTGCAGACCTGCTTCACCGCCTATGAAGCACACCCCCCCCCCCAGGTGGGGAGCCTGATGGAACTGGTATCCTTACTCCGGTTCTTGTGCTTAGCATTATGTGTACTTAACCTGCTGCGCTACTGCCCAACCCCCCCAGATTATTATTTTTTTCTAATCATAGGTAATTACTTTTACCACTATTGTAATTCCTTTCTTTGGTGGCTAGTTTACAGTGAAAAGAAACCCAAAGTGAGTAAGTGATGGCAAGAGACTTTCAAGTTAAAAAAAAATGCCATACTGTGTATCCTGGTGGAAATACCACTCACCCAACCTCGGGAAAGTAGTTACTATAATCTAGCAAAGTTTTAATTTGAGAAGTGTGAAATACAATTCTGCAAGTGAAGCATTGAGAATAATGATAATGTGAACAAACCAAGTTCCCATTTCTAGGTTCCTCAAGCCATGTCTCCCAGCTGTTGGGGATACCTGTTGGTTGGTTTTGTGCATTTACTACATCCTGTAGGAAAATACTACAACCCCACGAAGGCACACTAGTGGAGGCTATAACAAGCCATCTACTATTTGCATAAGACTGGCTGCTTCTGAGTGATGGCAGATAAGGTAATACTATGGGTTCCATAATCTTAAGTATATTCTTCTTTTGAAGGGGGCTTGAAAGTGGATTCCTTGGCTGAGGTAGTGTTAATTGAGAATGTTAGTTTTGATGATTGTGTGTGTTGACAGAGTCACTCCAGGCACAAAAGACCAGCATAGCAGTATGTAAAAACTCTGATTTTTAAATCGTTTTATTCTAAATTTTAAAATTTTATTTAATTTTATTTGATTTTACTAGAGCACTGCTCGCTTTGACTTATGGCAGTACTGAGGATTGAATTTAAGACTGTAATGCCTCAAATATGAAAGAATTTTTGCATAACCACTATGCTATCTTTCCAACACACCACTTTAGTCCAGACCTAAAGCAAACAGTGAAGAATACTGCTTCAAACTCTGCCAACTGGAAAGAATCCCCTTCACCTTTGATTTTTGTAGCTCCCCTTGAGTAGTGCTATAGTTCTTCTTCTTCTTCTAGCATTTGCCCTTCTTCCGTAGCCAGTTAACATCAGGAGCTGCTTGTTGCTGGCTTTGAAAGTGACTGGGATCCATGTGGATTCAGTCGGCTAGGAAGGATCGTCAGTTTCCCCAATGAATGGGTACTCACAGGATTTACCACGAGAAGGTCGATCCAATGCATCCCAGTGCTGTAGTGAAATCAGCAGTCAAGTTTTACCTAGCATCAAAATAATGTGCCCAGCCTCAAGATATTTATTCAGTGTGAGGTAGTCATAAGGAACTCCCAGAGGGCATAGGAGTGAGTTGAGGATGAGATGTCAGTGGTGTTGAAATTTTTTTTATAGATGTTATAGTTATTATTGTTGTTGCTATTGATGTCATCGTTGTTAGAACAGAGAGAAATGGAGAGAGGAGGGGATGACAGAGAGGGGGAGAGAAAGATAGACACCTGTAGACCTACTTCACTGCCTGTGAAGCGACTTCCCTGCAGGTGGGGAGCTGGGGGCTCCAACCCGGATCCTTATGAGGGTTCTTGCGCTTTGCACCACATGCACTTAACCCGCTGCGCTACCACCGGATTCCTGCTGTTGGAATTTAAGTTGCTTATTTCACGTAATTTGTTTCTGTTTTTTGCACTTACTCTGGACAGACTTAATCCTATACTGTCCCATGCTTCAGTACATTACTCCTGCACTCATGCTGTTATGACTGCTGGATCTGATAATTTCCAGCTCATGACAGAGAGCTCTGGCTTTTCCCAGTGCAGAATAGTTCTCTGCTTGGGATGCCATGATTTGCAGAATATCAGGAAGTTGCACTGAAACTTTCTTAGGACTTTACAAAAACTTTGCCCAGAGCTCTTATCCCTCATAAATTCCACTAAGGCTATTAGACCTGATGGTCCAAATGGCCTGAGCATTAGGCAACTTGCATCATAGCTGTTCTGTTCCGTTATATGCAAGTGATGGGTACTTTAGTTTTACAATAAATTCATTACTAAGATTCTTACTTCTGGTAAATCTTAATGGTAGTTCTTTAGGGTCATACAGAAAATTATTTCTAACATTTCTGCTTCCCTTAACTTTCTAATTTCATTAGTACTCATTCAAAATTGCCCTAACATTTCATTTAGCAAAGTCTGTCATTACATCCAAGCTTTTTAAAAAAATGATTTAATAATGATCAACAACAGTAGGTGGGATAAGAGGGGTACAATTCCACATAATTCCCACCACTAGAGTTCTGCATCCCATCCTCTCCATTGGAAGCTTTCCTATTCATCTCTCTGAGAGTATGAACCAAAATTCTTTATGGGGTGCAGAAGGTGGAAGGTCTGGCTTCTGTAATTGCTTTTCCACTGGACGTGGGAGTTGGCAGGTCAATCCATACTTCTTCTCTATCTTTCCATAGTGGGGCAGGGCTCTGGAGAGGTGGGGTTTCAGGACACATTGATGAGGTCATCTGCCTAAGGAAGTCAGGTTGGCATCATGGTAGCAGTGCAACTGGGTAGCTGAAAAGCATTAAGATATAAAGCAGAACAAACTGTTTAATAATCAGGAAGCTAATGGTAAGGATATAGCAGATGATATTTGGGGACTCCATTTTGGAAAAAGCTAGTAGGTCTATTTTAGGTATATTCTAAGGGGCTCGTGACTTTACTAATTTTTGCCTGAGCCTGACAACTAACATGCATGGGGAGATGGTGTCAGTTTTGGACACAGGGCTATAAAGCTATATCAGGGAAGAGAGTAGCTCCCAAATATGGGGAAAATATATAAATAGTGTTAACTGTAAACCTCATTGATCAGATCTGGAGCTCATATTCAGCACAGGAGCTTGTGTAAACTCTGCATCCCTGTAAGTCTCACTGGGGTAACGGAGCTGAATGGTTGACATCCCATGCCTCACATCTCTGGACATTGTCTAAGTGAAACATGTTGAGGTGGTACTGGTTCCATTCATTTAGTTGAGATCAGCAGATGTGGTATCAAGTGGTATAGATCAAGAGAGACATAAAGGAAAATGAACCATTCCCCAGATGTTCAAGGACTGGGAGAAATATGGGTTTTATAGAGAATGGGGAAGGTTCTGTTATCTTAGAGTTTAAGAAGGCAAAAGATAGTTATTGTTATAACCAAGTTATTTGGGAATTTGGTTTACTTTTGAAAAATCCCATGTCTAAGATTCACTGTACCATACAAGATCTTATGGTAATTTATGTCATTTAATGATATTTATAAATAACTGTATCTTATATAGTGATAAGGTCAGTTGCTTCTGGTCTCCCTGGTTTAAGATTATAGGTGATTTAATATTTTTTAAAAAGTCATTATTAGAAATGCACTAACAATTTAAGTCCACCGTTAAACTTCAATCAGTTTACTAATTTGAAACTTTAAATACTTAGATTGAAGGAGTATATACTCAGGACTGGGTCTATGCATCAAAAAGTTTGAGACATTCAATCTGTTTTTCTCTTATGATGATTAACTAGTGATTTATAAGGCTATAAGTTAATAGGAGCATATATTAACACCATTCCCACCACCAAAAGTCTGTGTCTCTACCCCACCCTGCTATAATGGAGCTGAGAATCTACCCTCATCCTCCTCCTAGTATTTTTTTACTTTGGTGCAATACTCCAAACTCGGTCAAATTCTGCTTTGCATTTCTCTCTCTGTTCTTCTTTTTCAACTTCTGTTTATGAGTGAATCATCCCATACTCATCTTTCTCTTTCTGACTTACCTCACTTAACATAATTCCTTCTAGCTCCATCCAGGATAATCTGAAAAAATGGGCTCATTAGTCTTAATAGCTCAGTAGTATTCCATTGTGTATATATACCACAACTTTCTCAGTCATTCATCTGTTTTTGGGCACCTGGTTTGTTACCAGGTTTGGGCTATTACAAATTCTGCTGCTTTGAACATAGGTGTACTTTTATCTTTTTGGATGGGTGTGCTTGACTCCTTAGGGTATATCCCTAGGAGAGGAATTACTGAGTCATATGGAAAGGCCATTTCTAGCTTTGTGAGGATTCTCCACAGGAGTTGGACCAGTTTACATTCTCACCAGCAGTGTAGAGGAGGGTTCCTTTGTCCCCACAACCTCTCCAGCATTTGTTGTTGCTGTTACATCCAAGTTTTAAGGAGACACTCAGACTGTGAATTAGGAGTGATTTAAGATGTTTTTGCCCAATATTAAATCCAGATTAGAAGTACAAATAATTGGCCCTACTATCGTGATTTAAAGAAACCCTAAAAACTAGATGGTTGGTGTGGGATTAAAACAATCAAGATTTAGGGCTCCAGGTGGTAGTGCACAGTTGGTGAAGCAGGTTTGCAGGTGTCTATTTGTCTCTCCCTTTTCTCTGTCTTCTCCTCTCTCAATTTCTTTCTGTCCTATCTAATAACAACAGCAGCAGCAACAACAAAAATAACAGCAACAACAACAATGGAAAAAAGATGGCTGCCAGGAGCAGTGGATTTGTAGTGCAGGCACCAAGCCTCAGTGATAACCCTGGAGGCAAAAAAAAAAAAATTATGGTATAGATCTTCCATAGAATACTAGGAATACTACTTTATAATCAAAAACAAGAATGTTGTGTCCTTTGGGACAAAATGGATGGAATTGGAGGTGACATTACTTAGCAAAATAAGTAAAGAGATGAAAGACAAGTACTGGATGATTTCACTTATATATATGCCATCTAGAGAACTTATATGCATGAACAAAAAGAAAGAAAGGAAGAAAGAAAGAAAGGAAGAGACAGAAGCAGCAAACTGTTCCTAAGACTCATGAGAACTTCTGGGAGGTGAGAGAGTGAGAAAACAGAACTTTGGTGGTAGATGTATGTGGAACTATACACTGTAGTCTTACAACCTTGTAATCTACTATTAATCACAAATAAAGAAAAATAAAATAAAGAACCTGCAATATACAGGACATCTTCCTGTCCAAAATATCACTAATGCTTAGAGTAAGATACCTTGGTCTAGGTCTTCCTTGAGCAGGGACTACACTTACCTATATAGATTATACTGAGATCTGACCTTGCTACAGGTTTTAGGAAAAAAGGCTAATGGGTGCAGACATTGAGGAAAATGAAGTCATAGTCTGACGTACTTGCTTCAGTTTCTTTGTAGCATTTCCATGTAAGGAGAGGCTGCTTTCTTTTTTTCAAGAGTAATTCTATTGATATAGAGGGTGAAAAGAAATTCTTGAAGTTTTAGATTATCAACCATGTCACATAACTGTCCCTGTTCTAGACCTCTAGATTCCATCATTTCCTTATTAGGATCCTGGCTTTGACATAGTTTCAAGCTTATGTGTTCAGACTACTTTGAGGGTCTGCTACTCTTACAGTGACATAATCATGTATCTCTTAATGATATGCATCATTATTAGGCACAGAGTAGTTGTGCAAGAGTAACAAGCCTAATTATACAAATCTAACTGGGGTGGCATAGCCTATCTCACCTATGTTTGTGGTATAGCATGTTGGGATCATGTTGTGTGTGCAACCCTTTTTTGGCGGAAATATTAGGTGATATGTGACTATATATCAGGGCTTATTTTTAGTACAACTTGCTCAATGGTTATCCTGCCACAGAAGCCTCATGTCTCATATTCTGTGGCTTGCTAGTTGAGTTGGACCTGTCATAATCTTTAATTAATCTCCAGAACCTACCTTACAGTTATCATTGTTCCATAATACTCAGCAGCCACAACCACCATATAATACAGTGAAACATTTTTCTTTTTTTTTTTTTTTCTCCAAGGTCTTGTAATTGTGATGCAGCTGTATGTCAGGCTGCCAGGCATTGTTGCCACCTGCAATTCACTACCAGCAGGGGGCCTTATTGTCTTTTTATCAGTATCCTGGGATCAGCCTTCCAAATCCCATACATTGTGTTCTAGAGTCACTGTTGGTGTTGGAGATTCCTCTGAACACAGAGCCCAAAATAAAGGCTTGTGTGCTGCTGGTAGTTTTTAATGAGCATATGAGTCCTGGGACTAGAATAAAGGATTCACAGAAAATAAAACAGAGAAAAGAAATCACTTACAAGGATGCCTTATTAAGTTGACCCCTGCCACAAGTTCTAATTTGATTGATTCTGTAGTTCTTTCTGAGAGTCTTTATGAATGTGTCTCAGATTTCTGCGCTGGAGTGAAGAAGAAAGAGGAAAGCATTTATCCATCAGCTTCTTTCTACACTGGTAAAGCTTGTGCTATATGCTCCTCATTTCATGGAGGGCTAGTTTCTGTAGTTATCTAGTGCTGGGGTGAGAGGCAAGGTGCTGTTATTATTCTTTCTTCTGTATTCCCCAAGTGGAGAGAGGAGAAAATCCTATGCCTGGTGCTTGAATACATTGTGAAGTCACACTGAGAATCATTAAGAGAACAAGGACATTTTTTTTCTTTTATTTACTATTGGATAGAGACAGAAATTGAAAAGGAAGGGCAAGATAGAGAGGGAGCCAGAAAGATATCTGCAGCCCTGCATCATCACTCATGAAGCTTTCCCCCACAGGTGGGGACCAGGGGCTTGAACGTTGTTTCTTGTGCACTGTAGTATGTGCACTTAACTGTCTGTACCTTTTATTTATTTATTTTTATTGTATTTTGTTTTTTGTCACTGCCCAGGCTTCACTACTCGAAGTTGACTTTTGCAAATAATAAAGGAGACAGACAGACAGACAGACACACACACACACACACACACACACACACACACGGAGAGAGAGACCGACCACAGCACCAAAGCTTCTTTCAGTGTGATGGGGTCTGGAACCTGGGTGTGCTTGACAGAGCAGCCACAGTATCCAGGTAAGCTACCAAGGGCAAGGATATCTTATCTTTTTGTTTAGTTCTTAGAACCCTTAACAGTGCATTTAGTATGTTCTATGCACTATTTGAAACACTTTCCATATATTCATTTAGTTTTCACAGTGTTCAAATCTGGTCTTTCCTGGTTCAGTGGTGATGAGGCAGGTTACTTAACTCTTCTGGGCCTTTCTGCATCTATAAATTCATGCTAACAACCCTCATATTTTAGGACTCTTGTGCAATTTGCTGATATATTCCTTAGGAAATATCATGCATATTTCATAATATTACATTACAAAATAACATTACTTGGTACACAGTAAGCTCTCAGTGTAGAGCTGCTATTATTACATGTAGGTTGGTTTAGGAGGTTAAGTTGGGTGGATCTAAGTTCTTGAAAATTACATAATCATAACTCAAATCCTAAGATCTTGCTTCCCTTTGAAAGAGAGAAAGCTGCATTTATTAACATCTATTGATCATGTATGACGCAACCATACTGGAATGGCATATGATCATTTGTGTTGTTTACAAGTTCCAACGTAAAGGTCTCTTTAAGTGACCAACAGCAGCAAATAGTGATGACTTAACAATATACGTATCATTACTGGAGCTAACTGGTTCTTCAGAGAAATCATTCTTGAGAGGGTGTACCAGTAAAACAGAAATGGAAAGCTCGGGGAGATTTGTCTTCCCGAACACTCAACATAGCCTGCATGCATTTCAAACCTTTTGGGAAAGAAAAGTCCCCGTCTTTGAATGCCCAGCAGGAGGAATGACAAATGTCCTATTGCCTTCAGTTCTCTGCCTAATAAAATACCAGTGGGTGGCTAATTTAATTGGTTTTGTAGATTTTGTTTAGTGAAAAAGCCCACAGATCTCACAGGAATGGGCTTCCATATGGCCCTTTTTACTATAATCCAAACTGTCCCTTCATTTAAATCTGATTGTAGCTTCAGTGTGCAGCTACAGGATCTTTAAGTGTTTGAACAAATGATGGATGGTCAACACTTCCTCAGTGAAGTGATGCTGAAGTTGTGGGAAAAAAAGAAATCATGTCGGCCTATGTACTTTCATTATTTCCTTATTCATAATTTTGGGCACTTTTACTGTATCAGTTACTCTGATTTTTTTTTTTTTTTTTACTTTTTCTGTGGCATAGCTTTGTTTTCATATAATCTGGTTATGCACATTCCTGTCTGAGGAAGAAAGAACAAGACAAAGATGTCACACCATTAAGTTCAACACAAAGAAAACGAAGTAATAGTTTCTGAAAGCAAGAGAATCACATGTATTCCATTTACCAGATAGTTTTCTACTGCTATTCACATAAAACAACTACTATTTGGCTTAGCTTTTGTTAGAAACAGATGTAAATATCCCCCATGTAATAATACCTTTTAGTTCTTACAATTTTTTTTTTTGCCTCCAGGGTTATTGCTGGGGCTCAGTGCCTACACTATGAATCCACTGCTCCTGGAGGCCATTTTTCCCATTTTGTTGCCCTTGTTGTTACTTTTTTTGTTGTCATTATTATTATTGTTGCCATTGCTGTTGTTGTTGTTGGATAGGACAAAGAGAAATCGAGGGAGAGGAGACAGAGAGGGGAGAGAGAATGACAGACACCTGCAGACCTGCTTCACTGCCTGTGAAGTGACCTCCCTGCAGGTGGGGAGCCAGAGGCTCCAACAGGGATCCTTAGGCTGGTCCTTGCACTTCGTGCTGCGCTTAACCCGCTGCACTAGTGCTCTACCCCCAGTTCTTACAATTTTATAGAAGGAAGTCAGGAAATAGCTAAGTGAGAATGGTAATTATCTGCATGTTATTATTAAATAAATGTTAGAAAGAAATATTAGTTAGATAATAGGTGCACATTTTAATAACACAAAAATAGTATAATAAGATGCAATGCAAGGAGAGTAAAGTTTGATTTGCAGAATCATATTGTAGCTCAAAACTTAAAAAAAATTTTAAATATCTTTTTTATTTTTCCCTTTTGTTGTCATTGTTGTTTTCTATTGTTGTAGTTATTCTTGTTGTTAGTGATGTCGTGGTTGTTAGGACAGAGAGAAATGGAGAGAGGAGAGGAAGACAGAGAGGGGGAGAGAAAGAAACCTGCAGACCTGTTTCACCGCCTGTGAAGCAACGCCCCTGCAGGTGAGGGAGCCGGGTGGGGGCGGGTGCTAGAACCTGGATCCTTACTCCAGTCCTTGCGCTTTGTGCAACATGTGCTTTAACCAGCCGCGCTACCGCCTCCCAGCTCAAAACTTTTATGCAACTGCCTTATTCAATGTACTTATTGTGGAGTTGTGTTACAGTAAGAGGAGCAGACCTAAGTTTCTTTTGCACATTCAAAGAAAGAGACTCTCTAGAAATGTAAAGATCATTTCTCAGCTAATTCTGAGTCTCTTCTGAGAATCAGCCACTATGAACAAAAATATACGTGTTTTGACACGAAGGAGTTAATGATTCTTGATATGACTTTGTAATCCACTTGAATCTAGCGCCAGAGAAGAAAATCCTAGACTCAGGATTTTCTTCTCTCTGCACTTGAGGAAATCAGGAGTAATGCTGGCAAGTCTAGACTTGCACCCTAGAAGTGTAAACAAATCAAGATAAATACAGATGACTACACAGGTTTGACTATATTAATTTTTACTGAAAAACACCAGACTGAAGGTTGAGTACTATGCCTTGCAGCCATCCTTTTCTCCCAAGAAAACACTAAATTGTTTAACATTTGTATAGATAAAACAATAGAAAGATCTATTATCACATAAGTAATAAATATCTACATACCAGTCAGTATGTAATTTCCTAGTAAGTAGCATTTAAACTAAGATAAGGTTGTTGTTATTATCATTACTTAGTGTCAGGGACTGTAGATAAATAACTTTTGCCATCAATTAAGGCCCTTAAGGATAAGGGCTTCCTGGAAGAGATATGGATTCAATCCTTAAGACTGTTGTATATAAAATCTAGTATTGGGGCTGGGTCAGGCAGGGCAGTGGCGCACTGGGTTAAGTGCACATAATATGAAGCACAAGGACCTGCTCAAGGATCCCAGTTTGAGGAGTTGGGGGATAGCTTCACAAGTGGTGAAGCAGATCTGCAGGTGTCTGTTTACCTTTTCTTTTATCTTCCCCTTCCCTCTCAGTTTCTCTCTATCCTATCCAAAAAGAAAAAAAATATAAAAACTGGCCATAGGAGCAGTGGATTTGTAGTGCAGGCAATTGAGCCCCAGCAATAAGCCTGGAAGTAAATAAAACAAAATTTAGTATTGCTGTAATAAATTTATTACCTATTTTCCATGATTTTCTTTAGTCTTCACAAAATGTATTTAAAGTTGGCAGGATCAATGCACCAAAGAAGCGTCCTGTACCATTCTTAGAGTCTTTAGAGATTGCACAGATAGGGTATCAAACAGACTGATAAGAAGGAAAAAAAAAGTAAGGAGAAATTTATCAGTAATATGTGTACCTTCTACATACCTAAGTGAGATCCAGAAAATAACTCATGATGCCGTCTTAGACCAATATTTAAATAGATTAGCTAGTGCAAAGGACTTTGAACAGAAGAATACAGCTGGTTCTTCTTCTTCTTCTAGTGTTTGCCCTTCTTCCGTAGCCAGTCAACAGCGTCAGGTTGAGCCTGATGTAAAGTTTCGAGACCTCCTTTGAATCTGGAGAGGTGGCAGTCGTTGACTATGTGGGTCATAGTCTGTCTGGAGCCGCAGGGGCAGTTCGGGTCGTCTCTGGCTCCCCAGCGGTTAGGAAATGTTACCAAAGAAGGGACAGTGACACAGGGTATGTAGATGTAAGTTACTTTTTAAATTCTGTACACTTGGAGGAGAGAGAGGGAGAGAAAGAGGGAGAGAGAGAGGGAGAGGGAGAGAGAGATTGAAGTAGCATGAAAAATGTCGGAGAGAAGGAGAGGCAGATAGACAGGGAAAGGAACCAATGCACTATTTTACCATTCATGGAGTTCCTTTTGATGTTGTCTATGATACTACTATATGGTGCTAGGGATCAAACACAGGGCCTAATATAGTACACAAGGCATGTGCTCTATCTGGTGAACTGTCTGGCCTTCAGATTTATGTCCTTATAAGGAGATTAGGTCTTCCAGGAAGTCACCCTTAGTGGGCTGTTTACATGTAAAAATCACTTTTAGAGGCAAACCTACCTTCAGCACCCATTCCATAAAGGTAACCTTTTGCCAAAGACACACTTGGGGCTGGTAAATCTGCAACCCTATACAGTATTGAGCAAAAAGAGTAGAGTTAATCCATGAAATAGAAAAGCACAGTTGCTCAGGGAAATTCTGTAAAGTGGTCTACACTAAGATGTCTGACTTGGAATGTATTTCTTGTAGAACAAATGCAAAAACTTGATATTCAGACTAGTAATCAATAAAAAAGTAGTTTACCTAGGACTAACTTCCATTATTAGCACTGTCCAAATAAAAGATTTACTTGTGAAAGATATATATACATAATTTAATTTGTGTCTTATTGACAGGGAACCATATACAAAGTTTGTCAGTCTTTGCTTTTGAGATAATTTATGTATTTACTTATTTCCCTTTATTGAGGGGAATTAATGGTTTATAGTTGATAGTAAAATATAGTAGTTGGTTTGAGATAATTTATTAATTGGTGAAACCAGAGCCCTGAACTTACATGATTTAACTGCTCTGAACCACTTTTTTCTATATATTCAGAGAGAGAAAGAGAGAGAGAGAGAAAGAGAGACCATGACACCAAAGCACTCTCCATTGTCAGAATATCTCTCACGTGGTACTAAGGCTCAAATCTGGCTTGTGAGCATGGCAATGCAGATACCCTAAACATGAGCTAGAGAGAACTAAAAGTATCTTCATTTAACTTAATACTCTCAGAATTGATTACTTTTTGGGAAAGTTTATTACTTTAGTTTATTACTTTAGTCTAGTTATTTGTTTATTTTTTCTTATGGTAAAATATATGACAAAGTAGGGAGTCAGGCAGTAGCGCAGCAGGTTAAACGCATGTGGCACAAAGAACAAGCATAAGGATCCCAGTTTGAGCCCCCAGCTCCCCACCTGGAGGGTAGTCCCTTCACAAGTGGTGAAGCAGGTCTGTAGGTGTCAATCTTTCTCTCCCTTCTCTGTCTTCCCTTCTTCTCTCCATTTCTTTCTGTCCTATCCAACAATGATGACATCAATAACAACAGCAATAATAACTTCAACAACAATAAATAACAAGGGCAACAAAAGGGAAAATAAATAAATAAACATAAAAATATATGACAAAGTTTACGTCTTAATGCATACCTCAGAGGCATCAAATACATTTATTTACATTGTTGTGTAACTATCATCACTATCTGTCTCCAAACTTCTTTTCATCTCTTGAAATTGAAATTTTATGCCCAGTAAACAATAACTCCTCTTTCCTTCCTCCCCCTAGCTCCTGGCAATTGCTGTGTTATTTTCCTTTAATATGATTTTCGGTATGATAGTGAACTAGATGATTTAAATATAGTGCATCAAGGCCCCGAGAAAGAGCTCACTTGGGAGGGTGCCATGTTGCCATACCTTGTCAAGTCCAATCCCCAGGTAGGACATAGGAAAACTACAGCACTAGTATCTTTCTCTTATAAAACAAAGCAAAACAATATATATTGCAGCAGATAAAATATTCATCACTTTAAGTACCCCTACAGTATCTGGGAAGTGATTATGTTAATTAATAATTTCTTGGCTCACACTTCCCCAAGAAGGAAAAAAATTTACTGCTCTCATCTCATGAATAAGTTACTCTCAGAAGCTATGGAAATGGTGGCCAAAGTGGTCATCAATTCTCCTTTAACAGGACTTACCCGAAAACTAAGTTTTTTTAAACTTCACACACAACAAGCCTTCAAGACTAACAGGATAATGGACTTGCAGAATCACAGATGTAACTTCTACTTGATTAAGTTTTTTTTTTTTTTTTTTAAAAAGCATTTATCGTGGTCCAGGAGATGGCACAGTGGATAAAGTGCTGGCCTCTCAAGCATGAGGTCCTGAGTCCAATCCCTGGCAGCACATGGACCAGAGTGATGTCTGGCTCTTTCTATCCTTCTATCTTTCTCATTAATAGAAAGTAAAATATTTTTAAAAAATAAAAAAGCATTTATCATTTGAAAATTGGAAGTATGGCTTTTACTAATCAAAGAAATACTTATCAAAGAAATACTAATCAAAGAAATACTTATAAATTACTTATAAAATTTAGGGTTCCCAGCCTGGAGGTATGCATCGACATGCCAATGTGCAGCAGAGAAGCAATTACAGAAGCCAGACCTCCTACCTTTGGTCCATGCCCCCAGAGGGATATCAAATAGGGAAACCTCCAATGAAGGGGATGGGATACGGAACTCGGGTGTGGGAGTTGTATGGAATTTTACCCCTCTTATCCTACAATCTTGTCAATTATTATTAAATCACTAATAAAAAATAACATAAAAATTTAGGTTTCTTTGTTACAAAAATTCAATCTGGTTTTCCAAAAAAGCTCACTTTTATGTCTACTTGGACAGCCACTATATTATAAGCTCAAAGATGAACAAAATTTTAGCATAATCAAGGACCTTAAGATAAAAACTGATGACCACTGGTCCTTGACCCTTTCAGGCTATCATTTCCTTGCTTATGCAATGCTTTGACGTGAATTTGAATAAATAGTATGGGGGATAGCATAATGGTTATGCCTGAGGCTCTGAGGTCCCAGGTTCAATCTCCTACATCATCATAAGCCAGAACTAACCAGTGATCTGGTTAAAAAAAAATCTTACTGAATTTGAATAAAGAATACCTTCTGGGGCCTGGTGGTGCACCTGGTTGAATACACATGCTATGATGCATAAGGACCTGGGTTCAAACCTCCTGTCCCTACCTGCAGGGGGAAAGATTCATGAGTGATAAAGCAGGACTGTTGGTATCTCTCTCCCTATCTCATCTTCCCCTCTCCATTTCTATCTCTATCCAATAAGTAAATACATAAAAATAATTAAAAAAATTTAAAGAATACCTTTTGATATTTAAAATAAAAATATAGAATGCTAAATGATTAATACCATATTATATAATAACTTGCATAATTCACCTATGGGCGATTTCTAGAACCAGGGCAGGCAGAATATATTCTATGTTACCAGCACCCTTCTAATCCCATCTTGATGATGAGACAAAGTCAGAGTTTAGCACGGTTCCTTCAACCCACTCTCAATCTGTCACATATAAGTCAATACAAAGATACTTATGCTGAATGTTTAGTATTTTTCTAAAAAAATTTATTTTATTTATTATTTATTGGATAGAGACAGAGAGAAACTGAGAGGGAAGAGGAAGGGAGAAAGAGAGGAGAGACACCTGCAGCACTGTTTCACCAGTTTAAATCTATGTCCTTACACATTGAAACATGTGTGCTCAACCACCCCACCCCCACTGTTTGAGGTTTTGTTTTTTTTTTGAGGGGGTATCATTTGGTGCTTTTGAAAAGTCACTGAATTTACAGTTGTTTGTAATATCATTATTGTGAGCATATAGATTCTCAGAATGTGGTCAAGAGAGTGTGTGGACAACTGCTAGCATGTGTCTTGAAGAGAATGCTCCCTGGTACGGTATGAATGCAGATGAGAGTCTGTAAAGCTTGGTGTTATTGTCTGCTGCTCCACAGGACTGGGTGGCCTGAAATGGTAGGTTTCGCCTTTAAGTTGTCATCTACATTAATTTTTCAAGGCTAGGCAATGATTCCCCTTTGGGTTGGTACTATTGTGTGACATACTATGGGTGACTCTGCCAGTATTGGTAGATAGTGTCTACAGTCTTTTGTCTTTGTTTTTATTTTTTAGATAGAAACAGACAGGCAGGAAAGCAGAGATAAGAAAGAAACCTTAGCATTGAGGCTTCTTTCAGTGAGGTGGGGACTAGGCTCTAACCTTGGTCATAGGTCTAGCAAAGCAGCATATTATCCTAATGAGCTATTTCACTAGTCCAATTCTAAAAGTTTCAAATCTGCTTGCAGTGGCTAAGATAAAAGAGGAATAATGCCATTTTATCTTGTGAAGAATTTAAACAAAAGAGCAAGGAAAGACAACACAAAGATAAAGGGGAGAGAGGAGAAACAGAAAACAATGCTAATGTGACCAGGTTTTATAGGACCTAAAATGTTAGATTTCCTTTATAAGGATTACATGCCAAGAAAATAAATACACAAATTTCAGGTGCCTCCTGTGTATGATCAAAGATGGATAAGATACTATCTTTATTCTCTCTTTAAATACAACACTTCAAGATAGGAAGTGGTCACTTTTGCTAGCCACAATCTGAACGTTTTACCTAAGAAGGAACTATTATAGATGAGCTATATGGATAGAGTTTTCTTTGTTAGATCGAACAATATAATACTTGGCATAGGATAGATACTTTTCTAACTTATCAACATTTGAGTTGCTTGTTTGGATAATACTTCCCATGTGGTATAGGGGTTTGAACTTGGGTCTCTACATAGCAAAGCAGATGCCCTGATGAGCTATGCCTCTGGTCCTTAAACTTCCCATAATATTTCACTCAATAGTTTTAGCATTACTTGATAATTAGTGCCTACATTTATAGCTTCACTAGGAAATACACAATGGTACCCTTCTAGTTCTATCATTCCTACTGTAACTACTTGGGATTCTTAAAAATTTTTCTTGCCATCTGTTACCTAAAATGAAATTCCAACAGGAAGGACAAGACATGTGCTGAGTCTTTCCTTCCTTTCTCCATTTTCAGATGTTCTAATGTTTACAAATGTAGTTTAATAAAATTTATGAAATTAATGGACTTATATGTATTTGCTGTGTCTTATTCTATTACAGTCATTTTCCTAGGAATGCTCAAATTGTCCATTTTAGGACTGTAGGAATGACTTCAGGATGGCTCCTGTGACCTTTGACTGATCCCAATAGACTGTGATAGCATCCTTTCTTTCTTTCTTTTTTTTTTTTAGATATATAAAGTATAAACTTTATTAAAAGACATGAGTTACAAGTGAAAAAGAATATTTAAGTTCAGGGGCCAGTTGGTGGCACACCTAGTTGAGTGCACAGGTTACAGTGCGTAAGGACCTGGGTTCGAGCCCCAGGTCCCCACCTGCGGGGAGAAAGCTTCTCAAGTGGTGAAGTAGTGCTGTAGGTGTCTCTCTGTCTCTGTCTCTCTCTCTCTGTCACCCCTTTCTTTTCAATTTCTAGCTGTCTTTATCCAATAAGTAAATAAAGATAATTTTAAAAAAGAATATTAGAGTGCAAAGAAAGCTTGTAGGGACAGACCCATGAGGGCCATGACGAGAGAGAAAAGGCCAACTTCCTTTCTTCTTGACACATGAAGTTATTATGTGTACATCTTGTACATATTTTTGCCTCAAACTTAAAAATCAGTAATTTCTTTAAGGAACCTTTATTCTTTTTAGTGGGAAATAATGCATATAGACCATCCCTGCCAGCTAAGGTACTCATTGCTCCTGGTTTCTTCAAGGTTTTAGTGGAGAAACCTAGAAAATGCTTGCTTGCTACTTTTTCCTCCTTTATTTTTTTTAAAATTAGTGATTTAATAGAGTTTTACAAAATTATCAGGTTTCAGTGACATAATTTCACAACCACAAATGGTCAGTGTATGTCACCAGAGTCTCCACATAAACCTGCCTGTAACCATGATAGTTCTCACAAAGTCCAAGACAGTTTGATTACCACTGTTTTCTGCATATTTACTTTTTAAAACAAGATTTCCTATTAACATGTGCAGTAAAGTTACTATGACAGGGCTTAACTTCTTTTATTTATTTATTTTGTCTATTCTTGATTCTTTTCATAATTTCTTTTAAATATTTATTTTAATAAGACAGAGGAATTGAGAAGGGAAGAGTGTTAGAGAGGGAAATGGAAAGACAGCTGCAGCACTGCTTCACCACTTTTGAAGCTTACTCTCTTCAGGTGGGTATCGAGGGCTTGAACCTGGGTCCTTGTGCATAGCAATACTACTTTCTATAGCAGCAGTCCAAAAATGTCAAATAACAATACCCTAGAGCAATAGGCCCCAGATGTTCAGGACTGGTTAGTAGTGGAGAACTTCTCTAATTGAGATACAAATTTTCAGTTAATCACTTGTTCCACTTGTCCCCACTTGCCCCACTTCTACTTAGCGTACTCACAACTCTCTCATGCCAACAGCTTTGAATCAAGGCATACTTGAAAACATTCTGTACTGCTGCATAGTACTGTGTTGTATGTATACCCTATAGTTTGTTTATTTCATTCTCTATTGCTGGAGATCTGGGCTACTTGAAATATTTTGCTCTTATAAGCAGTATGGCATTCTTATGCATGTATCACTGTGCTATCTTTGAAAATTATCTTTAGGATAGAGTCCTAGGAATAAAATTAAGTAGCCAGGTCAAAGAGTAATTCTATATTTTACAAGATAATGTCAAATGTTTGCTATTTATACAGCGATTTATACTGTTTTGCATATCCTGCAGTAATGAATGAAAGGAAGTCAATCCATACTTCCAGCCTGTCTCTCTCTTTCCCTGATGGGGCGGGGCTCTGGGGAAACAGGGCTCCAGGACATATTGGTGGGGTTGTCTGTCCAGGGAAGTATGGTCAGCATCGTGGTAGCATCTGGAACCTGGTGGCTGAAAGAAGAGTTAACATATAAAGCCAAACAAATTGTTGACTAATCATTAACCTAAAGGCTGGAAATAGTGCAGATGAAGATTTGGGGGTCTCCGTTTTGTAGATAGTTAGTAGGCCTATTTTAGTTATATTCCAAAGGGCCCATGACTATATCAGTGTTTTTTTTTCTGAGCCTGACATCTGATATGCAGGTGGGCCCAAGTTATTATCTGGGGAAATGATGTCATGGCTGGAAAAAGGACCAGAAAGCTGGATCAGGAAAGAGAGTACCTCCTAAATATGGGAAAGGTGTATAAATGTTGACTGTAAACCCCATCAATTTGATCTGATATGGGGCCCATATTCAGCTTAGGAGCCTATGTGACCACTGCATCCCTGTAGATCTGAGCTCACATTCTGTGGTCAAGATTAGGAATGTTCCAAGTTGCCCCAATGTCAGGACCCATCTTCCTCAGGTGTAGTTAGAGTATGTTGTCCAACCTCCCTTTGGAGGATGGAACATTCTCTACCTTTGTTGATCCTTGGACCTTGAGGGCAAGGTCCTATGGGGACCCACAGAAGGGCCTTTTGTGTTGTTCCTGATAGAGATGACCAGTAACAATGGAGAGAGGGATTTATTCGAGGTCTAGGCCATTCTTGTCTGTGTGAGAATCTCAGGACTCCCCGACTAGGGTCCCAGCTGTTGGGGTGACCTGATAGTGACTAAAGAGGCATCCTTAAAACATGCGGTCTCTTGCCTTATTCAACTTTTGTAGTCCTTACTTTGATAAGGTTAGCTTTGGAGTGAGTGAGGTGGCATCATTTTTTCCCCCATGTGAATGTCCTGTTGTCCCTGCACCATTTCCTGAAGAAATTATTCTTTCTCCTTGATTGTTTATGGCACACTTGTCAAAAAATCAGATGAACACAGATATATGAGTTTATTTCTGAACTTTTAATTCTGTATATATATTTTTTCTTCTTTTTTTTTGTCTCTAGGTTTATCTCTGGGGCTTAGTGCCAACACTATGAATCCACTGCTCCTGTGGCCATTTTTTAATTTTTTTTTAATAGGACAGAGAGAAATTGAGAGGGGAGAGAAAGAGAGGTAGAGCGAAAGATAAACACCTACAGACCTGCTTCACCACTTGTGAATGACCCTCCTGAAGGTGGGGGGCTAGGGGCTTGAACCAGGATCCTTATGTCAGTCCTTGTGCTTAGTACTATCTGTGCTTAACCTGGTGCACCACTGCCTGGCCTCCTATACATTATATATTTAACCTTATGCCAGTACCACACAATTTTGCTTATTTTAGCTTTGTTCTAAGATGTTAAAATTGGGGAGGTATAAGTCCTCCATTTTTTTTCCTCAAGCTTGTTTAAAATATTCAGGGGTTTTATGATTGCAGATATATCTGAACATGAGATTTTCCATTTCTGAAACAACAATAAGTCATTGAAATTTTGATATGGCAGGGTTTTTAAAATTTTATTAGTGATTTAATGTTGATATATGTAATTATATGTCAACAGGGGTATAATACCATACTGCTCCCACCAACAGAGTTCTGAATCCCTAATACTTTAATTGTAAGCTACAGCAGTTTTCCTAAGGTTGCATATTTGGGTTAACTATTATTTCTACCACTCTCATTTATATTTGTGTATAATTGCTCCATTTTTTATTAGTAATTTAGTAATGATCGACAAGACTGTGGGATAAGAGGGGTACAGCTCCATACAATTCCCACCACCAGAGTTCCATATCATATCCTTTCCATTGGAAGTTTCTCTATTCTTTTAAAAAAATTATTATTATTCTCTTTTGTTGCCCCTGTTGTTTTATTATTGTAGTTATTATTGTTGTTATTGATGTTGTTGTTGTTGGATAGGACAGAGAGAAATGGAGAGAGGAGGGGATGACAGAGAGGGAGAGAGAAAGATAGATAACCTGCAGACCTGCTTCACCGCCTGTGAAGAGACTTCCTTGCAGGTGGGGAGGGGACTGGAAACTGGATTCTTAGGCTTTGTGTCACATGGGCTTAACCCGCTGGGCTACCCCCCCCCCCCCAACTCCTGTTTCCCTATTCTTTTTTCTTTGTTTGTTTGTTTCCCTATTCTTTATCCCTCTGTGAGTATTGACTAAAGATCATTATGGGATTCAGAAGGTGGGAGGTCTGACTTCCGTAACTGCTTCTCTGCTGGACACGGGTATTAGCACATTGATCCATACTCCTAGCCATTTCTGTCTTTCCCTAGTGGGGTAGGGTTCTGGAGAGGTGGGGTTCCAGGACATATTGATAAGGCTGTCTGCCCAAGGAAGTCAGGTTGGTGTCGTGGTAGCATCTGTAACTTGGTAGCTGAAAAGCATTAAGATATAAAGCAGAACAAATTGTTTAATAAACAGGAAGGATAAGAATATAGCAGATGAAATTTGGGGTCTCCACATTGGAAAAATCTAGGAAGTCTATTTTAGGTATATTCCAAGGGGCCCATGACTTTTACTAATTTTTGCCTCAGCCGGGACAGCTAACTTGCAGGTAGCCTAAAGGTATCTTCTGGGGGAGATGGTGTCAGAGTTGGACATGAGAGTAGAAAGCTGAATCAGGGAAGAGAGTAGCTCCCTAATATGGGAAAACTATATAAATACCATTAACTGTTAAGTCCCATCAATCTGATCTGGGGCCCGTGTCTATTCGTATTTAGCATAGGAACCTGTGAAACCTCTGCATCCCTGTTAGTCTGAGCTTACATTCCATGGTCACAACTAGGAACATTCTAGCCTGTACTCATTTCAGGACCAGTCTTCCTCCAGTTTCTACCATTGTTGTTCTACATTGAGAGCAAGGTACAATAAGGCATGTTCAATCCCCCATACCACCATAGGCCTGAGCTGAGCAGTGTTTTTCTCTCTGTCTTTGTTTTTATCTCATTGAAATAAATGAAATATATTATTACCATATTGCCATAAACTAGGGCAAATATATACCTGAAAGCAGTAGTACACTAGAGTTTGCAGTGAGTACCCCCCAACACTTCATCTCTACTATTCCAACCTTTCGGTCCATGATTCTTCAACAATTTATTTGGCTTCGTATGTTAACTCTCTTTTTAGTTACCGGGTTCCAGATGTCATCAGGATGCTGGCCAGGCCTCCCTGGACTGAAGACCCCACCAGTGTGTCCTGGAGCTCCGCTTCCCCAGAGACCCACCCTACTAGGGAAAGAGAGAGGCAGACTGGGAGTATGGACTGACCAGTCAACGCCCATGTTCAGCGGGGAAGCAATTACAGAAGCCAGACCTTCTACCTTCTGCATCCCACAATGACCCTGGGTCCATGCTCCCAGAGGGATAGAGAATGGGAAAGCTATCAGGGGAGGGGGTGGGATATGGAGATTGGGTGGTGGGAATTGTGTGGAGTTGTACTCCCCCATCCTATGATTTTGTTAATGTCTCCTTTCTTAAATTAATTAATTAATTAAAAAATAAATATATTATTAAATAGAAATTTTGATAGGGATTGCAAAGAATCTGCAGGTCACTTTGGGATAGATTAACATCTTTACCATATCGAATCTTCCTGTCCATAAACACAGGGGCTCTGTTCATTTTAAGCCTTTCAAGTACTTTTAAGCAAACACCTTCAAACTCATTCCAAAGTTACCAAGAGATACAAAGGCAAAAGTCCAGGTGTTGAATGATTGCATTAGACATGTTTCATTGCAATTTATAAGGCATAATTTTATTTTCATAAAAATAAGTTACTACTGAAGAGAGAAAACAAAAATTATGATTATCAGTATTTACTTAGGAAATCATTTTCAAAGAACCCTGATGAAGGAATGTGTATTTTCAGAGTGGCAAAGGACATAGAGACAAACATACAAGATTGAAAGCATAAAAGCATATTCTCATAAGAACCAAGCAGTCCTTGTTATTGGAGGACCAAATGGAATCATCATTAATGTAAGTAGAATCAAAGTTCACGATTTGTAAGTCCTTCTTAAGATATGCATGATTCAGCTTATTTACAGTTCGAGCAAAGGCATACTTAGAAGCACAACTATATGCTTCTAAACAGTACACTTTCTTGAAGTGCAGATCAAAAAATGGATTGTCCTAGAAAAAAGAGAGAGAGAAAAATGATTTTGTTTGCAGCCAGGAAAGTAGCTGTATTTCCTGAATCCCTCATATCCTCTTGTATATGCTTATTGATCAAAAGTATCTGTATCAAACACATTTCTAGAATCTACAGATTCTAGAATCTATAGTTACAGCTTCAAATATATTGCATTATATAAATAAAACATGCGTCAGTATGCATAGTTTTCTAGTCTTTCCAGAGTAGTGAATATGAGAGCATGAGTGGGGATGGGGAAGAAGAATAATCTTATTTACATATTTTGGGAAAGGAGAAAAGCTTTCTCCTTTTCTGCATTGAGAGGTTGGTCCCCCTCCTATTCCAAAGGTAGAAGGAGAAATTAGAGGATGATTAATACTTGACCAACTTGTTGACTCTGAAGTTAATAATGAAGTACTTGAAGCTAATAGTAATGATCATAAACTCACTTGACTGAAACAGATAGTCTATTAAAGATGCCACTTCTGGAGAGTTGGGCGGTAGCGCAGTGGGTTAAATGCAGGTGGTGCCAAACTCAAGGACCAGTGTAAGGATCCAGGTTTGAGCCCCCGGCTCCCTAACTGCAGGGGAGTTGCTTCACGGGTGGTGAAGCAGGTCTGTAGGTGTCTTTCCCCCTCTCTCTTCCCCTCCTCTCTCCATTTCTCTCTGTCCTATCCAACAACAACAGCATCAATAATAACTACAACAATAAAACAAGGGCAACAAAAGGGAATAAATAAATAAATTTTAAAAATGCCACTTCTGTTGTATTGCTCTAGAGTCCTGTTATACTTCTAGTAGAGTTGTATCAGAAAAAAAATAGGCATCAAATCTGATCTAGTTTCTCTATTTTAAAATAGTAGCTACTGCTACTGGTAGAAATATTGGTGTCTTGAATTTATAAACAGCTTTGGCATTTACAAAATGCTTTTATGTTTGTTATCCAATTCTTAACTCTCTTTGAGGGCAGAGATGTTACATTATTTATCTTTGCATTCTTGAAACTTATTCCTGGTTACTACTAAGTTCTCCACAAATGCGTAGTGAGCTGATCTGAAGCAGTCCTATGAAAAGAGTTGATGAGCACTGCTCTAAATGACAACAAGGTGAAGAAGGACCAAATCACAGTGCTGAAACCTATTACCATATAGTATATAAATACTATTTCTATTTTGAAAGGAAAATTCTTTTACAATTATTTATTATTATTTTTATTTATTTATTGGATAGAGACAGCCGGAAATAGAGAGGAAAGGGGTGATAGAAAGGGAGAGAGACAGAGAGACACCTGCACCACTGCTTCACCACTTACAGAGCTTTCCCCCTGCAGGTGGGGGCCAGAGGCTTGAACTCAGGTACACTGTGATATGTGTGCCAACACCTGACCTTCTAAAAGAAAATGTCTTTTTTTATAATATTTTATTTATTTATTAATGAGAAGGATAGGAGGAGAGAGAAAGAACCAGATATCACTCTGGCACATGTGCTGCTGGGGATTGAACTTAGGACCTTATGCTTGAGAGTCCAACACTTTATCCATTGTGCCACCTCCCGGACCACATTGTGCCACCTTCTGGACCATCCAAAAGAAAATTTCTTACAGGAGGCAAAAATAAAAAATATATAATTATTATTTCTATTTTACATAGAAAATTTCAGGAAGCAAAAAAAATGAATTTAAACTTAGATGACTGATAGAATCATGGGCAAAATACTTATCTGATCTAACTCTCATTTTCTTCCTCATTTCAGTTAGGGTCACTATGAAGTTTATATGAAAAATTCATATGAACTGCTGAATACAGAAATTAATAAATGATAGCTCATTTTTTCAAATCTTCCCATAAAATTGTCATATTGGTGCTAATACTGCCTTGTTTTATACCACTAAAAACAAACGGAAGAATAAAAATTTAAAACTAAATGTACCCAGGTCATGTGATTTTTTTTTTTTCTTTGCTGTTGGGAATGGTGGATTTGTCGAGCAGGAACTGAGTACGAGCTATTACTCTGGGGTTTTTGCCACCAGTCATTTCTCTGCAACTGTCCATAGGACAAATCTACTGCTTCTGGCAGTCATTATTCCTTTTGTTTTGCTGGGGTTTCTCTGTTCGTTTTTGTTTCATTGAATAAAGAGAGAAACTGAGATGGAAGGAGGAGAGAAAGGGGGGAGCGGAGAGGGAGAGAAAGCACTGTTTCACCACATGTGAATCTTTGTCCCCAGGTTGGGATTGAAGAATAGAGCCTAGGTTTTTGTGCCTGACCCCTGGTAATGTGATCTTAAATTGAATATCCGCACCTGGAATTTTTTTTTCCTAGTTGTCCTAATTAAAGTGTGAAAGACACTGCTATAGAAAATTTTAATAAAAGGAAAACATATCCATCCTATCATCAGATATTAATCATGGTCCACATGTTTCTCATTATGTAGAAAATATCCGCAATTTTACTGTCAACTGTAAACCATTAATCCATCAATAAAGAAATTAAAAAAAAACATCCACGATGCTTTTTAAATACTTAGAACTAGGGCTGGGTGGTGGTGCACTGGCTGAGTGCACATGTTACCATGCATAAGGAGCCAGGTTCAAGCCCTTAGTAGTTACCTGCTATCTCTCTCTCCCCTCCTCCATCTCTTCCTTCCTTCTCAATTTCTGTCTCTAGCAAAAATGAATAAATATTAAAATGTATATACTTAAGATTAGATTTTTTTTTTTTTTTTTTTTACTTTTGCTTAAGAATAAAAGCCTGGGTGGCCGGGTGGTAGCACAGTGGGTTAAGTTACGTACATGGTGGAAAACAAAGCGCAAGGATCCCAGTTTCAGCCTCTGGCTCCCCACCTGCAGGAGGGTCATTTCACAAGCAGTGAAGCAGGTCTGCAGGTGTCTATCTTTCTCTCTTCCTCTCTGTCTTCCCCTCCTCTCTCAACTTTTCTCTGTCCTATCCAACAATAGCAACGACAACAATAATGATAAATACAACAAGGGCAACAAAAATGGGAAAAAATGACCTCCAGGAGCAGTGGGTTTGTAGTGCAGGCACTGAGCCCCAGTGATAACCCTGGAGGCAATAATAATAATAGTAATAACAACAATAGCTTGAGCAGATATGCACACAGGGTCCTTTCCTCCCCCTTTTCGCTTTCTTCCCTTCCCTTCCCTTCCCTTTTCTGCCTTACCATCTCCCTGCCTCCCTACTATTCACTCTCCATTCCTCTTTTTCTCTTTCTTTCAATAGAATTCTAGAATTAAAAAGGGGTCTTACAGGTCATTTGGCAATCTCTTGTTTGTAGCCAGGATAATAATTGCCAGAGGGATGGAATCCAGGCCACACATGTTACTGGCAGGGCCAGGACAGGAAGATCTAATTCCAATTTTTGATTAGAACCAGTCTAATTCCAATTTTTGCTACATTTTCTTCTCCCCTCTTGTACCATGTCAGATTTCAAATCCCTAGTCATTTTTATTTTTGCTTTATAAATTGACTTCAATTATAATTCCATTTCATTTTAAAGCTAGCTGACAACTTTCTGGCTTGAAATTATTTAGGAGTAAACTTGCTATTGAAAAAAAAATGCTGACTACTGAGGATCCAGTTCCAAGAGAGAGAAGTAGAAAATCCCAGAACAACAGAGATCTTTTTATTTCATCCACAGGAAAGAAATATCTATAAAAACTGCTCTTTGTGTAGCTGGTGAGGTTGTGCAGTAATAGAGTGCAGGACTCATAAGTATGAGACACTGAATCAATTCCCAACACTACATGGCCAGAGTAGTGTTCTGGTTCTCTTTCTCTTTTTCTATCAATTATAAATTTCTAAATGTTATTTAATAGCTTCAGGGAAAAAAAAACAAGAAAAAAATTAAACACCCCCCCCCAAATAAAGGGTGATGGTCAGTTTTTAAAATGACAAATCAGTGAATCTGACATTGGTTTTGTCTTGTTTTTATGTGATGCCAGGGTAGTCTGAGGCCCCACGCATGCAGTGCATATACTTCATCGCTGAGCCACCTACCTAGCCCAGATTAAACTGAATTTTCTAATAAGTTCTTGGAGCTTGGGGATAGGTGGTAGTGCACCTGGTTGAGTGCACATGCTACAATGAACAAGTATCTGGGTTCAAGCCCCCAGTCCCCACCTGCAGGTGGAAAGCTTTGAGATGGTGAAGCAATGCTTCAGGTGTCTCTCTCTATCCTTCTCTATCTCTTAATTCCTCTTGATTTCCAGCTGTCTGTACCCAATAAAGATAAAAACTTTAAGAAATGAGTTTTTGGAGTAGTGGGGGAGGTGGTGTAGTGAGTAGAGTACAAGAATTACATGTATGAAGTCCTGAGTTGGATCCTCTCACTACAATCAATCAATCAATCAGTCTTTTGTTTCTTTTTAAAAGAAACTCTAGGCCAGAGACAGCTCACTGGGAAGGCTATGCCTTGCCTTGATTGCCATGTGGTGGGCCCAGTTTCAAGCCCTAGCATCACAGGACAGGTGCCATAGTACTGAGGAAACTTTGGTGCTGGTGCTGTGATATACATCTATATCTGTATCTATAGCTATGTCTATGTGTATAGACATCTGCATAGATCTATATAGATATAAAATGGCCCAGAACAATGAAATCATGTTTGTGTGAGATCTGAGCTCTGGAGAACAGACCAAACAAAGAGGAGGAGGAGGAGGAGGGGGAGGGGGAGGGGGAGGAGGAGGGGGAGGAGGGAGGGAGGAGGGGAGGAGGAGGGGGAGGAGGAGGAGGGGGAGGAGGGGGAGGGAGAGGGGGGAGGGGGAGGAGGAGGAGGAGCCCCTGGGGAAAATGCCTAAATGCAATAGACAAAATTCAAATTTAAATTCATAAAAACAGAAGAAAGAAACCCAGCAAAGTGGGCTGGGCAGTGGCACACCCAGATGATCACACATATTACAATGAGCAAGAACTTAGCTTCAAGTCAGTCACTGGTCCCCACCTGCAGGGGAAAAGCTTCATGAGCAATAAACCAGGGCTTCAGCTGTCTCTCTTTTCTTCTCCCTTTCTACTCTCTTTCTCCTCCTTTGCTCTCAATTTCTCTCTGTCCTGTCAAATAAAAGGGGGGGAGAAGCAAATGTTTTCCAGGAGTGGTGGAAAACATTTGCTACTCTCATGCAGGTGCAAAGCTGCAGAAATAGCCTTGGTGATGAGAGAGAGAGAGAGAGAGAGAGAGAGGCACAGAGAGAGAGGCATAGAGAGAGAGAGAGAAGGAGAAAGACCTACAAGGTCATCCCAGGAGATCAAAACCTACCACTTAAGAATAACATGTAATTTTAACACTTAGTACATACTAAGAGGGTGTGAAGTAAAGTGAAGATAAAGGTCTCTAGTGTACGGCTGGGAAGATTGCACAGTGGTTTATATAAGAGACTTTTGTGCCTGAGCTCTGAAGTCCCCAAACACAACCACAAACAGGTTCAGTCCCCAAACACAACCACAAACAGGTTCAGTCCCCAAACACAACCACAAATCAGACTTGAACAGTGCTGTGGTCAAAGGAGTAAAATAATAAACTTCTCGAGTTTATTGGTCCCATGCATTCCTTACAAAACAGGGCCACTTACTGTATCTGCTTCTTTTCCATCAATCTTCTGCAGATCGTTCAAAGACCACTTTTTTTTTACTTCATATTTTTCATCTAAACCTATTCTGTAGTGTTTCACCATAATTATTTTTACTTCTTCACTTTTGGTCACTGTAGAACAACAACAAAAATACTTAGTTTTCACCAGCTTTTAAATGACAAATTATCCATCACCACACCCTTCAGTATGTGCATATCTCCTTTCATTAAATGACCTCACCATTGCATCCCAGCTATAAATCCTGATGTTTCTAAACTAATATATGAATGTGTCTCCAGATTTTCTCAGTCTGTTATTTTTTGCTATAATTGTAGTTACACCCTACAATAATAAAGCCTGTGAGGTGGGACACTGAGTTGTGTCCTTTGACTTATGAGCTTTGTAGTGGAGGTGGGGTTCAGCTGGGGCAAGGAAACAGGACTAAACTTTAACATCTAGCCAATGCCAAAGTGTTTACCAGCATAACTTCGAATTTTGATTTATGGCAATATAAGAAAATTAAGGAAAGCAAACTGTTCTACTTACACAGTAACCCTTAACAGTGTTAAGGATTAACCATGTAAATACTACTCTGCATGCTTTCTTTCAAAGTTGCTGTAAGATTTTACACACACACACACACACACACACACACACACACACACACACACACACACACACATATACATACATATATGAACTATATATATATAGTTGAACTACATATATATGTCAACTATACACACACAAACATATATAGTTACTGTTCACCTATTTGGTATTGTGATTTTTGTGTGTCATTATCCGGACTTCATTGGTTTGAACTGACTTTGTCAGATAGAAAAAGAAAGACAGAAATGAAGAGAGAGAGTGAAAGCTTCCCTAGTGTGGTGGGAGCTGGGTGGGTCTTGTGATTTATACTGGTGGGGAGGTGGAGTGCTGCCCATCAGGCTGGTGCTTGAATAGTGTGTGTGGGTTTCAGAATTCGTGGAGGTAAAAGGATAATTATCCTCTGAAGGTTGAGGTGAGACTGTAATGAAAACATCCAGCTGGATTTAAGTGGATGGTGCTATGCAGTTCAGTCTCCTACAGAGGGGAGTCAGGTTGGGGAGACAGCAGAGGAATAGAGAATAGGACTTAGATTTGATCCTCAGTATCACACATGCCAGAGCTCTGGTCTCTTTACACAAAATAAAATAAAATAAAATAAAATAAAATAAAACAAAACAAAACACCTGTAAGAGAGAGAAAGGGGGAGGAGTCTGTGCAGGTTGACATCTGTAGCAAGTGTTCAGTAAAAGTTCATTTTGTAATTCATATTCAGTAGGTCTCCTTGCTCCTGGAGCAGAAGCTGATAAAGTGGCTCCCAGTCAGGGGGCATTTCCCCAAATGGGACACAAATGTTGATTTTCAGTGATTCACACTTGAAACTGCTCAATATGTACTGTTCTATGACAATGATACTTCGATTTAAAAATTTAATAGAAAAACCTAAATAAATAAAATTATAAATTAAAGCATAAATGAAGGGACTTTTTTTTTGCCCTCAGAAACTGTTGCACACTGAAGAATAAAAAGAGAGAAAGCTGTTGGCTCATGGAAGAGGCAGTGAGACTTAGTGGACTTTGATGTTAAACATTTTCTATTTAAATCATAGCACCACCTCCTACAGTGTGTAAATTACTTCACTTTTAGAGACACTAAACCTCAGTTTCCTCATGTTGTAATATGGACAACAGAGTAATACAAATCCATAAGGTATAAAGGCTAAATAGATTTTGGCTCAGGAGATATGTATGATAGAACATTGGGCTTTAAAAGTGGAGTCCAGAGTTTGATCCCAGGCACCACATATGCTAGTGTGAGGCATTGATCTCTCTCTGTATCTATCCTGTGAAATAAATAAAATAGATCTTAAAAAGATTAAAATAGACAGTCTATAAATAGCTTTGGAAAATGCTTTCTTTATTTTTAAATTACTTAGTTCTTATTGGATAGAGACAGAGAAAAATAGAGAAGAGAGGAGGAGATAGAGAGGGAAGAAGACAGAGAAACACCTGCAGCCCTGCTCCACCACTTGTGAAGCTTTCCCCCTGCAGGTGGGGATATGGGGCTTGAATTTGGGTCCTGGCACATTGTAATGTCTGTGCTTAACCAGGTGTACCATTGCCTGTACCCTGGAAAATGCTTTTTGGGGGGTAGAAATTGTTAAAGTGTGCTTTCTTTCTCTTTTTGAGACTGTTGTAATTAAACCAGGTGGTACGGGCAGTGAAAACAAAAATGGCTAATCCAAGTAAGTTTTGATAAGACATTTGCAACAATAGATGGAAATAACACTGGGAGAAATCAAAGTAGGGAAGTATAGAAGGTGAGTAGGTTAGGTAGAATAGTGAGCTTAGTTTTTGACATAGAGATGAGGTGTCCACACACTATCTCAGAAGAGAATGAGATAGAATTTTATAGTTTATGAATGGAGGTGTAGAGTTGGGATTTTTCTGTGTTGATGGGGTTTAAGACTACGTGCAGGGAGGCAGGAGGCCACTCATCTGTAAACCACACACTGTGGCTTGTGTGAAGGCTAAATTTGAGCTCATGGCCACTATATGGAAACATGGCTATAGGGATGCTATAGGAGTGGGGAAGCAGTGCTCAGGTGTCTTTTCTATCTTTTTTCTCTCCCTTTATCTCTCCCACTCTGTCTTTCACCTCCTATCTTGAAAAGCTAGAGAGAGAGAGGGAGAGAGAGAGAGAGAAGGAGAGAATATCTCTGGAAAGAGGAATAAAGTAGACATACAGCTCTAGAGAAAACCTTGGTGGAAATAAAAAGATTAGGTGTATGTGAAAAAAAGAGAAAAGAGGTAAAGATCATAGGGGAAAATAGTTACAAGCAGAGAAGTATGACAAAAGGATATCAGAAAAGAAAAAAGCTGGGGCTGTAGAAACAGCACAATGATTATATGGAAAAGTTTTGTGTTTGAGGTTCTAAGGTCCCAAGTTCAATTCCTAGCATCATCAAAAACCAGAACTGAGCACTGATCTGGTGTGTGTGTGTGTGTGTGTGTGTGTGTGTGTGTGTGTGTCTGTCTGTCTATCTATATATCTATCTGTCTGTCTTTTAAAAAATATTTTTCAAATATTTATTCCCTTTTGTTGCTCTTGTTTTATTGTTGTAGTTGTGATTGATGTTGTCATCGTTGTTGGATAGGACAGAGAGAAATGGAGAGAGGAGGGGAAGACAGAGAGGCAGAAAGATACACACCTGCAGACCTGCTTCACCACTTGTGAAGCAACTCCCCTGCAGGTGGGGAGCCGGGGGTTTGAGCTGGGATCCTTAAACAGGTCCTGTGCTTCGCACCACGTGTTCTTTAACCTGCTGCACGACCACCCAACTCCCTCTATCATCACTTTCTATTTGTATTACTCTTATTAAAAAAATAAAAATTTAAAAACAGAGAGAGAAAAAGAGAGAGGGAGAGGGAGAAGGAGAGGGAGAGAGAGAAAGAGAGAGAGAGAGAGAGGAAGAGAGAGGGAGAGAGGGAGAGAGAGAAGCCAACAGTGGAAATCCAGAGGACAGAGACTAACAGTGATTTTAGAAAGTCAGTTTGATGATTAAAGCTATTATTCAATCCAGACTCTGCTGTGTGAAGATCGTTGATTTCCTCCCCAAGGGAAGTTTCTCTGGCATGAATGAGGCCAGAAGACAATTTACAGAGGACTCCTTCATGTACTAAGAGTAAGTGCTTACCCATTCCTGGGTTCCATAAGATAAATTTAAAAAAGAAAAAAATGGAAGGAGAGAGATAAAAGACTGTGCTTTTGAGAACATATTCAAGAGTTTGGAATAAGAAGGGCTGTGTACTTTGCAGGGACAGAGGGAGTGATTGAAGGGCATGTTATGGAGAAAATCTAAAGCAGTAGATCTTAACCCAGAGTCAGTAGCTGGCCCAGAGTATATGAGGCCATTCAAACCATGTCCCCAGAATGGTGTGTTTCCACTTTTGTAAGCTTCTCTAGCTCTGGAAAAAAAAAAAAAAGTCCATCCTCATGGCTCTAGATGTTAACATTGGGAAGAGGTGAGGATTAAAAAAGAAGCCATTAAGAGCTGGGGAGATAGCATAATGACTATTCAAAAAAGCCTTGCATGCCTGAGGCTCTGTGGTCCCAGTTTCTACCCCAGCACCACAATAAACCAGAGTTGAGCAGTACTCTGGTAAAAACAAATAATTAAGCTGATGCATTCAACTGGAGGTACAATTAATTCTGTCAGCTTAATAGGGAGACACTGTGTCTTTTTGTAGGCCTCACCTCAGAGCCAAAACACTACTACACTCTTGTTCTAGCAAGCTGTCTCGTTTCCAGCTTATTTGGCAGGAATGGGTGCCGGTGGGGAAATATAGAGAAATATTAAGTGTGTAGGATGATAAAAATTTGAATCATAACATACTTCATCTGTATGTTATGATAAATTGCTAATTGGCCATAGGCCCATTCTTTCAATGTCATTAATTTGATAAGTATTCAAGAAGCCTTTGTGCAAATTGCTATTTTAAATATTGAGAATATTGGACTGGAGAGATCACATAATGGCTATACAAAAAAGACTTTCATGTCTGAGGCACCAAAGGTTGTGGGTTCAGTTCCCAGCACCACAATATGCCAGAGCTGAGCAGTATTCTGGTAAAAATGATAAATAAATAAAATAATAAAAAGTTAAAAATAAAGAAATGAAAATAAAATAAAATTGACAAATTAATTCCCACAGAGCACCAGATCTTCTCTCTTTTTTTTTTTTTTGAGATTACTAATAGTCAGGGCTTCAGAAAGACACATATGAGCACAGTGCTGTGAATGAGGCATGGGCAGGGACATTGATAAGGAACATTTTCATCCAACTGGTGGTCAGAGAGCACTTCCTAAAGGAGGTAGCCAGAAATGTGAAGGATGGTGGGCACCTCAACCAAATGGCTACTTGCACTACCATCCTACTTTATGATGTTTCTGAATTCTTACTGTGGACTGTAACCAGAAATATCGGGACTGAGATATCAGCCTTGCAACTCTTCAAACTTAGTGAGATCTTTCCTAACACATGGGACTGTCGACATCCAAGTTAGAAGGCCCATCATTTAACAAAGTTACAGACACTAGATATAGGCTAGGGTTTAGGGTACTGGGTATAGGTATACATATATCTATTAGCAAGGGGAAATTATATAATTCAAAGTAATAGCACTCAGTGGTCTTTCGTGATTAGTCTTAGACCTAATAAAACCGGAATCCTAGTTGAAGTGGCTAAAGAAAGCATCATAACTTCTTTTTTTCTTTTGATTTTTTCCCCATTTTGTTGCCCTTGTTATTGTGCTTGTTGTAGTTGTTATTATTGTCATAGCTGTTGTTGTTGGATAGGACAGAGAGAAATGGAGAGAGGAGGGAAAGACAGAGAGGAGGAGAAAAAGATAGAAAAAGATAGACACCTACAGACCTGCTTCACCACTTTCAAAGTGACCTCCTGCAGGTAGGGAGCCCAGGCTCCAACCAGGATCCTTATGCCGGCCCTTGCGCTTTACACCATGTGTGCTTAACCCGCTTTGCTACCACCTGACTCCCAGATTTTTTTTTTTTGGTGGTGCAGGGGATTGAACCTGGGACTTTGGACCCTCAGGCATGAGAGCATCTTTGCATAACCATTATGCTATCTAAACCTCCCACCTGACACCATAAATTCTCTAATCTATTAGATTTAGTTTGGCAGTCTAGCAGAAAGGCCCAAAGAGGACAGATCCAAGAAACTAATCCTTATTGGATTCAACAAATGCCACTAGATGCTTAAACAATTAGGAGGAAGTCTATGATCATTAGATAAAGAAAGGACTATAAAAGTTAGATATATATGCCCTGGGTTGGGTGTATGGAGGTAAATAGTTAATTTTATCCATAGAATGTTTTTTCAAGAATGGGAGCTACTCACTGCCCTAATCCAGCTTTCTAGCCCTTTCCTCTACTCTGACACCATTTTCTCAGACAGTATTTCTATCCAACTTCATGCTAGCTACTAAACTTGAGCAAAACTACCGTAGTTGTGTGCCCCTAGAAACATGCCTAAAATGGACTTCCTAGCTTTATTCTATCCTAAAATCCTTAATCTCATCTGCTCTGTTCTTACTTTTTGGTTTCTGTTCATTAACCATTTTGTCTGACTTTATGTCCTGCTACCTTCCAGACACCAAGTTGCAGATGCTACCATGATTCCATTCTGACTTCTCTGGGCAGACCACTTCACCAAAGTGTCCAGAACTTCACCTCTCCAGAGCTTTAGCCCACCAGGGAAAGATAGAAACAGGCTGGAGGCTATGGATCAACCTGCCAACACCCATGTCCAGCAGAGAGGCAATTACAGAATCCAGAACTCCTACCTTCTGCACCCTTAACACAGTCTTGATCCATAGTCCCAGTGGGGGAGAAGTGATAGGAGGAAGAGGATAAGTGGGCTCTTAAGGGGAGGAACATTTGGATATAGTAGTGGTGTCATGAGTGGCTGGGGGGGGCAATAAAGGACTGGACCTGGAAGAAATGGGGCCAGTTATGTACAAATGTAGATATATGTAGAGATGATGGCTGGCCCATGTCTGTACACTTAGGAGAATTGTGGTGATTTGCAGTGGGGAGATTGGGGATTCAGAACTCTAGTGGTGGGAATGGTGTGGCATTATACCCCTGTTGATATGTAACTTTTAAAATCAATATTAAATCACTCATCATTTTTCTTAAAGGATGGTTGGAGTCAGCAGAGTGAAAAAATGGGAGGCAGAAGAAGTTGTAGGAAAGCCATCATATTCAAGTATGAACCAGTTGAGATTTTGGAGTCATAACTCGTGAAGTGTGAGGGTGAGTAGGAGTATGAAGGAGTTTAAGCAGTAAATACTTCCTGAAGGTTGTGAGAAACTAGGCAGAATAGTTCACTTTCAATCCTGAAAGCTATATATACAGGCAAGGAGGACTTGGTAGTAGTATGGATGCTGCCACTGAAGATCTTTAAGTGAGCTTTAGATTTTAAACTTTCTTGAATAGTTTTACAAAAGCTGGATTAACTGAGGGGACTGGAGAAAGATATTAAGAAGGTAGAATCTATCATTTATCAAGTTTTCTTACATTCACAGTCATGGTCTCACTCACAGAATGCTAAGACAGTAAGAGGTCTTCTCTTAAAAGTTAATCTAGGGGCCAGGCAGTGGTGCATCTGGTTAAACGCACATAGAAGCAAGTTCAAGGACCCAGGTTCCAGGCCCCACTCCCCACCTGCAGTGGAGACACTGCACAAGCAGTGAAGCAGGTCTGCAGGTGTCTTTCTTTCTCTATCTCCCTCCCCCCTCAATTTCTCTCTGTTTTATTGAGTAAAATGTAAATAAATAAATAATAAATAATTTAAAAAGTGAATCTATTTTTATTTCTAAAAGTTAATCTTTTGATACAGTGATACAGCACAGAGAGATAATATAGCCTCCTTTATTTGGCAAAATAACTTCCTCTGGAGCCAGGGAAGATCCAAGAATTGTCTTTAGCCAAAAGCCAAGGAAATCTCTTAAGGCTGGAGTGGGCCCAACCTCTAATTTCCACACTTGAACACTGCTGCCAGATAAAATTAAATGGTCACATTCACATTAATGCAGTGAAAGTGTAGAAACTTAGCACATTGCCTTAAAAACAGTAATGTGTTTATATAGTAAAAATATTAAGGAGAGTTGGCTTCAGAAACATCAGAGGAACCAGTATGTAATTATGATTATGATTTTAAGCAACACTAAAGACCCAGGAAGTTTTAGAATGGGCTTGCTCCAATTTTAGTAATTTTAGCTAGTATTCACAGAATTAAAGTCTTAACTTCATGTCAATATTAATTTCCACTTTTACTACAAAATAGACATTGTCACTGATAATTGCCTTTATTACCAAGGTAAAATAGTATTATTTATGAGATTACATGAAAAGAAGACTAACCAAGTGAACCAACATAATCTGGCAGAATCAAAAGAACATAGAAAAGAATAGCAGCTTATCAGTAAGCTACATAGATACACTTTGAACAAGTGCTATTTTACTAACTCAGTGTTATATACTTGTTTTTGTCACTGACATAAAGTAAAAGGAGAAATTACCATGATATAGCAAAGATTTAAAAAAAAAAAAAGATAAACTTGTAGAGTTCAGGTCCTGGAACAGGATGGCAGAGGACCTAGTGAGGATTGTATTGTTGTGTGGAAAACTGAGAAATGTTTTTTAAAAATATTTATTTATTTATTCCCTTTTGTTGCCCTTGTTTTATTGTTGAAGTTATTGTTGTTGTTATTGATGTCATTGTTGTTGGATAGGACAGCGAGAAATGGAGAGAGGAGGGGAAGACAGAGAGGGGGAGAGAAAGACCTGCGAACTGGATCCTTACTCCCCAAAACTGAGAAATGTTATGCATGTTGACTATAAAACATTTAATCCCCAGGAGTAGCGCAGTGGGTTAAGCGCAGGTGGCGCAAAGCACAAGGACCAGCGTAAGGATCCTGGTTTGAGCCCCTGGCTCCCCACCTGCAGGGGAGTCGCTTCACAGGTGGTGAAGCAGGTCTGCAGGTGTCTATCTTTTTTTAAATTTTCTCTTTTACTTTTTTTTTTTTTTTTTACCAGAGCACTGCTCAGCTCTGGTGGTGCAGGGGATTGAAACTGGGACTTTGAAGCCTCAGGCATGAGAGTCTCTTTGTATAACCATTATGCTATCTACCCCTTCCTAATGTCTAATGTTCTCACCCCCGTCTCTGTCTTACCCTCCTCTCTCCACTTCTCTCTGTCCTATCCAACAACAATGACATCAACAATAACAACAACAACAACAACAGCAACAAACATTAATCCCCCAATAAAGAAATAAATTTTAAAAAATCCTGTTAGTGGAATCACTCATGTTCATTGCATTGCTATATACAATAACCAAGGTTTGGGAACAACCCAAGTACCCGAAGGCAGAGCAATGGACAAGGATGGGGCTGTATATACACACAACAGACTATTACTTAACTCTAAGAAAATATGAAACCTCATTTCTGCTACAACGTGGATAGAACTGGAGGAGGGTTGTGCTAAATGAACTATAAATACAGAATGATTTCATTCATAGGCAGGATTTAAGAAAAGAAAAAAGCAGAATAGATAGGGTGAAACTTGGATAAACCCTTAATTTATACCACTAGATCTGAGCACACTGATGGGGAAGTTAGAGAGGCTTAAAAGGAGATCGGTGGTACAGTGCCCTGTGGTGGATTAGTTTCTTGGGATCTGTCTTCTTTGGGCCTTTTTGCTAGATTGCCAAACTAATCTGGTCTTAAATCTAATAGATTAGATAATTTATGATGCCGGTCGTGGTGGGGGGTTTAGATAGCATAATGGTTATGCAAAGATACTCTCATGCCTGAGGGTCCAAAGTCCCAGGTTCAATCCCCTGCACCACTATTAAAAAAAAAAAATCAACAAAAAAAAAAAAGAGAGAAGAATTTATGATGCCTTCTTTAGCAACTTAAACTAGTATTCTGGTTTTATTAGGTCTAAGACTAATCACCAAAGACTACTGAATGCTATTACTTTGAATCATATAATTTCCCCTTGCTTATAGGGAGAGGGTGCTTTGGTGGTATGCGAGCTGTTTTGGCACATATTGTGGAGACTGTAGAGTTGTACTTCTGAGACAACAGTTGTACCTTTGTCTTGTAAAACAGTGTTTTTCCAACTGAAAAAAAAATCTCAGTGGAAATGTTCCACATGTGGAAAATGTCTTGGAGTCACTGAGATGCTATTAGTATTCCCATCAAAAAAGTAATTTTCAAACAAAATCTGCATAAAAATTGGGGCCATGTGGGTGTTAGAGATTGAATATATATATGTCCTTCCTCCACTTAGATGTTGCAATGCTAACCCCAAAGTGACAGTAGTAGCAGGTGGGGCTTTGGGGAGACGATTAGGTCAGGAAGGCAGAGGCCTCATGAATGGCATTAGTGTCCTTACAAAAGAGACCTCAGAGAGATCTTTTGCCTTTTCTGTAGTGCCAGGTTACAGGGGGCAGGCTGTAAGGGAGCAGGTTCTCCCTTACTGGGAGTCCTCACTTACTGAATCTAAAGACTTAGACTTCCCAGCTGTCAGTATTGTGAGAAATACATGTTTATTTCCTGTAGACCACCTGTACAGAGCAATTTGTTTCTTTCCTTGTTAACTTATTTAGCACTCTTTTTGTTGATATTATTATTTCATATTGTTAGAATATTAGATTCTCTGGTTTTCAGAGATGTCTGTTCTTATGCAAAGATGTAATATGAAGAGCCAAATATTCCTGAGTATTGTGCTTGCTTTGCCAGGCTTGTTACCCAGGTGTAAACCTGACCTCACGGTGTTGCAGAAAGTTTTGGTGCTATAGTGTCTCTCTCTCTCTCTTCCTCTCTCTGTCTATCTAAAAAAATAGTTCCAGTGCAGTGAGGCCCTGGTGATAACCAAAAAAAAAAGTAGTGTGAAGAATTTAAGAATGCCATTTTCATAAGTATAGTAAATGTTATTTACTTTCAAATTAAATATATGAATGAAAAGTGTTTCTCTAAATATGAGAATACTTAAAAGTAATCTTATCTGAATATGTATGTAATTTTTACTTATAAAAATATAACATAAAGCCTTCATTATATTACATATATAGACTTATACATGGTTACTGTTCATTTTATTTTTATTATAGTACATTATACATATATATATTTCAGTATGTGTTTCACATAAAATATTTTTTGTGTGTATAATTATAAAATATAACCCTACTCCTTAATTTGTTTGGGGTATAATTTATTTAGTTTTTCCCAAGTTAGGATTTAACAGGAGAGCACTCAGTATAGATGAAGGTGCTATCTTGTCCCAAATTTCATAGCTAGCAGATAGCAAAGTGGTCAAGTTTCACACCAAACCCACCTGATTCTAAACATAACTAAGTCCATTCCAACATGCCCTGCTATCACTTATTCAGTTTTGGTTAATGCCTTATCTGCTGTGTCAGTTCCTTTGGGATTTCTTGGAATCATTTGCATTCTCATTAGTATTATACATTCTGCTTATCCCTTTCTGGTACTTGCACGTAATAGAGCTCCTCTCTCCTTCACAAGAAGATTACTTTCACTGCCAGTAATTACAGTGTTCAAGGCTAGAAAAAGCTAATCCCAAGGAGAAATGATTATGCAAGCCCTCAGATGAGAGGAAGCAGAGGTACCAGGAAATACCTAATGCGAATTGTAGCAAACTACAGTGAGGGAGATTGAGTTTATGATGTATGATTTTTTAATTAGTGCTTTAATATTGGTTTACAAAATTACAAGATAACAGGAGAACAATTCCACACCGTTCTCACCACCAGGGTTTTGTGATCCCATTCCCTCCATTGGTATCTTCACTGGTTCTCCCAAGGTCACAGATATGGAGTGAATATCCTTTCTATAACTGTCTGCCTATCTATCTTATCTATCTATCTATCTATCTATCTATCTATCTATCTATCTATCTATCTATCTATCATCTGTTTACCCATTATGTCTATGGTCCTGCTTTCTCTTCCTAAGTCACACCTATACCTATTACTACATCAGAATGTCATTCCTTTTTTCTGTTTCTCTCTTTGGGTCCTGATGGAATTGGATTCCAGAACCCTCTAGTTATCTTCCTCTAACATTTCTCCCCTCTGGAAGTATGAGCCAAAATTCTTTTTGGGGTACAGAAGGTGAGAGTTCTGGCTTCTGTAATTGCTTCTCTGCTGAATTGGTGTATAATTTTTGACATTAATCAGGGAAAGCATCAAAATAACCATACACCATAACCACATGGTTGTGAGATTCCAGCAACAGATAAGACTCTGAACAGATAAACAGAAAATTTGCCTTATTTAAACACTACTTCTTTAAGTTGAAATGTATATGAAGTAATTTGATTACTTAGGTCCTGCAATTCTCATAAATTAAAAATTGCTGACTAGTGATGCATATAAAGAGGAAATTGTAACCATGAAGTTACTTATCTACCTTAACAATTGTGATGTAATCTGTTTGACTCATATTAATGGGAATCAGTAAAATATGGTCAAAGACTTATGGCTGTCAAACATCTCACTGAACGTTTTTTCTTTAAAATTCACTTAAACAAGAGAGGGAGGAAGGGGGGGAGGAGAGAGAGAGAACAACAACCAGAGCATGTTTCTCACTAGCAAATCACAGTGCTGGAGATCAAACCTAGAGATTCCCACATGCAAGTCCTATATCTAACTGCTTAACCACTCACTGAATTTATTTCAAATCACTGTTCTGTCTAAATGCAGTTGAAGTGGTCATAAAGACAGTGTGATTAATTCAGAAAAATTCTCTCAAATGGGTGGATGTTTCTCACATGTTAACAATAAATCCTACTTACTAAGATTCATCTCATGAAAGAAGACAGTGGGTGATCCCAGCTAACAGTGCCCTTCTCAGAACTTGAGAGTATGGGGGGGGGTTTCATATGTTTAAAAAAATTTAATTCTAAGGGACTTCTTTCCCCATACCAGAAAGAATCTGTCTAGTTATTTTTATAGTTGGAGGGATGCATTTGATAAATTAGATATATGTATTATTATGATTATCTTTTATGTTTGTTCTTGAAAAATACTTGTATACTAAGATGAATGAATGACTTACATAAGGCAGAAGCACAGTAGGTATAAAACTATTAAATCTTAATGTTGGTATAAGCATCTTCTCTAGTACAGTAAGTCAAAATATTTTAAGATTTAGTGATTTGATAGAATATAATTAAGTTGCTAAAGTAGTTTCATTTGTTTTTTTTCCCCATAATTTGATTACTTTTCCCTGAATTTCATTTTTTTTACTTTGCTAACATATGAATTTTCCACACTTTGTCTATATGTACAGCAAAATTTGCTAGGTAAAGTATTAGAGAAGTATTACCATTCTTACTATTGAGTAAATATTACTATACTGACTAGGAATTATATACAATTTTAAAGAATTCTTAGAACTTTTTATTTAACAATATGCACAATTTTTGAACAATTTTTATAAATGTTTAAAGGATGAGGGAAAGCTGTAACCTTAGTGAAATAGTTTAGATAGCATCCCTTTAAAGTTTTATCTTTGTGATTAAAACACTATTTAAATGAACACGCTTCCTTAGTAGAGAGAAAGTTCTTAAAAGATAATTTCTCTTTTCAAAATAAGCCACCAGGAAATTTAAATAAACCCTCAGAAGTAAAGCTTGTAAGCTCTTTTATCTTTCGTATCATGAAAAGGGAGAACTCTTGTTGTGCAGACTGGTTGGAAATGGAGCTGTATAACTCAATTCTCCAATGTATTTAAAAATATACAGAGTGCTCTCTGTTGAATTTTTAAAAATGAGCTCTTCCACAGTAAAACTGCATACAGTGCAAGTGAATGAAAGGCTGGAGACAAAGTAACCCTATCAGGAAAGAACATACCCACTTTCACTTCTGAACAATTAGCCGAAACAGTCTCAATATTTTTGTATTCCATTCTAGCACTAAAGAATATCCTGTAGAATCCAAAAATGTAAGTGTGGCATGATTACATTCAATAACAAAAAGATACAAGTGCTATCATTAAATAAGAAAATATACAAAATTCCCTTCTTTCACCCACACCTCCTGGGATTATTTGCATTTTGAAATCATAACAGGAAGAACAGATTACCTGACACACAGAGGTAATACCTGTCCTGGACCGAGAACTCAATTTCAATAAACTCATACAGATTCTGCCGGAGAGGTTTAAACAGTTTCTTCTCCAGGTCCTCCTTTACCAGTGATGACATTTCCTCCAGCTCCACTTGACTTGATCTCTTGACTCAAGATCACCACTTCTTCCCTTTTGCTCCCTAAATGTCTTGTTTTGCAGTTCCTTGTTGAGTCCTGCCCACTTGTCAGTCCTAACTCTCTTCACTTCTTTTTGGAGCCAGAGCCAGGCTGGAGAGCACTCAGTGTTGTCAGACCCCTCTCTGTGGTATCTGCCCAGTGGCGGCAGCAGCCAAATTACAGCAGCCCGGTGGCACTAGCCCCACCGTCACTCTCCAGCAGACAGGCTCTAGGAGGCTGCTCTCTGGAGCTCTCCTGTGGTTTGTTGATTGGGGAACACATTTATATACTTGTGGAGTCCCCTGGTTATTCTTGCTTAGTAGCCTTTTTGTCTCTCACATCACTCTGTAAAGGAAGACCACTGCTTTAGCTTCATTCCATTATATAAATCAGCTGTCTGGTTCTATTGATTGGGATCATCTTCCATTAGGAACTTTGCTATCATTGGCAAAAGAAAAAGCATCAGTGCTTGCTCCTGACACTTCCAACAAGTCCCTTTCTTTTCTTTACCCTCCTGCAAATCATACAGACCTTTGCTTCATGTAGTCAGCACCAATCCCTGAATTCAACTTACTGTATTAAATAGGCTTGCTTTGATGCCATTTATTCTTTCATTCACAAAGAAAACTCATCTACCAAATACCTATAGGGACAAGCATTATGTTTGTCTGTTTCTTGAGAGAGTCAGTTTCCTATCCTATCTTGAAGGAGTTTAGACTATAAATTTAGCATAGATAAATATATCAAATTATTATCATAAATGTTTAAAATGGTAAGTGGCACAAAAGAGAAAGGACTTCAGATAGTATTTCTACAAAGTATCAGAGAAAATGTTATGGTAAATGATTTGAACCTTGAAGAAAGAAAGAGCTGGGGGAGAAGGAGCACATTTTATAGAAAGAACCATAGTGAGCAGAAGTCCTGGATCAGTAAGAGAAGGTGTCTGTAAGGATAGGAAATAATCCAGTTTTCACATTTTGTAGCATGTGTAAAAGTGAAAGGCATGAAAAGATGGGAAACTAGACTGACGGCATTGAATGTTGCTTTAGTCCTTTGGACTTTATTCTACAGAAAGTCAATGAAGATTTGGAGGCATGAATTTATTCAACAAGTATTTGTCAAGCGCTGACGCTGCTAGGCTCTGTTCTAAGACCTGAAACTATGGAATGCAAAACCTAACTTTCTTGCTCTTGTGAAATTTAGTAGGTTAGATGGAAGAGAAAGAAAGAAGGGAAAACACCCAGCATTTTAATATTCTTTTATTCTGTTTATGATTCTAGGTATTGATGAAAATAATATAGATAAGCAAACCAATACTGTACTTTTAGATATGAAAAAAGGAAAAGAGAAGACAAATATAAAATATATTTGGATTATTAAATATATAAGCTAATTGTGGCTAATTGGGTCTGAAAGATAGAATCAGTTTAACACACAGTTACTACTTCAATCTAAGAATGAGTAAATGGACTCAATCACAGGAAATAGGTTTTCAAAGAAATTATTTTCATCTTTTTACCCATGAAAAAATGATTTCCTGACAAGTCTTCTTCATATGGGGGAGAGAGCAGAACTTCTGGTATGGCAATCAGTGCAACTCATTGACAGTTTTATCACTAATATTTTTATATATTTGTTTGTATGATCACTTGATTTTTTTATCTCATTTTATGGAGGTAAAAACCACATTTTCTGGCATGTCACATATCCAGGGTATATAATGTCTTGTGCTGGCATCTTACAGACATTCTTTTTTTTTAATTTTCCCCCACCCCCTACAGATATTCTTGCTTTCATTTATTCATTCATTAATTTATTTATAAATAACTACTAAAAACAAACGAGTGAATCATGGAGTCTTATAATGACTTCTTTCTTTGGCATAGCTGATTTTGCAGTGGTATCTTGTTGCAACTGGAGTGAACTATTAGTCTTACCAAAATCTTCTGATTCAGTATCCATTTGCATTGGTAGTCATGAATGCACAGACTTTACTGTGAAACTCTCAAATGTACGTAGAGAGGAAATACTATAGTTTTCTCTGGAAGGTCTTAAGAAGAGTGGCTGTGGATTTTAATATGATTAGGACCAGATATAGTAACCCTTTCATTCTAAAATGACATGTTTACTATCAACTAAGTATGTTCAGTAATGACTTGCTTATTGATTAAACTACAATAATATAAATTTGACTGATAAGCATAATGAAAATGTAATGTTAATAAATATATTAAACTTTTAACTAGTTATAAGGATAATTTATCAAAAATTTAAATTCTAAGAATGAAAGGATTCAACCTTAATAGAAATACAAATGATAATTCACTTCAAGTGGAATAAGAAAATCTTTAGAAACGCTAACTTCTTTGTTAACTAAGAAGGTTATTGGTTTAGGTGGTGGCGCACCTTGCTAAGTGCACACACTACAGTGTGCAAGGACCCGGGTTCAAGCCCCTGGTTGCCATCTGCAGGGAGAAGGTTTCACGAGTGGTGAAGCAGGGCTGCAAGAGTCTCTCTATCTCTCTCCCTCTCTCTCCCTCCTTTCAATTTCTCTCTGTCTCTATCCAATAATAAATAAGATAAAATAAGCTTAATACAAAGAAGGATATATTATTATATCTAAGGGAACTAAAATCAGCAGAAGATGTTCGAGAAAATAGACCCCTCAAAGCATTTATTATGATATCTAATAAAATTATTAAAATATCTTATCCTCATAGTCAAAAATTACTCTAGTCTATAATTTTATTTTTTGAAACTCTATAGAATTGTTGGTGTAGATGACAAGAAAATCACTAGATAATTTGGTAGTTTTTACTAAAACATTTTATTTTTATTTTTTTTCTTTCTTTTTTTATTTATAAAAAGGAAACATTGACAAAACCGTAGGATAAGAGGAGTACAACTCCACACAATTCCCACCACCTGAACTCTGTATTCCATTCCCTCCCCTGATAGCTTTCCTATTCTTTAACCCTCTGGGAGTATGGACCCAATGCCCTTGTGGGGTGCAGAAGGTTGAAGATTTGGCTTCTGTAATTGCTTCACCGCTGAACATGGGCATTGACAGATCAATCCATACTCCTAGCCTGCCTCTCTCTAAACATTTTATTATTTATTTTTTAAACTAAGCATCCATAACTGTATTTTTTACAGGAAAGTGATCTTTAATAGCTGCTATTTCACTAGTGAGGCCCAACTAGTCCATCACCCTGGTAAAGTAATAAAGTTTGTGTCTATGATGAGTTAGCCCAGCAAAAGCACAGGGAGGCAAATTGCTTGAAATAAAAGACCTCCTTACAGATTGTTGCTATTTTTCTTATAATACACAGCATCTTACCTGAGTGTTATGTATTCAACTTACATATTGTTTATATTTGAATGAGGTGTTTTTTCTGGCGCAAACTGTTGTAAAAGTAACCTAACAGTGTGAGCTGCAGGTAGTTCACCCATTAAAGCCTTTGCTTTACAATGTGTTGGGGCCTGGCTTTGAGCCTTAACACTATAAGGGAACACCATAGAAGGCACCAGGGGAGCTCCATGAATGGTGGAACAGTGCTGTGGTGTCCTTTCCCTCTTTCTCTTTTCGCCTCTACTAAATTAAAAGTAATAAATAAATAAAAGGGGGAAGAAAGGATCCATGAAAGAACTTACTGTTATCTTGTGTGCAAGAGGCTTAGAGTTTATGCTCTCCGCCCCCCTTTCTTTATGGTTTCTTCTCATTTTTCCCCCTTTCATCTTTAGTTTATGGTGGTGCCTCTGGCTGAACTTGAGAGCCTGGAGCTTCAGGCATGAAGGTCTTTTGCATAATGATTCTGCAGTTTCCCATCCCACCCTCTTGTTCTGCATTTTTTAAAAATTGAGGAGGAGGGGGCCAAAGGTAAAGTCTAGGAGTTTTATCCTTGAGTTTTCTATGTTCAAGGACTCTTCTTGCTTTAGTTTATATCTATTGCCAAATGATCAAGAGAAGCTTTCAAAGGAGGGGATGGCATATGGAGTTCTAGTGGTGGGAACTGTGTTGGATTGTGCCCCTCTTATCCTATGGTCTTGTCAATATTTCCATTTTGTAAATGGTAGACTCTGCAAAGAGAGACAGGGCCTCACTTTTTTAAAAAATTTATAAAATGGAAATATTGACAATGTCCTCATTCACCTAGAGCAAGCTTTAGAAGAGGACTTTGGTTCAACAAACTTCCTATTAAGCTAACTCTAATTCTAGAGGCTTGATTAACTTAGCCTTGAGCTCTGTGCAAACCTACCATCCCTATCATCTGTGAAGATGCCAAAGGGAGACTCACACTATCATTTGCACACATTACTGTCCTGTTACTTATGGACAAACAGAACACTTTCTCCCAGAATTCTCATGCCAATATATAATTCTGTGGTTACAAGAGATATAAAAAATTTAAACACTAGGCAGAAAAAGGGTAAGAGCAAGATTCCAAAACTGAAACATTAAAAGAAAAATAGTTTCTTAGTCTCTGAAAAAATATATTAAGATTAAAAACATATATCAACTATTTTTAGATTTTAAAATTACAGTCCATTATTCTAGTTGTTGGCCTTTTAGAATCTAGGTTTTGGTTCTTTGGTTAACACAAAGGTTAATTAATTTACAAGTTTTTTTTTTAAGTTTTCTTTTTTTTTAAGTTTTTTTATATTTATTTATTTTGCCTTTTGTTGCCCTTGTTGTTTTTCATTGTTATTGTAGTTGTTGTTATTGTTGTTGCTATAGGACAGAGAGAAATGGAGAGAGGAGGGGAAGACAGAGAGGGGGAGAGAAAGATAGACACCTGCAGACTTGCTTCACCACTTGTGAAGTGATTTCCCTGCAGATGGGAAGCCTGGGGTTTGAACCAGGGTCCTTACGCGGGTCCTTCCACTTTGCTCCACGTGCGCTCAACCCACTGTGCTACCGTCCAACTCCCAAGCTACAAGTCTTTTTTAAAATTGATTTTTATTATTGATTCAATTTTGTTTTAAACACTATAAGATTTAAACATTGTATTATGATTTCATACCCGCTCACCACACCCACCACCTTATGTCCCTTCTCTTTAATTCCTGGGTCTTACATGCAAGCTGGCAGGTTTTTTTTATTAGGTTTGTTGATTTATTCCTTGCTTTTATTAGTGATTGAATAGTGGTTTACAAGATCATAAGGATACAGGCCTATAGTTCCATACCATGCCCACCACCACCTCTACCCACTTTAAGAATCACCTCAGGAATAACTACCATAGTTCTCAGAGTCTTAGAGACAGTTTGACTACTTTTTTTTTTCTTTTCTTCCTCTTCTTCTTCTTCTTCTCCTTCTCCTTCTCCTCCTCCTCCTCCTCCTTCTCCTTTTTTTTTTACAAGTTCACATGTTTCAATCCTTTATATTATATATATATATATATATATATATATATATATATGAATTAAACCATACAATAATTGTCTTGCAGAGAAATTCAGGTCATTTGGATCAAGAGAAGTGTGAAGGAAAATGAGCCATGCCCCAGAGGATCCAGGACTGGGAGAAATATGGGTTTTATAGAGAATGGGGGAAAGGTCCTGCTGTCTTCAAATTTAAGAAGGCAATTAAAAAAAAAAAGAAAAAGGTAATTGATAGTTATTGTTGTAACCAAGTTCTTTGGGAACTTGGTTTACTTTGAAAATTTCATGGTTAGGATTGAGTGTACCATATAAGAACTTATCATGATTTATGTCATTTTATGCTATTTACAAATAACTATCTTATACTGACAAGACCAGTTGATTCTGGTCTAAGATTATAAGTAATCTTATATTTCAAAAAGAAAATCATTATTAGAAATGTATTAACAGTTTAAGCCCACTATTGAACTTCAATGAGGTTACCAATTTGAAACCTTAAGTGCTTAGATTGAAGGAATATATACTCAGAACTGGGGTCTATACATCAAGAAGTTTGAGCCCTCTTATGTTGATTAAATAGTGACTTATAAACATACTTGGATTCTTAAGGTGAATTTGTAAGAGAATAAAACTAAGGACTCAAGTCCAAGAGGCACTCCCAACTGGACAAAGTTTCTCAGTTGTTTTGTGGTAAGTAGTCTAGAGATTGGGTTTTGTTGTAGATATTAAATTTTTTTTTCTTCTTTCTTTCTTCCCTTTTGTTGCCCTTGTTGTCTTATTGTTGTAGTTACTGATGTCGTCATTGCTGGATAGGACAGAGAGGAACTGAGAGAGGAGCAGAAGACAGAGAGAGGGAGAGTAAGACGCCTGCAGACCTGCTTCACCGCCTGTAAAGCGACTCCCCTGCAGGTGGGGAATCCGGGCTCGAACCGGTATCCTTACACCGGCCCTTGTGCTTTGCGCCACGTTCGCTTAACCCGATGCGCTACCGCCAGACTCCCCTGTTGTGTATATATATATATTTATGTATATATATATATATACATAAATATATATATATTTATATATATTTATATATAAATATATATATATTTATATATATTTATATATATACATATATATGTATATATATGTATATATATGTATATATATATACATATATATATACATATATATATATTTATGTATATATATATATATATATATATATATTTTTTTTTTTTTCCCCCTCCAGGTTATTGCTGGGCTCGGTGCCTGCACCATGAATCCACCGCTCCTGGAGGCCATTTTTCCCCCTTTTGTTGCCCTTGTTGTTGTAGCCTCGTTGGGGTTATTATTATTGCCATTACTGATGTTGTTCGTTGTTGGATAGGACAGAAATAAATGGAGAGAGGAGGGGAAGACAGAGATGGGGAGAGAAAGATAGACATCTGCAGACTCGCTTCACAGCCGGGGGCTCGAACCAGGATCCTTAGGTCCCTGCGCTTTGCGCCACATCCACTTAACCCACTGCGCCACTGCCCGACCCCCGTTGTAGATATTTTTATATATAGTGTGTACACATAGGAAAAATTACATGTAATATTAAAGGGATTCTATATCATAGTAGCAGTTATACGGTATTATTCATGACTGTGTTGATGCAACCAAGGAGGCCATATTTTTTTCTTACCCTGTTAATAAGTTCTGGGAACTCGGCATTAGGTGTTGGGAACCTGCAGTTCTTGATGCATCCTGATGACTAATGATGACCATGTCTCAGGTCTTTTTTCCCTTTCTCCTTCACAGATTTGGGAGGTTTGGGGTGTGGTCTCCTCTCAGAGCCAGACCCAACTCACACATATGTCCAAGAAAGATGGTGGCTTCAGGTTGATCTCCTTGACAACTGAACTTTCTCTAGCATTTGAAATATTCTTCATTTACATATGATGTGTAATATATCATGACCTTTGTTGGCAATGGATATTTGGCTGTGTCTATGTCTATTGATTTCATGAAAGGTGAAGATTTAGAGTATCATTGATGCACAAAATAAGGATCTGGCAGCTATGAGCAGTATTTTCTTGAGAATGATACTTTGTAAGTTGAATCTCTTTGATTTCCCAGAAATTTTACTGACTGGGTTCACCCCTATATACCTCCTCCCTACTTTGGCAATCTCTCATAAGCTATAGATTAAGCATTAAACTCTGATGCAGACCCAAGAAGCAGGATGAACCATAAAATGTTGTCTTCAGTACACCATGTCCAGCCCATGCTTCACTTTGTGCTCGCCCTTCCCATCCCTACTTTATTAAGTCCTGCTAATAAGTGAGATCATTTGGTATTCATCCTTCTCTTTTTGGCTTATCTCACTCAAGGACTTTGGGGAGGGAGGGCATAAAGTGCAACATGGACTGGACATGGTGTATTATACTAAGGCAAAGAATTCTGGGGAGGGTGGTCCAGGAGGTGGCGCGGTGGATAAAGCATTGGATTCTCAAGCATGAGGTCCTGAGTTCAATCCCCGGTGCACATATACCAGAGTGATGTCTGGTTCTTTCTCTCTCCTCCTATCTTTTTCATGAATAAATAAATATTTTAAAAAATAATAAAAAAAGAATTCTAGGGAGGGGGGAGGGGAGGATAGCAAGAAAACTTTGGGGGCCTATTACATAATGAAAGTATAGCCAATAGTTTTTATCACACAGGAATGTGGTATTGGCCTGAAAACATATACAGTAAGATATTTTGAGAAAGTCTAAACAAACTATAGTACAACATGTCATTACATTTTTTTCTATTGTATTATTAGGTATTGCTAATCTCTTGCGATGCCTAATTTATAAATTAAAATTTATCAGAGGTGTTCATGCATAGTATAAGACAGTATACATAGTACTTGTTATTATCTACAACTTTAGGAAGCCACTGAAAGTCTTGAAATATATCTACTGTGATTAAATGGGGTCTGCAGAAATTTCACATGGTTAGGTCTAGAATATGAGTTTATAGAACAAGGAAGACAGGGCCCTCTGTCAACACACAGAGTTAGCATGTTGGAACTAAGTGATGTTTCAGGAGACAGGAGAGTCCCTTTCATCCCCTTAGTTCCCTGTCTTCCTTTGACTGTAAGTTGACCTTGAGCTTCTGTGGCCTTAAGGAATCAGAAAGAAGTGAAAGATGACTTTTCAGTTATAAGCTGATTTAGGGTAACAGTTTTCCTGGAGTAATAAACTTGTGTAGTCTTTTCAGATTTCACTAAGTGTAAACAGCAACTCAAAAAATATTTTTAAACTTTATTCAGGAAAATTGAGAACACACATGCAGGAGTACATGTGGGGAGAGAAAGAGAAACTTACTCCTTAATTTTTTTTTAAACTTGGAATATGCATGGGGGGTCAGAGTTGTAGTTCTTCTTGTAGGGTGCCTTCTGTTCTATGCACATGGCCTTGGCACAAGCTCTAGTACCATGGGGGGAGGGTACCAGGATGATGGTGCCAGGAAAATTCCAATGCTGTGATCCCTCTCTCTGTCTCTGTCTCTGTCTCTGTCTCTGTCTATCTCCCTTTCTCTATTCTAATGAGAAAGTAGCCCAGGAGCAGCGATACCTCATAAGCATGAGGTCCTGACTCCCAGGAAAAAAAATAATCTGCACTCAAGTAACATCTCTCTTTCTGGGTTTCATCAAAGCACAAGCCTTGAAATACCATGAACTTGGCCAGAGTTCTGGTCATAGCACTGACCAGCTGTGTGGCCTGGGGCATGTTGCTTGGTCCCCCTGACTAGTGGGGCTGCCTTGGGAGAGGCAAATGAAATGCCTGATATTATGTCTATACTTGAATGGATATTAGGTTAGCCTTCACAGTAAAAGGGGTGAAGATATCTATAGATTGTTAATTTATATTTTAATGCTAATATTCCACAATTCTAAACTCTGACTAATAACTTAAATATTACAAATGCTTTAGCAGTTGTTCTATTGGTAGTACTTTGCCAACTTGCCTCAAGAAAACTCATAGCCTGGATGAAATAGCCACACCAAACTGAACACAATAATTTATGATATTGCAATGAGGAGATGTAACTTGAAAGCACAATAAGTGTTATTTAGAAGCCTTAAGATTTATGACTCAACAAGTACATTACTCTGGGAAAGGACACTTTATCAGTGTTAGAGGATATGCTTATGACAGGGCTTTAGACTTCTTTACAAAATTACTTTGTAGATGTCCATTAGTATTGTTGAACTGATAATTAATGGAGCATTGCTGGAAGCAGTGTCTATGCAGAGCTTTACTCTAAAATCTGAAACATGGTAAATTATATATAACTCTTAGTCTCACTGCTCTTTATAATGATATCATATTTCTCATGGAAAACACATATTAAAATTGATACCAACCTGGTGACTTCAACTGAGTTGAAATGGAAATTCTTTACTTGTCATAGAAGTTAGTGGGGTCCAGATAGCTTAGTGGGTGGGGCTCAAGGCTTGCTATGCACAAGTCCCAAGTGCAAGCCTCTCCATCATGTGGGGGTCTTATGGCACTGGTGTATATTTTTCTGTCTTTCTAGCTGATACGGGGGAAAGACTGTCATGCATGGTTAGTGCTTTATAATTTGTCAACTTGGAGACCCCAGAGCAGGGTCACAATGTCCCAGTGATTGACATTTTTTTCCTCACCAACTTATTTGTGACAACTCTTACATCCCAAGTATAAACCGTGCTACTTTGCATTTATTCTCTAAGAAGAAAAGCATGGTTTTCGATTTTACTTCAGAGTTCCATGTAAATTCTTTGATGCTGGGAAGTGACTAGTTAATTTTGCACCTACTTTACTCACAAGGAAACCAGGACAAAACAAGACAATCCCTCTGCCATGGAGTTGTTCCTAATAGCCACAGCTGCCCAATGAATTTGTGACGATTTGTGAATTTTATCCTACAATAATTTTTTTCTTTACTGGGGGGTGTTAATGAATTACAGTACAGTCAACACATGTGTATAATTTTTCATTTCTCTGTAGTAGGTGTCTGCAAAACACTCTACCATCATGAACCAGGACCCTAAAGCCCCCACCCACCCAAACATACACCAGGAGGGGAGGGGAAGGTGCTGGGGGAGTGGTCTGGACTTCCGTATTCCTATGAAATCATGGAGTCATGTTCATTGTTTATATTCATATGTGGACAGAATTACATACACTTGCATGCATGTACACATATGTATTCACACATGCGCGCACGTGCGCGCACACATACACACACACACACACACACACACACTCTTATCAGTTAAAGCTTGATTTCTGGAAGTGAAAGGTTGGAAATAACCAAAATGTCTACCATGTGTCAACAACTGTACTGTAAACCATTAGCCAGCTCCCCCACTCCCATAATAAAAGGGGAAAATTTCCTTCCTCTCCTATGGGATTTGATCCTGGAGCTTCAAGATTGACAAACAGAATCTGTACCACTGAGCTATATGACACTGGATCTGCTAGCAAATACTTCTTCTCTTCCTCTAATATTTCTTTTTCAATTAGAGAAATCTATGTGGGTGGTGCTTCCCTTCACTCACCTTAAGCAATAATTAAGAGAATGCTGAATCTAGTTACTTGTGAAGCGAATATGCCATTAAACCCTACACTTACAAGATACCATTTAACATAGTGACTACACATGAAGCTTAACATTGGTCAGTTCACTTTTTATACCTTGTACAACATAATTCAGGAATTTTGGAAGATGTTTCTAATCTAACTTAATTGTATCTGGAATGTTACTGGGAAAATTGTCCTTTGCCCTCAACCCAGTAGATTTTAGAAAGTACTTAAAAGTTGAGCAACAAATATGGGTATTCTTGCAATACATTTGATCATTGTAATTCACAGTTGGCAACTGCAGAGAACAAACTGACTCTTGTTCATCTATTTCACTCAAGAACATTCTCTGTACAGTGTTAAGTAGACAGAACAAGATGCTCCACACAAGAATTAAAGGATATCGGTGTACTACACCAAACTAAAAGACCCTGGGGTCAGGGGAAGGGTTCAGATCCTGGAACATGATCACAGAAGAGGACCTAGTGGGGGTTGTACTGTTATGCAGAAATGTTATGCATGTGCAAACTATTATATTTTAATGTCAACTGTAAACCATTAATCCTCCAATGAAGAAATTAAAAAACAAAAAACAATCAAAAAGAAAGAATTAAAGGATAATGTCAATAGCAAAGACTTTCCAACCATCTAAGAGAGTTAGCACTGAATGCAGGAATCAGGAATTATATTCAATTAGAATTATTGATCTGATGGTAGAGAATTAGGAAAAATATTTCACTTTAAAAGTGGTTTTGGAACAGAAAAAAAGTTAAATTTTTAACAAAAATGCTAAGAAAGATTAATAAGATCTGTATTATTATTATGTACTTAACAAATATAAAGAAAAGTGATTTAAGAAGTGTATAACAGGGGAGTTGGGAGGTAGGTCAGTGTGTTAAGTGCAGGTGGCGCAAAGCACAAGGACCAGCGTAAGGATCCCGGTTAGAGCCCCTGGTTCCCCACCTGCAGGGGAATCGTTTCACAGGAGGTGAAGCAGGTCTGCAGGTGTCTGTCTTTCTCTCCCCATCTCTGTCTTCCCCTCCTCTCTCCATTTCTCTCTGTCCTATCCGATGATGATGACATCATCATCAACAACAATAATAACTACAACAATAAAACAACAAGGGCAACAAAAGGGAATAAATAAATATTTTTTTTTAAAGTGTATAACAGAATTCACATAAGTCTGTTTGAATATAGAAAGATACTATCATAGGGTGTTGTGGTGGTAAGATGATGAGCCTGAATTTTCTTTACATTTATTTATTTTTATTTATTTATTTTATTTTTTCCCTTTATTAGGGGATTGATGTTTTATAGTCACCAGTAAACACAATAGTTTGTACATGCATGACATTTCTTTTTTTTTTTTTTTTACATTTGGACTGGAGTTGGTGTATTGCACTAAAGTAAAAGACTCTGGGGTGGGTGGTGGGGAGAGTCCAGGTCCTGGAACAGGATGGCAGAGGACCTAGCAGGAGTTGTATTGTTGTGTGGAAAACTGAGACATGTTATGCATGTACAAACTATTATATTTACTGTTGACAGTAAGACATTAATCCCCCAATAAAGAAATTTAAAAAAACAAACACCATTACAAGCCAACTGATAGTTTTGGACTGTTTGCTACCTATGATCTTGAAGAAGAAGACTCTTTTTTAAATTTTATTATTGGGGAATTAATGTTTTACATTCGACAGTAAATACAATAGTTTGTACATGCATAACATTCCCCAGTTTTCCATGTAACAATACAACCTCCACTAAGTCCTCTGTCATCCTTTTTGAACCTGTATTCTCCTCCCATCCACCCACCCACCCCAGAGTCTTTTACTTTTTTTTTTTTAATTCATGCATGACATTTCTTAGTTTTCCATATAACAATACAACTCCCACTAAGTTCTCTGTCATCCTTTTCTAGGACCTGTACTCTCCCCCACCCCACCCTAAAGTCTTTTACTTTGGTGCAATACACCAACTCCAGTCCAGGCTGAACCTGAATTTAGGGCATGTTTGTTCAACTCTTCAATATGCCACTTACAATACTGAATCACCTTGCCAAGAGACCTCTCCTCTCCATGGTTTACTTTTTATAAAATTGAGCGACTTAATTTTTTTTTGTAACTAACTTTTTCACATTATTATTTTATATTATTTTATTTTATATGTAATAGTGACATTTAAATTTTTTCTTTATTGGAGATTAATGGTTTACTGTCAACAGTAAAATACAATAGTTTGTACATGCATAATATTTCCAGATAACAATACAAGCCCCACTAGGTCTTCCTCTGCCATCATGTTTCAGGACCTGAACCCTCTCCCCTACCCTAGTCTTTTACTTTGGTGCATTACACCAACTCCAGTCCAAGTTCTGCTTAGAGTTTTCCCTTCTGATCTTGTTTTTCAACTTCTTTCTATGAGTGAGGTCATCCCATATTTATCCTTTTGTTTCTGACTTATCTCACTTAACCTGATATTTTCAAACTCCATCCAAGATGAGGTAAAGAAGGTAAATTCACCATGAACCTGAGACTTCGGAGCCTCAGGAATAAGAGTCTCTTTGCATAACCGTTATGCCATCTATCCCTGTTCACATTTCTCAGTTTTCTACATAATAATTCAATGCACATCTAGGTCCACCTCTGCCATCATATTCTTAACCTTCCTTCTGACCCCAGAGTCCTTTATTTTGATTCAATACATCAGACCCAGGTCCAAGTTTTGCTTTGTGTTTATTGTTCAACTTTTTTTTTTTTTTTGCAATTGGATTAGTTTCATTGACAATGCCTTTAAAGTTTAGATGGAAAAGAGTTTTGCCAATATTTTCCTCTTAAGACACAGTCTTTTGGTGGTGGGAATGGTGTTTATGTATACTCCTATTAACTTTTAGTTGTATAAATCACTATTTAATTAATATGAGAGGGGCAAAATTGATTGAATGTCTCAAACTTTTTAATGCACAGACCATAGACTGAGTATTTGAAATGTTGACACTCTTAAAAGCTTAGACCAGAGAGAACAGAAGCAACCAGTGGCATTAAGACACAGCTATATACAAATAATGTCAAAGGACATAAATTATGGTGATGTGTATGATACAGCAAATCCTAACAAAGGAATTTTCAAAGTTAATCCAATTGCCAAATAATTTTATTACAGCAATAAGTATCTATCACCTTGTTAATCCCTAAGACAGCAGGAACCTCAGCTTCCTCTATAGACCTATATTTCCTCCAGCCTAGAACCTCTAGGGTGGGGCTCACTTTCCTGCATGTTTCTCTCAATTCATACCAAATGATATTGCATCTGCTGTTCTCAGTCTAATCAATGCAATGAGTACCACCTCAGCATGCTTCACTTCAGACTGTGTCCAGAGACGTCAGGTGTGGAATGCCAACCTTTAGCCTCATTACTTGGGTGAGACCATTCCTTTCATAGTATTCTCTAATTCCATTCCAGGAGGTTCACTTCCTAACAAAGTCCCAAAACCTTTATGTCTTTTTATCTTGTCTAGTGTAGGGAAATTCTCAGCTATTATGTCCTGTAGAATGCTTTCTTCCCCTCCCTCTCTTTCTTCCTCTGGCAAGCCAGTAATGTGTATATTACTTCTTTCAATGTTGTCTCATGTCTCTATTTTTGTTTTCAGTATTTCTTAACCTCTTTTTGAGATATCTTCTTAGTTTTCTCTAATTCATTCTCAATCTTGCTAATTATGTTTTCTGCCTCATTTGTTCTATTCTCTCTCCCCTCTGTTGTTTTCTGTATCTCAGTTATTTTGTGACTCTGTTCTGATACTCTATTAGCTTGTTCAGCTAGTTGTGTTCTTAGCTCAGCTATTTCAGCTTTCAGCTCTCTAATTACTTCCAGTGTTTCCAGTGTTTTTGTCAGTGTTTTCTTTTGGAGTCTCATTTGTTGTTTCCTCATTTCTGATGCCATTGCTTTCAAGCTCTTCCCTCATACCTGTGACTAATGCCTCAATTAGTGTTTGGATCTTGTCCTCATTATTATATGCTTCTACCTTTCGGGGGGAGTTTATCTGGACTTTTGTTCTGGTTCATTTCTCCAATGTTTCTTCTTGGTTTAACTATTGTATATGCTGTGTTATGAAGTCCCTATCTCAGTACTGTTCAATCCATTAATCACACTTGCCTAGTTTGACTTGTGTCTAATTAAGGTACTTATAGAGTTCACAGTTGTGGAAATTAACAGTTGTTTCAATGTGTCTCAACCCTTTAGTTGAAGCACTATAGCTGTTAAACCCTCTTTTGATCTTTATCCATGTAGGCTATGGGAGGCCTGTGGGGTTTTTAGCTATAAGTAGATTTTTTTGCTTAATTACTCACTCCTAACCTATAGATAAAACAGAGTGTGGGATAGATATGCAAAGAGACTGTCATCCCCTAAGGATCCAAATCCCCAGGCCCAATTTCACTTCTATGACAGCATCCAGAATGAAGCTGGGGCAGCATTCACTGGCCCTGTGAGTTTCTAAACAAATCCTTTTCGTACTCTGTGGGTTCTGAGGCAATTATTCAAGTTGTCTTTGAATTCATTAGAACAGTGTGGAAAAGTGCCATTATAAAACCCCACTTCCAGACCACTAGGAGTGTATGTCTTCTCCTGAGTTGCCCAATCAGGTCTCTGCCCCCAGTGTCAGCACAGGGCCACCCTGCTGCTGCTTCAGCCTCCAAGGGACAGTAGCAATGGAGACTCATGGTTGTATTTAGTGAGCCTTAGGAGATTCTCTTTTACTGTCAGTGGTTTATTTGTTAATAAAACTCAGACCTGAGGTGGTACCTCAACTGGCAAACTGCCAAACTGTTACCAGTTGCTCCAAAGGAGATACAGGATTTCAACCCCAGGAATCTCTCCTTAGGCACCTCTCTGTCCTTGAGTCACACATGTTTGCACTTACTTGTGACTTGGTGGGTACCTCAAGTATTCTGAGTCTTGTCTTGTTGTGTTCTCAAGTGATCTTTCTAATATCGACATTTTAGCATACTGAGAACTATGGTGATTATCATTGGGGTGGTGAAACCACAGTGCTTTGGTAGTGGTTGATATGTGGAACTTTCCCCTATAACTTTTTAATTATGTGAACCATAATTAAATCACTAATTTTAACAAAAATATCAATGCACATAATTAAAGACATAAACAACTCTCAAAATCATGTTTGTAAAACAGTACCCAGAAATGCATGGGTACTGAATGAGTGAACCCTGTTTGATCATCTCTTTCATTGTTTTGACTCCCAATCAATTTTGTTTGTAATTTTCCCAGCCTTTTTGGAGGTGGACAATAAGCATAATCTTCACACTTTCTAATGATAAAATTTTGTGTTGAAAGTAGATACAATAGAAAGCACTTTTTTTTTTTTTGTCTTCAGGAGGACTTTACCACTCTGGGAGGCTTTTTAAGATAGAGATGGGAAGAGACACCACAGCACTGAAGCTTCCCCTGGTGCATTAGTACTCCCATGTGGTATACTGGAGAGCCTGAACCTGCATGAAAGCCATAGCAAAGCAGCCATCTTCCTAGTGAACAATGTCAAAGGCTCAAAATAAAAGAACATTTAAGAGATATATATTTTATATACACATAACACTGTACATTCTAATCAAGCTATACTGTTATGGGAAAAGGAGAGAAATTATTTTCTACCAGGGGAAAAGTGAAGTAGATGAAGTGTTTTACTCAGCAATCATCCCAGACAATACATATTATTTCCTAAGACATTCATTCAGCAACTGACCTAAGATAACATACCAGTGCAACTATTTAACTTTTACTATTGGAAATTATAAAACATTGGTGATATTCTTTAATAGAGACAATGTAATATTCAATGTAATAATCAATACAATATCTAACGCATTATATATGCTTTCAACTTTCAAGCTGAGGAGTTTCCACAAGCCAACTAAATTTTATGTAAACTTTCATATCTTTTTTTTTTTTTTTTTAATCAGAGCATTGTTCAGCTCTGGATTATGGTGGTACTAAAGATTGAACCTGAGACCTCTGGGATTCAGGCATGAAAGTCTTTGCATAAACTACTGTGCTATCTTTCCCTACTCTGACATTAAATTTTTTTTTCTTTTTCATCCCACCCCTAAATTTCTTAATCATCATTGGAGATGTCACTTTAGATAGAAATAACAAATTTAACTAAGTTCAGGAAATTTAAAGCAAAAGGAGCAATCTTGTTAAGTTCTGTCACTAAAATGGTAATGGTATATAAATTAAACTAGTGAAGACAAACCAACAAACAGAAATTCTTAAGGTTCTTTATTCTAGAAACACAATAGACATTAATTTCCACTCTCCCATTCCCAGAAGTTCATCTGCTTGTGGTGTTTTGTCCTTTTTAATTCAATGTTTTCCTAGAGGACCCAGATGAAGGTTCCATGATTTCTTGGAAGGAGTTTGATTTGAGAAAAAGTCTGGGGTTCTGTCCCCTTTTTGTTTCTGGGGACTACATTCCTGGTTCAGTGGAAGGGCACCTCCTAGTTTGAGACTCAAGACATGTAGTGACTTGCCATCAGAAGCTCATCTTTAAAGAAACACTTGCACACAAAAATAATTTTTTCATAGTTTCTTTTAAAAAATATAATTATTCATCTATTTTTCATTTTTACAAGATTATATTTATTTCTTGGATAGAGACAGAGAGAAATCAAGAGGGAAGGTGGAGATAGAGAAGGAAAGAGAGACACCTATAGCACTGTTTCACTACTTGCAAAACTTTTCCCTGTAAGTGGCCACCAGGAGCTTGAACCAGGATGCATGGTAACAAGTGCATGCAATCGGTAGTGCCACCATCTGGTTCAGAGCTTCTTATCCTTGCACCCCAGGTTACCTCCCTGCTGCTGGAATGTATCCCTGGATCCCCTGAAAGCTAACTTACTGTTATAAAGGAATGTCATGTGTCCTGGAACCCCATCTCTCTGGAGTCCTGCCTCACTAGGGAAGGTTAGAGACAGGTTGGGAGTATGGATTGACCTGTCAACACCCATATTAAGCAGGGAAGCAATTAGAGAAGCCAGACCTCCCACCTTCTGCACCCCATAATGATCCTGGGTCCATGCTTCCAGAGAGATAAAGAATAGGAAAGCTTCCAGTGGAAGGGGCGGGTTGCGGAACTCTGGTGGTGGGAATTGTGTGGAATAGAACCTCTCTTGTCCTCCGGTCTTGTCAATCACTATTAAGTTAATAATTAAAGTAAAAAGAGGGGGCCGGGAGGTAGTGCAATGGGTTAAGCGCACATGGCGCAAAGTGCAAGGACCAGCTTAAGGATCCTGGTTCGAGCCTGGATCCCCATCTGCAGGGGGTTTGCTTCTCTGACGGGCAGTGAAGCAGGTCTGCAGGTTTTACTTCCTCTCCCCCTCCTCTCTCGATTTCTCTGTTTTGTTTTTTTTTTTAATTTTTTATTTAAGAAAGGATTAGTGAACAAAAGCATAAGGTAGGAGGGGTACAACTCCACACAATTCTCAACACCCAATCCCCATAACCCACCCCCTCCCATGGTAGCTTTCCCATTCTCTATCCCTCTGGGAGCATGGACCCAAGGTCGTTGAGGGTTGCAGAAGGTAGAAGGTCTGGCTTCTGTAATTGCTTCCCCGCTGAACATGGGCGTTGACTGGTCGGTCCATACTCCCAGTCTGCCTCTCTCTTTCCCTAGTAGGGTGTGACTCTGGGGAAGCTGAGTTCCAGGACACATTGGTGGGGTCTTCAATCCAGGGAAGCCTAGCCAGCATCCTGGTGGCATCTGGAACCTGGTGATTGAAAAGAGAGTTAACATATGAAGCCAAACAATTTGTTGAGCAATCATGGATCCCAAGCTTGGAATAGTGGAGAGGAAGTGTTAGGGAGGTACTCACTGCAAACTCTAGTGTAGTCCTGCTTTCAGGTATATATTTTGCAGTAGTTTATGGATACGTGTGCACATAAGCTCTCTCTCACAGAAACTGGTGTATATCTAGGTTATGGGACTTTGTTGGAAAGTGAACTACCTGAGATGAAATTAGAGTGTACTATTAAAGGAAAGGTCTCACCCGAGTAATGAAGCTGAAGGGTTGTCATTCCACACGTGAAGTCTCTGGATACATTCTGAGGTGAAGCATGTTGAGGTAGCAATCGTTGCTTTGGTAAGGTTGTGATCGGCAGATGCAATGTTATTTGGTTTGGATTGGGAGATGCATACGGGAAAGTGGGCCCTATCCAAGGGTTCCAGGACTGGGGGAAGTAGGGGCTCTATAGTGAAGATGTGAGGTTCCTGCTGTCTTAGGGTTCAAAAAGACAATCAATAGTTAATATTATCATCACATTATTTGTTAATTGGGTTAACTTTGAAAAGTCCCTTTGTTATGGTTTGCTGGACAGTACCCAGTATCTTGTATATAGCTGTGCTATTGGAAGCTTCTAATCTACTTGGTCTAGGCTTTTGAGAGTCGATTTCTCTGTTTTATCCAACAATGACAACAATAACAACAGTAATAGCAACAACAACAATGAAAAACAACAAGGGCAACAAAAGGGAGGGAAAAAAGCCTCCAGGAGCAGTGGATTCGTAGTGTAGGCACCGAGCCCCAACAATGCTGGAGGTAAAAAAAAAAAAAAGAGAGAGAGAGAGAGAGAGAAAGAAAGAAAAAGAAAAAACTGTCAAGGTCGCATCAACTTCTCCAGGATATTTCCACTAAGTTGCCACAGAAAAATAGGAATTCAAATCCCCCCACTTCCTTGCACGCATTTTCCGTTACAAAGCCAAGGTCCCCATTCTGGGCTCATTGTAGGATTGCGGGAGCTTTTTGAAGGGCGGGGAGGGGAGAAAGAAATCCACCAAGTAGTACAGCCCTTAAGGCTGGTGCAAAGATGTGGGTTCCGGGGATCCGCCCACCCTTGGCGACGCTGGTCCCTGGGGTCGGTGAATTCAAACACTTCTGGGATGGTTATGGCTTCTGTCCTAAGCCATAACCAGGGCTGCTCCTCACCAGGGCTAGGGAGGACTGCAGCTGGTGCACGTCTGTAAATTCATCCTGTACATGAAAAGGTAACACAGCGCAGGTGTCGAAGCTGCCCCTCCTGGGCTTACCGGGCTGGGCTACACAGACTGGACCTCTGTGACCCAGCAGGGATCCTCCATCTCCCTTACCACCACTCCCCATCACTCCTCTAGTGCATGTACAGTTTCTTTCTTTCTTTCTTCCTTTCTTTCTTTCTTCCTTCCTTTCTTCCTTCCTTCCTTCCTTTCTTTCTCTCTTTCTCTCTTTCTTTCTTTCTTCCTTCCTTCCTTCCTTCCTTCCTTCCTTTCTCTCTTTCTCTCTTTCTTTCTTTCTTTCCTTTTTTGGATAGGAGAGAGAGAAATGGAAAGAGGAGGGGAAGACAGCGAGGGGGAAAGATAGACACCTGCAGACCTGCTTCACCGCCTGTGAATCGACTCCCCTGCAGGTGGGGAGCCGGGGGTCGAACCAGGAACGTTACTCTGGTTGTTGCTACTTGCGCCACCTGCGCTTAACCCACTGTGCTACCACGGGACTCCCGCACGCACAATTTCTTATTCTTTTTTGTTTGGTCAACTCTGGAACTTCACTGCTCCGGGCTGAACTTTTTTCCCCCCAGGTACAGAGAGACAGAAAAAGATAGGACAAAAACCACAGCACCCAAGTTCCCTTCAATGTTGTGGGAGCTATCCTGAACCAGAATTGAACGTACAGCAGGCAAAGCAGTGCACTATCCAAGTGTAATTTGACCACTTCTAAGTAACTTATTTTTCATTCAGAGAGAGACAAAGAGAGGGAGAGAGACAGCACAATACTGGAGCTTCACCCGTGCTAGGGTATTCCCAGCTGATATCAAACTTGAGCCAGGGCCTCTTGTGTCTGCCTTCATACAGTGTTTTTGTTTGTTTAATTTATCTTGGTGTGCTGTTTTTTCCCCCTCTTCTTTTCCTTCTTTCTTTTCTTTTTTCCTTTCCTTTCCTTTTTTTTTTTTTTTGTTTGTTTTTTGTTTTTGTTTTTTGACAGGACAGAGAGAAATTGAGAAGGGAAGGAAGGGGAAGATAGAAAGGGAGAGAGACAGAAAGACACCTGCAGCTTGCAGACCTGCTTCCCTGCTGGTCAAGTGACCTCCCTGCAGGCGGGGAGCTGGGGCTTTAACCAGGATCCTGCTCAGGTCCTGGCACATGGTACTCTGTGCACTTAACCTCATGTGCTACCAGCTGCCCTCATGAGTCTGTTTTTATTTTTGTAAAACTGTGTATGTCTTAGGTGAGTGATTTGTGTGTTACACAAATTAACAAGGTGACAATCTCCTTCTCCTTCCAGTACACTTAGCTGTCTATCCCTTCCCATTCCTCATTTGGTAACCTTGGTTCTGCCCTAGAATTTCAGGGATTGCTTTTAACTTTGTATCTTTGATTTGTTTCTCAGGTGCAGGATTTTGGCATCTGATGAGTTGATATGAGGTTAAACTGTATCTTTCAGATGACTCATACCCATAACTCGAGAAATTGCATTTTATCATGAATGTCTCTCTAAATTTGTTTAAGTGGTCCCGTTTTCTTAGCTGTATTCAAACCTATCTTTCTGTAGCATGGCTAGTAAAATTCAAACGTGGTGCTTCACTTGTTTTAACTAAGTCAGTTTCTTAAAAGTTATTTCAACAACAGTTGGTGCAAAGTCAGAAGTGAGCATTATAAAGATTACAAATTTGTGAAAGAAATTGTGTTCATGAGGTATAGATAGGATAGACACAATGTAAATGCACACTTTCTTTTACAGAAAAAAAGATGTGGAAAAGCTGAAATTATTGTTCATCCAACCTAGGCTAAGAAGTCAAGAAAATATCTCTGAGGTAAATATAGAATTTTTTTTTCTTCTGGTATATGGTTAGTCTAATGTTACTATGTTTTTATTCTATTATTTTAATCAAAACAGATTAATAACAATAAAAATATATCAAATTATTTTTCTTACACTCTTAACTTTTCTAATCCTTGTCTTAATTTTGGGGTCAGAAAAGACAAAATTGGATTACATAAAGACAGTTGGAATATTTATATTTTCTTTTGTCCCAGTGAGGAAATCAATTTATTTCATATATTAGTTAAAGAAACAGGGTAAAGGGAGGCAGCATAGTGGTTATGCAAAGAAACTCTCATGTCTGAGGTTCCAAGGTCCCAGGTTCAGTTCCTGGCACCACTATAAGCCAGAGATGAGCAGTGCCTTGGTTAAAAAAAGAAAGAAAGAAAGAAGTTAAGAAAGAAAAGGAGAAGAAAAAGAAAAGAGAAAAAAGAGAGAAAAAGAAGGATTACTCATTGAATTCCTGTCATGGTTATATTTATCTGTACTATCTATTTAAAATAAACAGTGGGATTTGATATACGGACTCTCTCAAAAGCCTAGACCAAGTAGATTAGAAGCTTCCAATAGCACAGCTATATACAAGATACTGGGTACTGTACAGCAAACCATAACAAAGGGACTTTTCAAAGTTAACCCAATTAACAAATAATGTGATGATAATATTAACTATTGATTGTCTTTTTGAACCCTAAGACAGCAGGAACCTCACATCTTCACTATAGAGCCCCTACTTCCCCCAGTCCTGGAACCCTTGGATAGGGCCCACTTTCCCGTATACATCTCACAATCCAAACCAAATAATATTGCATCCGCCGATCACAACCTAACCAAAGCAACGATTGCCATCTCAACATGCTTCACCTCAGACTGTATCCAGAGACTTCACAGGTGGAATGACAACCCTTCAGCTTCATTACTCGGGTGAGACCTTTCCTTTAATAGTACACTCTAATTTCATCTCAGGTAGTTCACTTTCTAACAAAGTCCCATAACCTAGATATACACCAGTTTCTGTGAGAGAGAGCTTATGTGCACACGTATCCATAAACTACTGCAAAATATATACCTGAAAGCAGGATTACACTAGAGTTTGCAGTGAGTACCTCCCTAACACTTCCTCTCCACTATTCCAAGCTTGGGATCCATGATTGCTCAACAAATTGTTTGGCTTCATATGTTAACTCTCTTTTCAATCACCAGGTTCCAGATGCCACCAGGATGCTGGCTAGGCTTCCCTGGATTGAAGACCCCACCAATGTGTCCTGGAGCTCAGCTTCCCCAGAGACACACCCTACTAGGGAAAGAGAGAGGCAGACTGGGGGTATGGACCGACCAGTCAACGCCCATGTTCAGCGGGGAAGCAACTACAGAAGCCAGACCTTCTACCTTCTGCAACCCTCAACGACCCTGGGTCCATGCTCCCAGAGGGATAGAGAATGGGAAAGCTACCATGGGAGGGAGTGGGTTATGGGGATTGGGTGGTGGGAATTGTGTGGAGTTGTACCCCTCCTACCTTATGCTTTTGTTCACTAATCCTTTCTTAAATAAAAAATTTAAAAAAAAAATTAAAAAAAAAATAAACAGTGGGGTTTTAATGTAAATAAACTTTTAGCCTATTAGAATGTTTGCTATAATTTTAATTTATTAACTTTTGAATCTGCTTCATTGATCTATTATGTAGATAAGGATTTCTGTTCCTAAGAGATTAGGTCAAACTTCTCTACTTCTATTAAAATTTTTATATTTTTAGGTAAATTGAATTTACATTTGTAGGTTATAGCCTCTAAAGGATGTCTTGCAAACCCACTATTAAGTAAAAAGAGATATTGATTTTTAAACATTTTAAGATATAAAGCATTTTAGAGGATTCTAAAAAAAATATCGAAGTGCTGTATTACCAGTATTTATCATCCTTGGCATTATACATTTCTAAAAGTCAGTGTTTTCAACTGCTTTGAATCCACCTATGCCACTGTAGCCAGGGAGGATACTGCTCTAGTAAATATCACACCCAAGGAAGTTATTGTTGCTATGAACTGACATTCCATTTTTTTCCTCATTTTTTTGGGAATTAATGGTTTACAGAAAATATAGTTATTGGTACATAGGTAAAATTTCACAGTGTTCAATAGAACACCCCAGAATAGGTCCTTACCCATCATCATGCACTAGGACCTAAAAGCCCCATACCCAACCAGAGTAATTTACTTTGGAGCAATACACCAAACTCAGTCCAAGTTTTGCATTGTGTTACTACTTCCTTATTTTCTTTTTCATTTTTCCTTCTCCTTCTCTCTTTCTCTCTCTTTTTGATAGGACAGAGAGAAATCAAAAGAGGAGGGGAAGACAGACAGACACCTGCGGATGTGCTTCACCTTCAGTGAAATGACACCCCCTGCAGGTGAGGAGCCAGGGGCTTGAACCGGGATACTTGTGCTGCTCCTTGCGCTTCAGTCATGTGCGCTTAACCTGCTGCGCTACTGCCCGACTCCCTCTCCTTCTCCTCCTCCTCCTTTTTTTTTTTTTTTTTTTTTTTTTTTTACCAGAGCACATCTCAGCTCTGGCTTATGGGATTGAACCTGGGATTTTGGAGTCCCAGGCATGAGAGTCTCTTTGCATAACCATTATGCTATCTATCCCCACCTGTGTTAATACTTTCTGTTCTTATTTCTCAATTTATGTCTATGAGTATGATCACCCCATATTCATCCTTCTCTTTCTGGTTTATCTTACTTAAAATGATTCCCTCAAGTTCTATCCAAGATGAGGTGAAGAAAATGAAATCATTATTCTTAATATCTGAGTAGTATTCTGCTGTGTACATATACCACAACTTACTCAGTTACTCATCTGTTGTTGAGCACTTGGGTTGTTTCCATGTTTTAGCTATTACAAATTGTGCTGCTATGAACATAGGTGTACACATATTGTTTTGGATAAATGTATTTGATTTCTTAGGATATATCCCCAGGAGAGGAATTGCAGAATCATAGGGTAGGTCCATTTTAGCCTTCTGAGAGTTCTCCAGACTGCTCTCTACAGGGGTTGGACCAACTTACATTCTCACTAGCAGTGCAGGAGGGTTCTTTTGCCCCCATAATCTTTCCAGCATTCATTGTTACTATCCTTTCTGATATATGACATTCTCACAGGGATGAAGTGTTATCTCATTTCCTTTATTTGCATTTCTCTGACAATCAATGACATGGAACATTGTTTCATATGTCTGTTGGCCTTTTCAATATCTTCTTTGGTGAATATTCTGTTTATATCTTTTCCCCACTTTTGGATAGGGTCATTTATTTTCTTGTTGCTGAGTTTGGTGAGCTCTTTATATATTTTGTCTGATGTATGCATGTAAAGATCTCCCATTTTGTAAGGAATCATTCTGTTTGGGTGGTGGTTTCTTTTGCCGTGTAGAAGCTTTTCGATTTGATGTAGTCTCTGAACTGATATTCTTGTTTGAGTGCAGACAGTTCTCAATTTGACAGTGAATTTACAGCTTGTAAAAAGTACTATAAGTAGACATGATTTAAGCTAATCTATTTTAGATAGAGGTGTATTCATGAAGATGTGAGAACAGATATTATACTTACTCACTTTTTCATATGCCTAGCATTGAAGATTACAACTTTGCTGAGGATGCATAAGGCAATTGTAATTTATAGACAAAGATCACTAGACAGTCTCCAGTATAGAAAGAAATGACAGAGTGGGACCAGCTGAGGATTCTGACAGCAGGCAAGTTTTAAGATTAAGAACTGAGGACAGGGTGTTTTATGCAGCGATGTACTGTTTCCTAATCAATGCCATCTTACTAACCCTACATTTTAAAAGGTCTTTGCCTCCTAACTGGAGTTATTCTTTAATGGTTTATGTATCTCCAGACATTTTTTTCCACCTATATATAGAGAGATAGAGACATAAGATCAGGAGAGAAACTACAGCAAAGACTTTTCTTTTTTTAAAATTTCTTTATTGGGGGACTAATGGTTTACCGTCGACAATAAAATACAATACTTTGTACATGTATAACATTTCCACATAACAATAAAACCCCCACTATGTCTTCCTCTGACCTCATGACTTTTCTGACAACCCAATTCTTTTTTTTTGTTTATTTGTTTTTATTTATTCCCTTTTGTTGCCCTTGTTGTTTTATTGTTGTAGTTATTTTTGTTGTTGTTATTGATGGCATTGTTGTTGGATAGGACAGAGAGAAATGGAGAGAGGAGGGGAAGACAAGGGAGAGAAAGATAGACACCTGCAGACCTGCTTCACCACTTGTGAAGCGACTCCCCTGCAGGTGGGGAGCCGGGGGCTCGAACCAGGATCCTTATGCTGGTCCTTGCTTCGCGCCACATGCGCTTAATCCACTGTGCTACTGCCCAACTCCTGACAACCCAATTCTTTATGTATACTAGTACTAAACGTTTGTTAAAAATATGATTTGCAAGTATTTTCTCCCATTATATATGTAATATTATTTCCTTTTTTGATAATGTCCTTTGATATGAAAGGCTTTAAATTTTGATGAACTTTAATTAATTTTTTTCTTTGATTGCTTGTGCTTTGTTGGATCCATTATAAAATTCAAAGTTATGAAAGTTTACCCCTTTGTTTTCTGTTCTAATAGGTTTTAGGTCTCATAGTTAGATCATTGATCCATTTTGACAATCTTTGTATGTGAATTAGTGGTTCTGAGCATATCTTTGTTTTTTGACCTTTTGAAATGAAAACCTTTTAAAAATATAGTAACTACATCACAGTTCCTTCTCAAAGAGAGCAGTCAGATGGAATATTAATGCATATAAAATCTTTGGAAAATGGCGGTGGGGCGCATGTTAGACTCTTTATATTCAGTGAACATTCCTGGACAACACTAAATTTTATTTTCCGGACCCATGGCTTATCTTTCATATCTGGGAAACGTAAGTTCTAAAGGACTGTATGCCACCGTGCTCCTAGAAGTGAGGGTTAACTAGCACCATGGAACCATGCGAGTTTGGGGGAAGACAATCTCACTACATCAATGTCCCCTGCCTTTCCAGATAAACTGATCTATGAGGGTCCTACCCAATTCTTAGGAATACAAATAAGAATATTTTTAGCTATCAACATCTACCTCATAAAAATAGGTTAGATGTGGAAACACAAATGTTACTCTTGTTTTGGTTACTGAAAGCATTAAAGGAATCCGAGCTAATGACAGATCATCATATCATTTTCCTTTAGTCTTTTTCTGAGCTATTTACTTTTCTTCCTTCCTTCTTTTCTCCCTTCCTTCCTTCCTTCCTCTCTCTCTCTCTTTCTTTAAAGACTCAACTATATATAAAGAAGAATAGGCTATTCCACAGTTTGCTAAATGAAGTACAGCTCCAACTTTGCCAGACCACAATCTATCAAGAGTAAGTCACATGAAATTATTCCATTTGGGTCTTGGCAGTTCCTTTTAGAAAGCCAATGACAGGTGGTGAATAGAGCATAACAGAACTTCAAAGACATGGTACAAGTGAAATATTGACCAGAATGAATATGTGATAATACATATCTTTTATACTTACTTATGTGGTATAGTGATGAATTTTTGCACCAACCTGAAGGAAGCTAAAATTGAGCATAAAGATGGAAATTTAAAAGCAGACTATCAAAAACAACTTGAAAAAATGACTGGATGATAGTATAGTCCACTTATCTATCTAGAAAGAAGAAAAATATACAAAGTGTGAAAGGTAAAGTGCTCTAAATTTTATGATAAAGATCTATACAGAATCCTTTGAACAGAGGCTACATTTTCCCAGTCCCACACATTGTAAACCCTGCTAGCTCAATGTAGATAACAAGCTTATGTTTCCACCCCTTTACCCCCAACCTTCTAGTTATAGATATGTGAATTTAGATTTTGACAGATATGGCTTCATGACATTTGGTTTGAAATTAATATATGTGAGTGAGAATGTAGGACATGGGGCATTAGGCTAAGTACTGACAAAAACCACATTATTCTTTGTGTAGAGATGACACTCATGGTCTTTTGACTGTGATTAAAACAGAGTGGTTTTGAGATCTGCTCAGAATCTTCACCAGAGCTTGCTTTAGAAACTATTTCAGTAACTTTTCCCAAGGGTCTATACCCAATACCCATAGTAAAACCTTTCTTCAGCCAATCAAAGTAGAATCTACTGTCTGCAGCCCTGAACCTGTTAAATACAAGATGCATTGCACATGAGATTCTTTCTTGGAAAAAGTTAAGTAATCTAACACTAACATGAAGTCTCGTGTTTTAGAGTATGAATATTCAGTCTTAATGGAATTTTACATTCAATAAGCACTCACTTATTAATGACTGATGTTATTTTTATTCAATTTTATCCTTTTAAATGGAAAACAAAAGTAGAAAAAATAAATCAGTTTGTCTATAAATAGTAGTAGCATAAATAGGAATGCTCATAGAATTTTTCTAGAATCTAATATGTGTATATAACCATATGTATAGTATATTTATGTAGACATTTACAACTTTGAGTGTAAAAGGGCCAAGTGGTGGTGCACCTGGTTAAGTGAACACATTACAGTGCACAAGAACCTCAGTCGAAGGCCCTGGTCCCAACTTGCATGGGGAAAGTTTCCTGAGTGGTGAAATAGTGCTGCAGTTGTGTCTCTTTCTCTCTCTCCCTCCATATCTTTCTTTCCTGTCTTGATTAGTCTCTATGTTTCTCTAATAATTAATTATAAATAAAATCATTTAAAAATAAAATAAAATTTGAGTGTGAAGATAGTAAATATTTTTTTATTATAAACTATCTGATTTCTGCATGTTTAGATTAAGGCAGTTGTTTTTAAAGGTTTAACAAAAAATAGAGCTTTTTAATGCTGTACTACAAAATAAACTGAGGACTTTACTCATATGTAGTAGTAGCATATGGCCTCCATAGACTATATCTTTTGTTATTTTGTATTTCTTTGAAAGAGAAAGATTGAGAAGAATAGGAAGGGGAGAAAGAGAAGAGTGCGTAAAAGATAGACAAGATAATAATAATAATAATAATAATAATAATAACAATAACAATAACAATAATAGATACCTCAGCACTATTTCACCATCCATGGAACTCCCTTGATGCTTGTGCTCAAACCCAGGACCTCATGCACTACATGGCTTGTATTCTACTACTGGAGAAACTATCTTATAACCTCTTCAAGAAAAAAAAAAGTAAAGATGATGATTCAATTAACCTGTAAATATTTCAACAGCTTCAAGTCGTCCTGAATATAAAATTAAATGTCTAAGCATGAGACATCTACTTACTATTAGCATTTCTTTACATCATTCAGACAGGCTCTTGAAGAATTATACTGGATTCACAGTACAATGAAAAAGCAGAATACAGACTAGAGTACAATGAATATTTTATGGCTTATTGTATGGTGCTATCTTAAATTTTAATGATGCAGAAGAAATTAGTATCCCTGGAATCCTTGTGTCAATGAGATAAAAAGCTACTGATCTGATTAGTATAATGGGCATCTGGCAGCCAAATGACACTTCAAAACCTGGCTGAGAATGGCTTGGCCTCATCCAAACTTACACAATATGAAGGAGAGAAAATAGGATGTGGAGTACTCTTGTTCTGTGAAACTTTAGAAGCAACTGAGTCTTTAATGCCAGACTTTTCCCCTCCATAGTGCGTATGAGTCATATGTTACCTCTTCCTATTGTAAGTTATCATTCTATATGCCTTCATCTTCTTCCTTTTCACCTATTCTACAATGAGCCTATGGGCTAGTCTCCTATTCTTTGTAGATGGTGTCTGTGTCATCAGGGTTACTTATTGCTGGGGCTCTATGCCAGAACTAGGTATCTACCATTTCTGGCAGCCATTTTTTTTCCTTTCTATTTTATTTGAAGGACAGAGAAAGCAAATGAGAGGGGAGGGGAAGGTAAGGAGAGCGAGAGATAGAGGGAGAGCAGTATCTAGAGACCGCTTCACTGTTCATGAAGCATCTCCCCTGCAGGTCGAGAGCAGGGAGGGTGGGGCTTGGACCCCTGTTCTTGTGCATGGTAATATGTGCACTCATTCTGGTGCACCATTGCCTATAGCCCCCTATCTTGATATTTCTTTGATGTGGTGGTTACTTCAGCAATTTTCAAGCCTATGAAGACTGTATATGGATTTATAAAAAATGGTACTATTAACATAAACAATGGAATGTTAGGGGTTAACGTGAAGAATTATTTTTTTTTAATTTATAAAATGGAAATATTGACAAGACTATAGGATAAGAGGAGTACTTTTAAACACAGTGCCCACCTCCAGAGCTACATACCCAATCCCCTCCCTTAATAGCTTCCCTAACAACAGATGAATGGCTGAGAAAGCTGTGGTATATATACACAATGGAATACTACACAACTATTAAGAACAATGAACCTACCTTCTCTGACCTTCCTGGATAGAAATAGAGGAATTATGTTAAGTGAGCTAAGTCAGAAAGACAAAGATGAATATGGGATAATCCCACTCATAAACAGAAGTTGAGAAAGAAGAACAGAAAGGGAAACTCAAAGCACATTCTGACTGAGTTTGGAGTATGGCACCAAAGTAAAAATCTCTGGGTGGAAGGAGAGGGGGGGAGATGTTCAGCTTCACTGGTGGGGGGGAGGGGGCTGGGCCATTTTAAAGATACTGATTTTTCCAGCTCATGAACAGGGATTTTCTTCCATTTCTTTATGTCACCCCCATTTCTCTTAACAATGTCTTATAGTTTTCATTAAAAAGGTCCTTCACAGGGGCTACAGAGCAACAGCAGCTGTGTTTATCTCCTCTCCTCTCCTGTGTCAACCAGGAATACCAAAGGAGACCACCTGGGGCTGAAACAAGACAGGACTATAATGACTTCAGGAACCCAACAAATCACTGGGGAGTGCAAACACATGTGGCTCATGGACAGAGAGGAGCACAGGAAGAGATTAAGTGGCTGGTAACAGTCCAGCAGTTTACCATTTGAGACACCACCTCAGGTACTAGACAGGGCTGCCCACTATCACCATTACTATTCAACATAGTGTTGGAAGTTCTTGCCATAACAGTTGGGCAGGAGCAAGGAATTAAAGAAATTCAGATTGGAAATACAGATACAGAAGAAGTCAAACTCTCCCTATTTTCAGATGACATGATAGTATACATAGAAAAACCTAAAGAATCTAGCAAGAAGCTTTAGGTTTTTTTTTTTTTTTCATCAGGCAATACAGTAAGGTGTCAGGCTACAAAATTAACATTCAAAAGTCAGTGGCATTCCTCTATGCAAACACTAAGGTAGAAGAAGTTGAAATCCAGAAATCAATTCCTTTTACTATAGCAACAAAACAATAAAATATCTAGAAGTAAACCTAACCAAGGAAGTGAAAGACTTGTATACTGAAAAGTATGAGTCACTACTCAAGAAAACTGAAAAAGACACAAAGAAGTGGAAAGATATTCCATGTTTCTGGGTTGGAAGAATTAACATCATCAAAATGAACAGACTACCCAGAGCCATATAGAAATTTAATGCTATCCCCATCAAGATCCCAAACACATTTTTTAGGAGAATAGAAAAAATGCTACAAACGTTTATCTGGAACCAGAAAAGAACTAGAATTGCCAAAACAATCTTGAGAAGAAAGAACAGAACTGGAGGCATCCCACTCCCAGATCTCAAATTGTATTATAGAGCCATTGTCATCAAAACTGCTTGGTATTGGAATATGAACAGACACACTGACCAGTGGAATAGAATTGAGAGCCCAGAAGTTAGCCCCCACACCTATGAACATCTAATCTGTGACAAAGGTACCCAGACTATTAAATGAGGAAAGCAGAGTCTCTTCAACAAATGGTGTTGGAAAAAATGGGTTGAAACATGCAGAAGAATGGAACTGAACCACTGTATTTCATCAAATACAAAAGTAAAAAGTGGATCAAGGACTTGGAAGTTAGATCAGAAACTATCAGATACTTAGAGGAAAATGTTGGCAGAACTCTTTTCTGCATAAATTTTAAAGATATCTTCAATTAAATGAATGCAATTACAAAGAAGACTAAGGGAAGCATAAACCTATGGGACTACATCAAATTAAAAAGCTTCTGCACAGCAAAAGAAACCACTACCCAAACCAAGAGACCCCTCACAGAATGGGAGAAGATCTTTACATGCCATATATCAGATAAGAGGCTACTAACCAAAATATATAAAGAGCTTGCCAAACTCAACAAGAAGAAAACAAATAACCCCATCCAAAAATGGGGAGAGGACATGGACAGAATATTCACCACAAAAGAGATCCAAAAGGCTGAGAAACACATGAAAAAATGCTCCAAGTCTCTGATTATCAGAGAAATGCAAATAAAGACAACAATGAGATACCACTTCACTCCTGTGAGAATGTCATACATCAGAAAAGGTAACAGCAGCAAATGCTGGAGAGGTTGTGGGGTCAAAGGAACTCTCCTGAATTGCTGGTCAGAATGTAAATTGGTCCAACCTTTGTGGAGAGCAGTCTGTAGAACTCTCAGAAGGTTAGATCTTGCAATTCCTCTCCTGGGGATATATCCTAAGGAACCCAACACACTCATCCAAAAAGATCTGTGTACACATATGTTCTTAGCAGCACAATTTGTAATAGCCAAAACCTGGAAGCAACCCAGGGGTCCAACAACAGATGAGTGGCTGAGCAAGTTGTGGTATATATACACAATGGAATACTACTCAGGTATAAAAAAATGGTGACTTCACTGTTTTCAGCCAATCTTAGGTGGACCTTTAAAAATTCATGTTAAGTGAAATAAGTCAGAAACAGAAGGATGACTATGAGATGATCTCACTCTCAGGCAGAAGTTAAAAAACAAGATCAGAAGAGAAAACACAAGTAGAACCTGATCTGGAGTTGGTGTATTGTACCAAAGTAAAAGACTGGGGGGGGGGGGGCAGAATACAGGTCCCAGAAGGACAGAGGACCTAGTGGGGGTTGTATTGTTATATGGAAACTGGGAAATGTTATGCATGTAGAAACTATTGTATTTACTGTCAAATGTAAAACATTAATTCCCCAATAAAGAAATGAAAAAAAATTTTAAAGTCCTTCACCTCCTTTGTTAGGTTTATTCCTAGGTATTTATCTTTTTTTATTAAACTGTAAATGGATTTCTTCCGGGGGTCAGGCAGTAGCACAGTGGGTTAAGTGCACATGGCGCAAAGTATGAGGACCGGACAAAAGATCCTGGTTCGAGCCCCCGGCTCTCCACCTGCAGGGGACTCGCTTCACAAGCGGTGAAGCAGGTCTGCAGGTGTCTGTCTTTTTCTCCCCTTCTCGGTCTTCGCCTCCTCTCTCCATTTCTCTCTGTCCTATCCAACAACAATGACACCATAACAACAACAATAATAACTACAACAATAAAACAAGGGCAACAAAAGGGGATGAATAAATAATAAATTTTAAAAAATGAATTGCTTCCTTGAATTCTTTTTTTTCTGGCCCAATTTTTGTATATAGATATGCCACAAATTTATGAGTATTGATTTTGTAACCTGCTACTTTACTCACTTTATTGATGATTTCCAGTAGTTTTTTTGGCAGAGTTTTTGGGGTCCTCTAGATATAACAACTTATCATCTGCAAATATTGATAATTTATCTTTCTTCTTTTCTATTTGAATTCCATTAATATCTCTTTCTTGCCTGATTGCGATGGCAAGGACTTCTAGGACTATTTTGAATAGAAGTGGTTAGAGTGGACATCCTTGCCTTGTTCCTGATTTTAGAGAGAAAGCTTTCAATTTTTCTCTGTTGATTATAATGTTAGTTATAGGTTTGTCATATATTGCTTTATTATGTTGAGATATTTTTCTTTCACTTACAATTTCTTGAGGGCCTTTATTATGAATGGGTGTTGGATCTTATCAAATGTATTTTTCTGTGACTTTTATCATGTGATTAAATTTTTTTTAATATATATTTATTTATTTTCCCTTTTGTTGCCCTTGTTTTTTATTGGTGTTGTAGTTATTGTTGTTGATGTTGTTGGATAGGACTGAGAGAAATGGAGAGTGGAGGGGAAGACAGAGGGAGAGAGAAAGACACCTACAGACCTGCTTCACCACCTGTGAAGCGACTCGCTTGCAGGTAGGGAGCTGGGGGCTCGAACCGGGATCCTTGTGCTGGTCCTTGAGCTTTGCGCCACATACACTTAACCTGCTGCGCTGCCTCCCAACTCCCTATCCCTATGTGATTTTTTTATCTTTCTTTTTGTTGATAAGATGGATTACATTGATTTGCAGGAGTTGAACCATCCCTGTTTCCCAGGGATGAATCCCACTTGATTTTGATGTGTTATTCTCTGAATATATTGTTGGATTTTATTAGCCAAGATTTTGTTGAGGATCTTAGCATCAGTGTTCATCGGGATATAGCTTTATAGTTTTCTTTTTGGGTGGAGTCCTTTCCTGTTTGGGGGATCAGAATGATATTAGTCTTAAAAAATGTGTTGGGGAGTGTTTCTTCTTCTATTTTCTGGAAGAGTTTGAGGCGAATGGGTGTTAGTTCTTTGAATGGATTAATTCTTCACTGAGGAATTGGAAGTGGCAGTTAAGTTGATTTTTTTTCAAGGTAGTTTGAATTCAGAGTATTTCGGCTGTTAGAATTCTCGCTGATGACAGGGATGGATGCCTTTAATATCTTGTACTGTCATCTTTCTCACTGGCATTCTTTCTAATGGAACCTGCCTGCTTTGGAATATAGAAGCTGTAATAGTTTCTTTGGAAACATTAGTTGGAGTCAGATAGAATATTGGAGGCCATGCTAAAGAGAGTGGACTTCATATACTATAGACAAGAGAACTAATTAACATCTAGGTAGATTAACAACATGGTCTCTTCAAGCAGAGACAGGATGAAATGGAATTAGGAAACAGTGGAATTTTTAATGAGTAGCCCTTTCCTGAACCAAGGCACTGGCAGGGTTACTAAACAGCACATGGATTCAAGATATTTTATTGGGAACAAATTCAATGAGAATGGCTAAGGAGAAAGAAATTAAGTATTCCTAATAATTTCAATAAACTGCTCTTATTTTCCCACTCATTACCATTGTTAAATAATTATATATTATCATCATTGATGGGTAAAACTTTGATTGAGCACTGGTTATTGGACTTGAAGAGCCATGAAAGCTGGAAGTGAAATTCATCCTGAGTCCAAAGTTCTAATGAGAATCAAGGAACTAATGGTGTAAATAAAATCCACCTGAGGCAAATGCACAGAGAGATTTTTTTAAAATATTAATTTTTCCCTTTTGTTGCCCTTATTTTTTTATTGTTGTAGTTGTTATTGTTACTGTTACTGATGTCATCGTTGTTGGATAGGACAGA